>NC_081564.1:45614515-45914515 GCF_022355385.1 Mustela nigripes | reverse complement strand
CTTTGCTTAACCACAGTTGCAGAAAATCAGTACCATTTGCAATGAAATATTTATAATGACAGAATGAAAAATTGGATTCATTTTCTGGACTGTAGCCGAGCAGCTTGCAACTTTGCGTAGCATTGTTTAGCATCTCTGATTCCTCCCTTTCGTTGGAGTCTTTTCCGAAAACAGGCCACATGTCCACTTGCCTGTGCTTTTGGAGGGACGCCTACCAAAGCACAGAACCCACTGCGAGTCTTAGAAAAAAAATCCGGGGAAGAAAGAGCGTATGTTTGTGCTGCGGGTGGGGGCTGGGGGGGTTGGTCCATGGAAAGGTAGTGAGGATGGGGAGCTGGTCAAAAGGAGGGAAAGGGCCAGGCCTGCAGGGAGGAGCGGGGCGACGTTTCTAAGGAATACGGCAGACAGTCTGGTCCAGCAGAGCACAAACAGCAATCAGCATGCCACCGCATCTGGGGGCAGATTTATAAGGGGAAGTGCGAAGACGGAACTGAGGTGTGTAAATACACACGGAATATGAGAGCTCACCTTCTTTTTTTCCCTTTAGTGTTGGCTGCATAGGCTTTCCGTTTCACGTGACCTCAGAGCCGCTTGCTTTCTAACCAGGGTTGATTATTGCCTTTTTTTTTTTTTTTTTTTTTAAGAGATAAAAGACCAAAGGATTCTGCTAGAAGAGTCCAGCGCTGTGTCTCAGGCAAGTTCTGCCTCACAAGTGCAAAGCCACAACAATACATTCGTTCCGATGACGGGACTAGATTGGATTTGTAGCAAGATGCGTATGGAGTCAATTTCAGTCTCCCAAATAAGTTTGTGGCTTACCGTGCCACAGACAGGCTGGGAGAGAGGGTCCGTGTCTCCACCCCTCCCTCTGTTGTATGAGTCTACAGAGGGATGGCTTCCCTGCTAAAGGGGCCTTCTCAGACTGCCATGCCAGCCCTCTGTGGTGAGCTTTCATCCATCCCCTTTTGAAGCCCGGGGTTTAATTAGTTAGCGTTGCTTATTTTGCTGGTTTTCCAAACGTAGAAACAGTCCTAGTAGACATAAGCATGTATAAAAACAGTCAAACTGGCATCTTCAGGTTTCATTCACTCAAATTTGCATCATGCATTGCCAACTCCACAAGATCAATAATCCATATTTTATTGCACAATAAAGGCTGCCTGTAATTGAATTAGCTCATTCATTCCATCTGATTAGCTCTGTTTTATTCACGGAGAAGTAAAATCATAGAAACTTACCTTTACTGCTCTATGGCATTATGTGAAAGTAAAAGAGCCCTCAGCATTATAAAAACATATTTACGAAGATAGAATTAATTCCAGTATTTGTTTATCCTAGGAATAATACGAATCACATCACACTGCCTTTCCGTTGTTGTTGTTCTAGATGATAACTTTCACGCTCCCATCTCTCCTGTCCGTCTGTCCTCTCCTGGCCTGAGTGTCCTAGAGCAGGTCTCCCCTCTGAGCGGCAGCGGACCCTGTGGCACAGCTCCGTGTTGAGCTGGGCTCAATGTCTTCTGTTAGACCTTCTGTTGGCTGTAGATTCACCTTAAGCAATTTCACCCTAAGGTCATTGCCTCTTCTCCAGCCACGGATGACCATTTTCAAGAGTTTGGGATGCTTACCCTTACTCCCTCTGAAGCAGAATCTCTGCCCAAATTTGGACGTGGGTATTGAGAAACCCTGAACAGGAAAGGGCTCCTTCATGACTGGAATCTTTCCAGATCGCGGTGCATAGTACAACTCGTATGTGACACACACTTTCTCAGAGGCTTGGAGTTCTTCAGAAGGCTTCCAGATTTGTCTTTGCATTGCATCCCCAAAAAGAGATTTGGAGAAACATGTTGACAGCACGAAATGATGTGTGTTCTGACACAAACTGACATTGTCGCTTGGAAATCTAGCCTGCAGTTATTTTACTGTAGCATTTCTTGGATTCAAGGGAGAAAAAGGATCTTCCTTAACAGTGTGTTTTAGGATGTGAAGCTCACTTTTCTCCAGTGCTGTGCATGGATCGACCAGGTGGTTTCCACTTAGCCCTTACTCTTGCTTTCTTTCTTGAAGACCCAAGTGAAGGGGGGCAATTTTTTTTTTTTACATGAGTTTTTCAACATAGAAGAGTCTGAAATCTATATCCCAATAAATGGAAACTGTCATAGTGTGTATTCAGAGTCAATCTCTCTGCAGACCAGGAAAAGAACGCTGAATGGTATTCACTTAGGTACTGCCAGACGTTTTTTCTGCACGGCACGTGGCTTGCCGGACCCCTCTGAATGATTTTCCAGTGTGATTAAGCAGACCGCTAAGCAGCAACAGGCCTCCCGAGTGAAGTAAAGAGAAGTCCTTGGTGAAGGAAAGTTGCATGTCAGACCGGGTCATCGGGAAGAGAATTGCCCCAATGCAGGCTTCATTTGAATATCCGAGTTAACAACTCTCGGGGAATATTTCTCTTCCTCTTGTCCAGCTCCTTCTGTGTTGTGGCTGGTTTGCATTTGTGTTTGAAGTGCCAGGCGGTTTAATGAAGTTATTCTTTTATAAATTTTGCAACACTGAAGCAAGCATGAGGGCTTTAAATTAGAATAAGTGCCACTTCTGTATGGCAGGTTCCTTTGAGGACTGATTAGAATGAGGCCTCCCGTTGCCAGGCCCTTTCTGCATGGCAGTGTGGCTGTGTGTTCTTGTTTACGCCTCACCTTTGAATTTGCATGAGTGTGCACCATGCCTGCTGCCTAGCCCTCTGTTAGCAAGAAAGCTGCCTTTCTTCCAGGATCATGTTAAATACTTCACTTTAAAGAGTTATTTTTTTAATTATATTGCTTATTGTAATGAATGAAAATTAACTTGGAGTAGCAAATTATATAAGGATGTGAGGGTTATAGATTACTCTCACCATAGTTACAGCACATCTTTGTGCGGGGCTGTCTTTCTAGGAGCTCTGTGGACCACGAGAGGTGAGGGAACTGTCCCACCGAGACCTGGAAAGCAGTGTCAGAGAAGGTGCCCGGGAAGTGGGAGGAGAACGGGAGTTTAACGTGGGAGTTTCTGAATGAAAAAGAGGCTCTTCTTGGCTGGGTGGAAAGAGAGGGGCAGCACTGCCATTGTGAGATCCTGAGGTAAGAGTGGATGAGGGACAAGAGAAAACACAGATCTACCCCCCAAAGCCCTGACAAGGTTCAGTGTAGGATAAGAGGTGCCTGCAGCATTCCTGGTCTCCTCTCTAGGTGCCTCTGTGAACTGGCTAACCACCAGGGGTGATTGCGGGGAGTAGGGGGGTGGGGGATGATTAAAGGGAGGGGACTGGATCCTTTCTATAGTACACAAAAAAATGCAGGGGAAAGAGGAAAGGAAGAAGCAAGCAAGAAAACAAGCACCCACCTTGGGTATGAAATTACTCCTCCTTTCTCCAAACCAGAATTGTGTATTTTTCTTTTTAAGTGAGAGACACCCGAATAGACTTGGGTTTGTGAAATATTTGCTCGTTAAAAGGACTTCGTTTAGAACTTAAAACAAGGGCAATTTGGGGCAATGAGGAACCAAAAGATCACAGGCCAACGGCAGGAATTTGACCTGCAAAACGCGCACACGTATGTAACTTTACCCCCTCTGCACAGCACAAACTTGTGCCAACGTCCAGCTCGGGCATGGATGTGCACATGTGCACGCATGCGCGCACAGACGTGTCCTTACACAGTTTAATTACGTAAATGATGCCTGTCAATCATCGTCATTTCACAGTTTTATCCTTTTTATTCATATCCACGGAAGCAAATGCCCTGGTAGACTAACATTTGGTTGCTTATGACGGGGAAAGACTTTTTTTCTGTTAGTTTTAATGATTTATAACATCTTTGACTTACTCTTAATACGAGGTTACCTCCTAGAGAGTGTGGCGGTGTTTTTAATAAAGGAAGTGATACACTACAAGGAAGAGGCATCTCTTGTGCTTTTTCTTAGTTCAATAAACTATTTTTCATAATTATTGGAATTTGGTTGAAGGGAATCCTTGTCCATATGGAGTGGAAAAAGCAGAAAGAGTCCTTGCTCCCTCCTTCTCCCTACAAAGGTTACCCTTTGAATATAAATTACAAGCCTTGTGCCTCTCTCATTCTAATCAGATGACCTTTTGAATCTAGTGGACCAGAGTTTAAATCCTAAGCCTGCCAGTCAGTTTTTAAATCAATGCCCCATTCCAGCAGCTTTCAGGTACATAACTTTAAATTGCGCTGGATTTCAAACACAGAAGTAAAATAAGTAATGCGGGTGGAATATTGCAGCTGACAGCAAAACAGCCCAACTTGACTGCAAGATCGTGGGCCAAGTAATGTCACCATGGGTAATCTCAGTAACTGAGTCCTTTAAAAATAAAACCTTTCGGGATTCAAAATCTAAGAGAAAAGGGAGGAGCGGGAAACTTGTAATGTTGGCAAGAGGACATTTCTGAGCAATTATCAATTTAAGCTCCCATTATTTGCTGCTAATTACTACACGAGGCTGTTAAATATTTAGCAGAAGTTTGTTTAATTGCGTTTGACTGCGAAGGGGATGCCTGACTCTGGCTTGAGCGGCAAGAGTCAGTTGTGTGCCTCAAGAGCCAGGCAGAGAGGAAATTTGTATTCGCCCAAGATGAACACATTACAGTGTCAGACAAGCCTTTTTTTCTTCCTTCCACAGATTTATTTATCTTTAAGGTATCTAAAATTAGAGCACGAAGAAGGGGCACTGTTCGCGGATGTAAAATTGGAAGGAGGTCATTCTTAACCTTGTTTACAGATGTTCTAGTTTAGAAAGCGCCAGTGTGATAAATTAAACATTGCAGGGGGAAAAATTAAAGCTTAGCAACAACTGGCACATGGACACATCTGTCCGTGAAGCACTGACTTAATCCCTGAATATCTTATTAGACTGTATTGCCTATCAAAGCCTTCTGTCCCATAATACGTTGGGATCCTGCACTTCTACAATCTGAACAGCATCTTTTGGCTCCAGTCTTTCATTCACTTTTGCTGGCTTTGTATAGTTCAATTTAAATTTTCTTTCGGCTCCTTGCATGTAAGCAAATAGTTCATGGTTTCCTTTTAAAAATAGACCTTAGATTTTTAATATATTTCCCAGTGGCCATTGTGCTATATTTTAGCCTGTACTTCCAATTTGGGACTTTTTTTTTTTTTTTCTTAACTTAGTAAGTATTGCGTACTATTGTCAGTTCCAAAATGGGAAATGTTTAAGCCTGGCTGGTATACGAAACAGATAAGGGTCAGCTAGCAACTGAAATTTTACTATCATTTTTAAAGCTCTCAAAAAATGGAATTATGGCCATGCTAATATTTCCCACATTTGACCCATCAGCAGTAGAGTCCCTTTGAAACTGGTGGACCTGAGTGGCTTGTTTTATTTGTCTTTGATGTTTAATTGTCAAAATTCTAGAAATTGTTCTACATTAGCAATTTGGACATGGCATTATTTTTAAAATCAGTCTTTGCTTAGGCTTCTGGAGATGTATTAGACCAAGACTAAGTGAATTAAATGAGTATTCTTGCAACATTGGTAACCACCATAGGCTCTGCCCTCTTGGTTTGCGGTTGTCAGAAAGAATACCTGTAATGAAGATAGGGTCTTCTTCAAGTGGGACCCCACTCCCTGCCCGGCCGGCCTGAATGGTCTCCAGCCGCACAGATGACTTCCTGTCCCAGACAGTCTATGCCTATGGATTCTCAGCCTGATTCATGCTTACTCTCCCTCTGCAGCCCCTCATTCCTCCTCCTCCTCAACTCTAGCACCAGGCAAGTATGACTCCTCTCTCATAAGAGGTCCAAAGTGTACTTTCTTTATGGTCCATAACACCCTGTCCACCCATGTTGGTCAGTATCCACCATCTCTGCTGCTGGTCCGACCCAGGGATTAGAACACGTCAACCACTGTCACTCAATTGCTTCATGCCCAAAGCCAGTGGAGCCACTGGAGGACATATAAGACCTTGAAAGTTGGCTTACATTCTCTGGGTCTTAATTTCCTCATCTATAAAATGAGATAATGGAACAGATGCTGCTAGGACCCTCCCAGCTCTGAAAACATGTCTTTGGTTCTCTGATACATTCATTACTTACAGGTAGAATCGACTCCTGCTATTAAATCTAAACCAGCAAATTAAGGATGATGTCTGTGCAGTTTGTTCAAAATAGATAGTTCAACTAGCCACACCTTAAAAATTAATTTCCAGAGTTCAGTATTTATCCCTTGTTAGATTGCAAATATTCCTAAACCAGGACATTGATTAATTGCCGTGAAAATGGACTGCCTTTATTCACTGATGGTACATGGGTGGTCAGTTGTGAAAGAGTCGACGTTTTCTGGAGACATTCAATTGTTCATACATGCACTACCATTTATTATATATCTAAAAGGACATTATATATCCTTTCCCCGATTTCTCTGCAATCACCCATTCTCATCCATTGACTATATTTTATTTTATTTTATTTTTATTTTTTAAAGACTTTATTTACTTATTTATTTATTTGACACAGAGAGATACAGCGAGAGGGAACACCAGCAGAGGGAGCGGGAGAGGGAGAAGCGGGCTTCCTGCTGAGCAGGGAGCCTGATGCAGGGCTGGATCCCAGGATGCTGGGATCATGACCTGAGCCAGACATAGATGCTTAATGACTGAGCCACCCAGGTGACCCCCCCCGCCTTTTTTTTTTTTTTTTAAGATTCACCCATTGACTATATTTTTAGATGCCATATGATATAGTTCAATGCAGCATATATGTCCCTTTTGCTATCCATTTTGTTTGCTTGCTTTTTAAATTTGGTGGAGAAGATACCTCTTGGACTAAAGACTAAGCATACATAAGAATGGCACAACAGGTTCGATGGGTTTTCCAAAACACTGTAAAGCAGTGGTCCTCATTGGGGGAGATTTTTTTTCCCCCACTAAGGAATATGTGGCAATGTCTAGAGACATTAGTGGTTGCCACAGCTGGCCCGTTTTTGATAGAGGCCAGAGATGCTGCTGAATATCCAACAGGGCAGGGGATACCTCCACCCTCAGCAAAGAATTGTCCAGCCCAATATGTCAATAGTGGCAGGGTTGGCTGTTGAAAGGCAAGTCCCACTGGCCTTCTAGAATCTATTTAATTTGTAGGCTTCTCTCTAGAACGAAGCAACCAAGTGACACAGTGTGTATAATGACTAAGAAATGGTTTACTGGATTGTCTTTTGGGTTACTTTGGATGAGATAGAACTTAATGCTGCAAATATATGTTTAAGACTTCTGAACATAAAGTCATGAACATGCCAATGTCCATGTATTTCAAGGT
Source organism: Mustela nigripes (assembly GCF_022355385.1). NCBI lineage: Eukaryota > Metazoa > Chordata > Mammalia > Carnivora > Mustelidae > Mustela > Mustela nigripes. Next base: position 45,907,194 of record NC_081564.1, on the reverse strand, counting down.
TATCTCAGACCATCCTTTGCTAGGCCTATTTTGTGTGAATGTCTAAAGAACAACAACAATAATAGAAATGTTCCTCTCTGAAGTTTACTGAGATGTGAAATTGTTTCCTATGGGAAATGTGATGGAAATTTCATTGCCAGAACCATTGAAAATTAGCCTAGAGTATAAACTTTATAAAACAACTCTGTTCCAGCAAGGGGACAAATGAGATAACCTAATGGTCCTTTCCTATCATTAGTATCTTGTATTTTTCTGGTCACTTTTGATGACAGTTTCACCTTTTGCTTTAATTCATCTTGGTGTTGTCTGGAAAATGCTTTGAGACGTCAGGCCAAGCCCATGTGAAGTATTAAATGTCAGAAGAAAAAGCATCAGAGTCTCTGTAAGTTCATGGCGATAGTATTACCATATGAAAAAAATAAAAAGGGAAGTTCTGTCAGTGCAAACATGATAAATGCAACATTCATGGCATTAGAGGGAGAGGCAAAAGCATATTATGACAGTTTCTGAAATGCCACTGATTATGTCAAAACAAAAGAATAGAACCCTATTTTAGTAAATTCTACCAAAGTAAAATTCTACCGAAGAGTCAACTTCTCTGGCTATGAAAATGGCCATGAATATGTTTTTTAGAGTCCCAAAGCACTTTGGGAACTATTACATTTCTATCTTTTAAAGAATATTCATTGAAATAGGTCTTACAAAAATGCACATGCCCACATACATGTTCCTGCTGGTCACCAGATAAGGTCCACAAAAACACAAGTCCCCCGAAGTTCTCCAGCTAAGAAGTGTATGGACTGTGGACAGGGAAACTTTGGGTGGCAAAATGGTATCTGATTGGTACTTTTGGACAATTTGGGTCTTCAGTGCCATTTTTAGAACATTACTGATGGTGCTTTGAGAGCTATAGGAATTCACATTTAATTAATTTAAGACTCAGAGTACTTTTGTAGTTGTGGGGACTTTGCAAATGTTCATTTATTACATTCACATCCCGTTAACCTTATTAAGGGGCCTAAAGGCCGCCCCTCGCCATAGTATTTCTCTAGAGTGTGGGGGAAATAACCCCGTATCCTGTCATCATTAGCTATGTACACTTTTAAAACTGTCTCACTAGCAAAAGAAGTTGGGGGTGAAAAAGAGAGAGGGTGGAAATGTAAAAATCTTGATTAGAAAGTATAATTTAATAGAACATGTATTGAACCAAATGTATTGATTAATGTAGAAGATATAGTACTTGTATTGATTCAAACCAGAGATTTAGTACTAAAAGCTCTGAGCCAAAAAGCTGTTGCAGATTGCTACAAAAGTCAGTTTAATGCTGTCCTTGAGAATGCCTTCACAAAGAAATTCTTCTAATGTTTGAGGACTAGGTGGAATGCGGTATATGTCAGTTTGATCCCGGAGGGTTTTATTTTGTACTCTAATAGCTGTTACGAGCCTACATTATATCCAAGGAGTAATTTTCCTTAGGGGTGCCCGGCTCGCTTTGTGTCAATATTCTAGCATTTTAAGTCACGTACAGTATATGCTTCTGGGAACAGGGAAGGAGCCAGCCAGACTCATAATGGTCTGCATTCATTAATAAAGGCAGAAGCTTCTGTCCCTCCATTGCCCACTACAGGGATGCCTCTTTGGCCTTCAGGGACCCGTACAGACACATTTAAAGAAAGCTTTATTTTGAGTGGGCAGGAGATGAAATGTAGGACTTGGAGGCATTTCCTAAGTCAGCTAGATGCCCGAGCTCAGGGGTGACCTTAATGGGTCAAAGAAGAATGCAGGTCAAAAGACTTATTATCCAGCCTGTTGGAAACCAATTGCTTTTGTTTAAAAAAAAAATAAAATAAAATAAAAAATAAAGCGGTAAGGGCTTAAAGGTGGACGGTAATAGTGGGATTCTGCGTGCAGCTTGTAACTGCCGGACTCTGTGTGTACTGGCATATGCCTCTGGAAAAATCCAAGCCTACAGATTATCCATAGTGTTTACAGATAAAGGTCCAACCCTCGTGATAAAAGGAAGGGTAATATAATTAGTTAATCAGTGATGATTGATTACGGATGTTTGCTTTCTTCAACTAAAGAAAAAACAACATGCTGCCAGGCGCTGTCACCATCTGTTGAAAGAAACAGCCACATTTAATCTTTATATTTCTTTTATTTCTTCCCGCCTTGCATTGTTACAGAGCCACAATTGCCCTACTATTTCATCTGGTTGGAAAACATCTCATTTAAATTGAATACAACTGCAGTTTAAATTCGGGATTCTAATGGCGTGGTGAATTAGTGGAAAGCTTGTTATTTTTTTTTCTTCTTTTCATTCCTTTTTAAAATAGCATGCTGGCTCTTTTTCTTAGTTTTAAAAGCTTGTCAGAATTTGTTCGAGACAAAGGGCTCTATAAATAGACAAGTCATGGTAAAAATGATTAACATCTTTGAATCAACAGATCACACAAAACTTCCATTCAAATGCAGTTTTTATTTTTATTACCATTGCTACTTAACATTTTGCTGATGCCAACAGAGAGTTACAAAGCACAGGCGAGACGTGGTCTCTGCCAAAATATTGGACAAACGAGGGCGATCTGTGGGCACAACTTTTGGGGGCGGGGACTTCATTTTTCCTCCCTGGGAAGGTAGATTCCCCCTGGCTTTCCTCCAAAGGTTCACTCCATCATTGTTATTGGTGCAAATATTCCAATTCACATCAAGATCACAGGAAAAACGGGATAACTTGGCCAAGGTGAGCAGTTTCGGGAGATTGCGGGGGTTTTATTTTTGTTCAAAAATATTTTGCTTGGATTGCATTTTAAATAGGATTAAACCGTTTGACCAGTAAATGTGGTCAGCTCTCAGAAAGAAGGAGGCTGAATTAATCATTTGTTAGAGTGCCAAGCCCAAAATGAGAATTCCAGTCTTGTAAAATGAAAGGCATGTCGTATTTTAAAAGAAATACATAGTGCTAGAAGGGAATTTTGAAAGTCCTTGTCTGTTTTTTAGCTTTCTAAGTTTAATTTCACATTTATAGGGGAAAAAAAAAAAAGAAAAAGAACACACTCCTCCCCAATGGAGCCCTTTTCAGTAAGGAGAGTGTTGTGGGGTGTTTGTGGTTTTTGGGGGGTTTTTTTGTTGTTTTTTTGTTTGTTTGTTTGTTTGTTTGTTTGGTGTTTTATTTTGTTTTGTTTTGTTCTTTCGTTTTTTTGTTGTTGTTGTTTTTTGTTTTTTGTTTTTTGAAACCTGGCTATTAAGGTATCCTACGTAGATGGATCTCCTTTTAAGCTTTAAGGTGTGCTGTGGATTTGGGTTTTTGTGTGTGTGTTTTTTGTGTTTCGTTCTTTTTTCCTTTTCTCTCTCTCTCTCTCTTTTTTTTTTTTTTTTTTTTTTTTTAGCATAGGCCCCCCTCGTGTAAAACAACTGCTCATAACTGGGATTAATGGTTTGCAATTTTCAGTTACTTAGACATGGGGTCTCCAAGAGATGGCTTTTTGCAGAGTAGAATATGGCTCTCTGTGGGATTTCAGAAGTTTTCTTCTCTTCCCACTTCCTTTTCTGTCGTCGCCCCCTCACACGCCCCCGTGGACTCGCGCGGATGTTCTCCTCGATTATGTAAAACACTTTCCCTCCCCTGGAACAGATCTTTTTCCTCAGAAGCTGGCACTGCCTTCAAGTGCGTTGGGGACTGTGAATCGCCGTGTGAGAGTGGCGAGAGGACCCCCTGCTCTGTACTGGTGTCGGGGTTTCCCCTGGACGTGAAGCGCCGGAACGCTCAGGCCGAGAAGGCTGCCCGCTGCCGGCCCGGCGGCCTCTTCCCCGCGCTGGGCGTCCGCGTCTGTCCTGCGGTGACGAGGGGACCGGCTCCTGTCAGGGAAAGAGCCCGAACAAGCGGGAACCATGCTCGTGGCCTACCCTCGCTTTGTGCTCTGCGCGTCTCTCCTCTCCTCTTCGTCTTTCCCTCTTGCTCCTTTTTCTCTGGTTCTGAAGAAATCATGTCTAGGAGTTTAAAAAAACAAACAAACAAACAAAAAACCACAGAGGGCTCCCGTGACGCAACTTCCGGTTTCTCTTACCAGAGGATCCTCTGTGAAGTCTAGAATCTCTCTCAGTCGGCTCTCTCCAACCCCCGAAAGCCAACCCAACCTGTGCTGTCGAGACACCCATTCCTTCTTCCTTCAGAAAATGAAATTGGGCCGTTTCTCTTTTCAGGGACTCATAATAAAACCTGGGGGAGGGGAACAGACATAGCCCAGGGATCCCCCAAATGGGGTGAGGAAAGCCTTTGAGGACTGGTTTTCTTTTGTTTTCAAGGCACATATGCCCATTACCTGAGACCACCTAGCTGGATGCCCTTTTCCCATCTTGACAGTCACTACCAGGGGTGGACACCAAGACTGGCTGGGGTCACCTGGACTTACTCAGCCCTCCTTTGATTTGAACTGGAGCCAAAAAAAAAAAAAAAAACTGGGGTGGGTGGAAAAAATGGCAATAATTGATCTCAGTTCTATGCAGGCATCTCCACAGCAAGAGAACTTCCTGCCTTGACCATGTTTCACACCAGATTTCCCATTTAGACCTCATTTATATTAGGCCTCTTTATTTTTGTGTGAGCTTGAATTTCACAAGCCATAATCTTGTCCTTCTCTCGAATGATTTATCTTCTTCTCTCTTAATATGCAAAACATAACTCCTTTACAGTAACAACTTTGGTCCATTGCAATAAGTGACTCATATGTATTCGTTCATTTCCCTGCACCTCTGAAGAGGCTTGTATGGCTCTGGTTTAGGATGAAAATGTCTGAGACACAACTGTTGCCCACTATTACAGCTGATTTGTGTTAGATTCTTGTTTTGCAGTATCTCAGTAGAGACACACACAAAAAAAACACTGGAGACACTGCGATATATCTTCCTTTATTAACCTCTAGAATCCTATTGAATGCAGAATGTCCATTGTAAGCACTTACACATTTAAAACTAATGTTATGAAATCGATTTTTTTAAGCTTTGATTATGGGTAAAAAAAAAAAAAAAGAAAGAAAGAAAGAAAAAAAGAAATCTCCCACCACCCATCAGTGTCCTATCATTTAGGCAACTTTTTGTCACCAATGAAAAACCTGATCAGGGACGCCTGGGTGGCTCAGTTGGTTAAGCAGCTGCCTTCAGCTCAGGTCATGATCCCAGCGTCCTGGGATCGAATCCCACATCGGGCTCCTTGCTTGGCGGGGAGCCTGCTTCTCCCTATGCCTCTGCCTGCCATTCTGTCTGCCTGTGCTCGCTCTCTCCCCGCCCCCCTCTCTCTGATAAATAAATAAAATCTTTAAAAAAAAAACCTGATCAGACTTGACCGTTTGAGATAACAAAGGGTATAAGAAAGCTTAGATATGATATTTTGAGCAAATGAGATTTGTATTGTTCATAAACTCTCCCATCACCTTTGGGTTTATTTTTAAGGAAGTAGTCTCATCAGTATTTTGATTACCCTTTCTGTCTACCTGTTGGTGAAAAATAATTTTCAAATTTAGAAATCGTAACAAAGAAAAAGAGGACTGGCATAAAAACTATTCCATATGCACTGTTAGGCTAGGGCTCCTAAGAAGGAAAAAAGATCGAGCTGAATCACTAAATTAATAAAAATAGATTTGTTTTCAATAAGAGAGAGTGACATAATGTTCCTCGTCATTATTTGTTGCCAGGCTTCAAAAATGGGCTAAGTTTGAAATAGAGAATGGAAAGCCTGGGTTCTCGTCACAGATCTCCCATCTCCCTCACTGGCGCTCTCAGCCCTGACTGGGCAGGCGTCTGGTTATTCAGCAGGTGTGCACAGACCACGAAGTTTGCTAGTTGTGGGCGATGAAGAGATAACAAAGACCTTTAAGGCTTAAAAACGCCACTTAAAAAACTTCATGGCTGCCGTTCAGCTCCATGACAAAATCTGAACTCCGTAGCAAGGTAAAAAAGGTACAAAAGGATCTTCATAATCTGACCCTGAACTACCTTCTGTCTTCCTTTCTCATCCGTACTCTTGGTTCAGGATACCCTAGGAGACTCCATCCAACCTAAAGGAGTTGCAGGTCCAAGAACATACCTTGTGTATTCTTGCGTCATTGCCTTTGCTCGTGTGAATGTGTTGGCTTGGAGTGCCCAATACGTTCTCATGTTTCCAGCCTCAACTTAGATGTCATGTATTACCTCCATTGCAGCACCTTCTCCAAAGTCTAGGCAGAGTTAGGAGTAGTCATGGCATTTCTATGTTCATTTGAGATCTGATCCTGCCATATTACCTTGTCATTTTGTGGTCATGTGACTTTCTTCTTCAAACTGTGCACATTTGGGAGGCTCTTCAATCGCCCTTGCCTAGCAGTTACTCTATTGGCCGGGTCTCTATGATGAGGGCGTTGCTGAGGGCCATGCCAGGTCGTGATACACGTGTTCAACAGATGTTTAATGAAGCAATGAATAAATGAATGGACACCAGAATTTCTGACATAAGGAAAGAGCTAGGCCTGCAAATAACCAGAAGACCTAAGATGTGTACTCTTAGTATAAATCAGGAGGAAATCAGAGGAGGGAGAACTCGGTTTTCAATGGGATGAACATGGAAGTGATTATATTCTGAGCTAGACCTCCAGGTTCTGAGCAGAAAGGATGGGGCAGGGGACTGTGTATAAGCTGACAGGTGGGAGATCCTGGCTCAGGGGAAATGCAGAGGAGGGAAGGGGCAAATCAGGCCATCAGCAGCATGCCCGGGGTGTGGGGCCATCCCTCATTGTAGGCTGCAGGTCTGTGTATACAGTTGTCCTCTCACCGTTGAGAAGTGGGGTGTCCACTCAGAGAGGGAACGTGCTATGTGGTTGGAAAGAAGACAACCCAAGTACCACAAAGGCGGCTTCCGCTGGGCTTGGGGGTCTTTGCAGCCGCTCTGATGTGTTCTTGAGCCTTGGAGTGCCAGCCCCAAGCCCACCCCAGAATAGGAGCGGGAGAAGCATCTTGCCCCCTCTGGGTTATTGGCCTGTAAAGACCGCATTCAGCAACAGATAGAGCCTCTGCAGTCAAGATGTTCCTATCTAAGAGTGGTGAGACCAAAAGCTTTTGTAAGGGAAATAACACACAGATAAAGAAAACTGTTAAAATCGTGCTACTGTGGTCTTTGAAAAATGGGTCTTACTTTGATAAGAAGAGACAGTGGAAGGCTGGCAGAGGCCAAGAAAAAAGGAAAGGTACAGGCCAGTCATCTCACCTCCTATAGGCCCCTGGCCCTACCTCTCCCCCCGGTACTCACTGGGGGTCCCCACGAACACCCCCTTAGGGGTGGGGTGCAGAAACACAGTCACATTTTTATCAGTGAACCAGCATGTATAGATCCTCTGTCTGATGACAATAAGATCACTTAAGTTTTTTTTTTTCCCCCTCTTTCTTTTTTATTACAGAACCATACGATGACCCAACACAGCAGTTAGTGCAAATACGGTCTCTCAAGGAGAATGACTTTTGTGGCACAAAAAGGGAACATGTTTTACTCTTTGCACGAAACGTTCATTGTTAATGTATAATATTCAGAAACATTGTATTGTACCATAAAACTTGTATTATCAAAACTGTTGGATGTTCATGTGTTTGAACTTTTGAGCACCAGATAGACTCCTTGTATATAAAGTGTTGCACATGTATTATGTCGTCTGATACTAAGATGGTCTTATAAAGACGAGTGGACTTGGGCCCTATTCAGGCAAGCTTAAAAAAAAAAAAAATGTGAGCAAAATGGCTTAAGAGAAAGTATTTTCGAGGAAGACAGATTAAAACAGCCGTTTCAAATAAGACTCTGTTTGGACTTCCTTTTATTTCCACTTAAGCCTAGAATTTCTCTTTTGGTATATCAACGGTTAAATCCAAGACTATTTTTTATTGCTGAAGATTCTCGCACACCACGAAGAGATGTTCTCGCCGAACAGAACCCCACAGCTGGATAAGGCCCGTATATATATTTGTAAGCCTTGCAATGTGACAGGTAGCATCACTATATATGCAATAGTTGTTATGTAGACTGTCAAAGATTTTTTTTTTCCTGGATACATTTGAAGCTTTGAGTGTTCAAGGTTTTCCTTAATGATTTCACACAGCCAAATTCTTGAATCAGTTGAACTAACCTGTATGTTACTGTTATTAATGTTTACTCTGCGGTCTGAACCTGGAGATTACTGGAATTGTTTTCCAAGAGGAAATAAATTCAGTTTACCATTAGGTATGAGTGTATTTGTGTGTTTTCTTTTTCTAGTTACTCTACCATTAAAAAAAAAAAAAAAAAAACCTAATCGCCTGCACCCTTGGAAGTGAAATCTGTTCTTGTGCATATCACAGGCATAACCTCAATCATATTTAACCTTTTCACTCTGGGCCAAATGCAGCCGGGAGGATATTCATCATACTGCATAGGGAAAGAATCAGACCCAATATACGTCTCCTCTCCCAGATACTACCAGGTCACATTGTACTGGTGGATTCTGACATCACAGATGGATGTGATGGCTGTTTTCTGCATAATTTGCAGCCCAATTCATGTCATGCTGTGCAAATCTGAACTCCAAGTAGATGGCTGCAATTTGAAAGGCAGTTTGGCTTATGTGTACTTAAGAAGCAGCTTTGTTCATTGAGAAGACAAAGCACAGAGCAGGGAGCCGGGGGCGGCTGTTGGTGCTAGCTAACTCGGGCGCTGACTCCCTTTGTGGCCTTCTCCAAATCACTCTGCCTCCTGGTCTTGGCCCCCTCCGGCCGAGTGAGGCAATGCAGCCTGGTCATCAGCCTTGACAAGGGCATGGGGTGTCCCTGGAAGACGGCTGGCACCACAGCCTGCGACACAATGAGGCATGAGCCGGAGCTCTAAGGTCAGAGCCTTTATGTTGCGGAAAAGGAGAGAATGGCAAAGCATGAGTTGAATCCTAGGATCCCCGTTTCGTCAAAATTGGTGAGTATGCACCTGATACTGACGGGCAACTTCCAACCACTTCGGGCTTCGAATATTTCACTCGCAATGACTCTTTTTAAGCTCTTCAAAACTCGGAGGACCTCAGGCCCTTTAAACATTAAAAGGAGCAAGAATCCTCAACGGGCACTTTTTGAATGGGGGGGATGGAAGCAGGGGCCCCGGGTGTGAAACCCAGACGGCCAGCACCACAAGGCAGAATGCTCCCGCGTGGTTCTCCAACCTTAGCCTGCATCGGGGTCACCTGGAAGGCTCGTGATAGCAGAGGGTATCCCCCTGACGCCCAGAATCACTGATTCAGTGGGCCTGGGCTGGGGTTCCAAATTTTGCAATTCTAAGAAGTTCTCGGGTGATGCCGCTGCTGCACGTGTGGGGACCCCACTTTGAGAACCATCGCTCTACTCCATCTCCAAATTAATTGAGTGCATTAAACGTGAATAGCCATGCAGAGTGCTGGAAAATTACACTATTTATTTTGTTACCAGTGAAGAAATTGGTCAAATGTTAAGATCCTTCAGAAACAAATACCTCATGGTGATTAAAGTACACGTGCTGGCCCGTGTTTCGTGTGTGTATTTAGTTCTTTAATGCAAGGAAAACCTACATCTATACATTTCACAACGGATTGCCAGCATGCTATTTAATTAAAAAGCTTTTTCACCAGCTACATAAATAATGAAGTATGCTGAGAATATGCAAGTACATTCATAATTAAAATACTCAGCTATATTTAAAAAAAATTAAGATCTCTGGTCTCTGCAAGGATATTGCATTTAAAATGGAATAGCCACGCTTAATAATGATTTTTTAAAAGGCTTTAAAACTGCTGGTATTAACGAGTGGGTTATATTTCGCTAAAAGTGAGGTGCTCTTCAATGACAGAAAGCAGGTGTTATCCCAGGGATGTATCCCCCATGGCCTTTCACAGCCTCGACTCTTAGAGACTTTCCAGATTTCTAGTAAACAGCAGGACGTGGGTTCTCAGGAAGTTGCAGAAGCTGGTACTTATTCTCCTAGAGGCCGTCACTCAGCTGGCCACTGGGCTCCTCTGACACCCCCAGATCAGCCTCTTCCCAGGCCAGGCTGGAGGTGGAAGGAGCTGACCCTTAGGAGCTCCGCTAGCTGGATCCTGTGGGAATCACTGATCATTCAAAAGCAGCGGCTCCTTCCTTAGCCAGCGGTTTGTCAGCTCGAAGCGACTGAGCTATGCATGGAACTGCCAGTCCCTCCTTTGCTTGTTACCTTGCCTGTATTTATTTCGTACTCCATTCCCTAAGAATGCAACGTAAAGATTAGTAAAATGTTATTAGGAAAGTCAGTGTGATGCAGAGAGGAGAAAATACACGCAGGACATACCTGGTTTTGTGCAGCAAACTAGAATGTGTTTCAGCATTGACTTTGAGCTTCCTCGTAGCAAGGGGAGAAAAAAATGAACAGAAAGGAGGAATATGCCAGTTTTGTAAGAGATTTTTTTTCCTAGGACTGAATTCCAAAAGAAATTTCTATAAGCCCTGATGTACAGGCGGGAGACCAATACAATTGCCACTCTTCCTGACCATGATTTTGTGATCTAACGGAGTGTTTCTCATCACTAGGAATGCTACTGCATCTGAGGGTAGGAGCCAGAGACACTCCTCAACATGCCACAGCCCACAGCACAGGAGCCCAGAACAAAGAGTTATCCGCTCCCAAATGTCAATCCATAGTGCCGAGGTTGAAAAACTGCTCTAATGGGAAGTTTTCTCTGATTTCCCAAGGATATTTTACATTGGAATCACCTAGAGGACTTTAAAAACCTCAACTCCTGAATCCCACTCCCAGAGAGCCTGACCTCACTGGTCTAAAACACAAGCCGGGCATCCGAAGTGCCAGAAGGGATTCCAGCTGGGCCAGAGCTAAGGTTCTCCAGCCCATGGGCTGGACTCCAGATGGGAAGTTTGAAAATAACCTCCAAGGGGACAAGGGGTGGGGTGGGTCTCCCACTCCCTTCCCTCAACAGCGCCTTTTACAACTGGGCATGGAACAATGACTTTAACTTGAAAGTAACGTGATAACCAATCGGGAGGAAACGACTCAGAACCTCACCACCCTTACACTGGGTCCGGGTCCGCAAACTCAAGTGAGACTGAGATCCAGCCCAGCGGACACCCTGGCAACCCAGAGAGCAAATGCCCCACCACCTGCCCCAAGGGTTGCCTGGAAGGCAAGCAGCAGCCTGTGAGGCCGGATTGTCCGGTGTCTCAGAAGGAGCCAGCAATCCGGGTGGGAATGTGCCAGGAGCCGGTTTCTAAATGTTGGCAACCTATTTCATGTTGTATTCAAACTCTGCTACCCGCACCCAGCCCCGCCATGTGGGCCAAACGAAACTCACTTTTCAGGTCAGCTCCCACTCTTGCATTGCTGATTTTGACCTTTGGCATTGATTATTCCTTTTTTCCCCCCAATTATTCCAGACTATTTAAAATATTTGCATCTAAAAGTTTGAGTTGTGCTTTGTTTTCAGTTAATATCAGGTGCACTTTCAAAGTTGCTCTGTGGCCCCCATGGTGATGCTGGTTCAGGTTGGGCAACAATGTAGCAAATGGTTGTGCTCTCCTGTACGCCCACTCCTGTTCTTGAACTTTGAGATGTCAAACAGATTTCTTTTTTTTTTTTTTTAATGATGAAGAATAACAAACGGTAGAGCGTCGATATTCTCTGTTGCAAGTTGGATAATGCTCTATTGTATGTTGCCAAATTCCAAATGCTTTTGGAATCATGCAAATGGGCTGACATTCTTCATGGAAAGCTGATAAGCGTGCCCAAGTGGAAGGAAGTGGCATCAGAGACTGCCTTTCAGGATCCTCCACGGGCTTATTAGGCTCGTTAAAGCCATGCTGGGTCTGGTCCAGAACCCGGACAAGGACTGCAGTGAACCCTCAAGTCCCCCTCTGTAGCGCATGGCAGCTCTGTAGCGCATAGCCTTTGGGGGTGCGGCGTTGCAGAACCCTTGAGGAAGGAAGTTTGGAAATCCGGATCCCACTAGAGAACACCTGCAAACGCTTCTGCACTTTGCTTCAGCAGGCCGGGGCCTCTCACCAGCTCCCTTGTACGGAGGGAGCTTTAGCAGACGGACTAAAAACTTCTGGAGTGCAAGGAAGAGGGATGATTTAGGGCAAAAGGACCCAGCATGGGTTTCTGGCAGGATCCCAATGCTCAGGTCTGGCTGGCACCGTATTCCTGGGTGAGCGCCTCCAGGGGCTGAGGAGTAGCCACGACCATCTCCGCCAGATTCCTCGGTAATGAAGTCAGCTGTCAACTCCTTGGGGGGAGAAGCACAGAGCCCCTTTATTTCCAAACAGGTGTTGCAGCATATTAAAGGTTGAATTCCATCTTATGTTCACATCCTGAATGAGCCAGTTTGCAGGCAAGCTCGGTTCTTTCCGCAAAGAGGGAAACTTGGCAATGCTGGAGGCTGAGTACTTAAATGGCAATCAACTTCTGGCTCATATCAATTAATTCCTTCATGGACTTCTGCCTGAGTATAGCATCTTGAATTCCCAGCTGCGGAGGCTAGGAAAGGCAGCCCAAACAGTGCACACCGCGATCTAGGGGTGAGCACACCAGTGTAGCGATCAAGGCTGTGTGGTCTCAGGGCAACGACGGATGCCGATTTGGGGTTCTCTCTTCACCTGCAGAATACAGGACAGGAAATACACCCCAATCTCTCGACGGGAAAGTCTTCCAGAAAACTTCTGCTAAGTCTGAGCGACATCATTCTGAGGGGAATCCCCTCCTTCGGCTTTAAAAGATCCAGATCCAAAGCGACCATGTGATGTGGAAGCAGAAAGGGCACTAGTAATCAGAGATACCAGGAAAACCTATCCAAAAATGGCCCTCAGCCCAAGAAACCTACTGGAGTCTTCTCCTTCTCTGTCTCACATGAACGAGGAGCATCTTGATCAAGACCTGCAGCAGACTAAGGGTGAGTATTGGTAATTCCATAGGAGAGTGACCCATTCTTCACCGGGTCCATGCAGACTATAGTTAAGATGTTGATATCGATATGGGGATGTGAATTTCACCTGCCTCAAAACTCAGGGGGTCTCCCCTCATCTAATGAGCTGATAACTGGGCTTTCACCTAGGTATGACCAATGAAGGTCAAACTCGCCTGGCAGAAGCAAAGTCATTTTTTTTTTTTACTCCCCTGCCTATGAAACATCCCTGGTTTGTCTCCCTTTCTTGCCCTCTTTTCCTGAGCCACAGGAAGATTTTAGTTCCCTTCGTCCAGAGACAAAATCTTTGGTTCTTGAATGGTCATGCATTGTCTGATACAGTAACCACTAGCTATTTAAATAAGTGGCTATCTGAATTTAAATTAATATGAAAAATCTTGTTCCTCACCCTCTCTAGGAGCATTCCAAGTGTTCGTAGGCCACATGGGGCTGGTGGCTGCCTTGGAACAGGACAGGTATGGCACAACCTCCTCACGGTGGAGGGCTCTATCAGGCAGTCCTCTGAGTCTAGCCCACTCCTCTCAGCTCCTTTGAACCCTCGCATGTGCAGAAGCCCCTCGTTCTCCAGTTCCTTTAGTATACTCCCTCCCATCTGCATACCTTCCTCCTGTCTTCAAAAATGCTCTTCAAATACAAACCAAACCAAAACACCAACTTTTTTTTCTTGACCCTGAAAGCTCCTCACAAGACTATTTTATTTATTTCCTTTATTTTCTTCCAAATTTCTCAGATCTGTGGTCTGCCCCACATCCTCCATTTCCTGACCGCTGACTCCCTCCTTCCTCACCTGCAGGCTGGCTCCCATCAATATCCTTTTACTGAAAATGTGTCCCCAAGGTCACCAATGGCCTTCTTTCTGCCACCCCCACCCAGGTCTCATTCTCTTCTACCTTTCAGTAATTAAGGCCATCGGTCACATGGTCCTATGTTCCTCCTGCTTGGCAAGATTTCTCATGTTTATCCTCTCCTTTCTATTTCCAATGACAAGACCCTTGGGAGAACCTTCTCGACAACTCACTTCTGTCCTCACACTTCTCTAGCCCTTCTTGTATATGGCCGCCATATTAATCTTTATAAAACACTTATTTCACATCATTTTCGCATTCAACAAATACAGAGGACTCCCAGAGAATGGAGTGAAAAAGGGCACAGAGTCAATGGAGTTTGAATCTTTCTCAGCCACTTGCTAACTCTGTAGCCTAGACCAACTCACTTTGCTTTTCTGAAACTCTTATTTCCTTCTTTAACTTGGGGTAAACATACTGACACATCTTTGTAGAATTTTTGCCAATATTATTATCAATGCCTAAAAATGCCTGCAATATATTAGATGGTCTATATAAGACAGTTACTGCTTTGAACATTATTTAATATAGGGTTTTTTAAAATGTTGATTCTAAAATCACTTTTTTTTTTTCATTGCACCTCTTACCCTCTGATTCCCTCACATGATTTCTTTACATTCTTTCTAAAATGTACCACTTTTCCCATGTGTCCTGCTTATGAAGCCCTAGACTAACGGTCTACTGTCCTCCCCAAAGGAAACGTAGTCCGTTGACTTTCAAGAGTATTTTCACTTTACCCAACGACCCACCAGACTCAGGCATGCAGCTTTCACGGGGCTCATCAGTCCAGTCAGAGCGTTCCCCTTTGCACTTCAACTCCCCTTTCTTTTCTTGTTCACTTCCACATATACACACTCTTCCTTCTCCCTCTCCACTCACCTCCACCCTGCACAGTCTTCTGGTCACAAACCAAGCCCTTCTTCTTCCATGAATCCCACCCCAATCTATACCACTACTTCTTTTCTAGAAATCCCTCTTGCATTTTTACAACCTAGCTTAACAACTAAGGACTTCCTCAAAAACTCACTTTGTCTTCCTAGCTGGGTTCTAGTCTTTCCAGGATGGGGAATCTGCTCTCTTTATTTTTTTTTTTTTTTAACCCACCCGCAGTGACACCACCTCATCGAAGTTCACGTAAGCACGCGTGAATGAGTTCATGGCTTGACCATAGTGCTTGGTCTGTCTCAGCGTGACATAGCCAGCCACGCTGTTTGCCCACTCGGTGCCAGGCACCAAGGATAGGGGGAAAAGATAAGATCCCCGCTCCCCGGAAAGCCACAGTCACAATCACCTGGACACGCCCCCTCAGCCTTGTTACTTAGCTCAGCAGTGGCCACCATCCTCATTAACCTGGGGACCCGGGCCAGCCTGGACATGATTTGTGGCCACAAGACATTGGAGTCAAGCATCCAAAACACCTTCCTCTTTAATCTCTTCAGGGACGGTGATCCCGGTTGAGGTGTGCAGCGCCAAAATCCCACTCTCAGCTGCTCCTGGACGATCAGCAGCATGCTGAAAGGCAGAGAAGCAACCAGATGGGGTCCACACCAGACTGACCAAAATCATTTCTTACCAATATTGGAGTCTTGCAGTAGACACAGCTAATCTATGCATACCCCGAATGAAGGTTAAAACACTATTCAGAACAGGATCTGAAAAGTACCAGATCTATATGTAAATCCAAGGTACAGCCCATTCCTTCCTTAAAGCAACAAAGATGTTGGCTGTGATTACTAGATAATAAGAGCTTTCCTTCTGACGAAATGGGCCTATACTGAACTGAGCGTGCACTATATTCCCTTGACAAATATATTTACAATCAACTCAGAACATGGAGAGAAAAGAAAATGTCAATAGTTGACAGCTTCTTGGCCTATGGGGTATAATCCAGGAGCATAATAAATTCATTTAAGCTTGGTGTTGAATAAATGCATGTTAGTCCTGTGCATTTTTTTTTTTTTTTTTTTTTTTGGCCTTTCCTCCAACACATTGTTTGAATACAATGTCACGTTTCTGTGTGTTGCAGTCTAGTGTTGTCAGCAGAGTCAGGAACCAAGTTAATCCTTTGGGTCAAACCTGGGGTAATTTTCCCTAATGAGTAAAGATAAGAATCAGAAAAGGGCACCATGTAGGAAAATGTCTTGTTGCCAAATGTTGGTGGATCACTATTTCACACTGAAATATAGGCCTCAAGAATGTCAGGCACTGGGAGGTTACAAAGTCTAAAAGAAGATGTATTTCCACGGAAGATCTTAATCATGATAAAGGGATAAGCCTAGTTGAGAGAATATAAACCACATAAAAAGCCACCTCTGTTTCGAAGCTGGATACCGCTCCCTTCTCCTCATTAATATAGTTCTCATCGCAGCCAAATTGGATGCGAAGAACCGTTCCTTATCCCTGGCAGATCTTGCAAGATAGCGAACATTTCAGACTTCGCGTGTGAAAGCATGACATATTGGTTAAGACTGAAAATAGCATGTTTCTGGTAGAGTTCAAGTATATAAGAAATACTACACCCCACTGTTTCTGTAAATGCCAGAGTTCCATTGAGTCGAGACAGATGGTAGCAGGCAAAGATGCAATCTTATAATCAAAAGCTAAAATATGTCAAAAATATGTTAGCAAGCAAAATATAGCAGATTACTAGCTTCTCATGTCATGACAGCTTGCAAAACATGTTAGGATGTTGAATCTCTAGTTATGTAAATAAAGGCACAGTAAATAGAGCAGCAGCAAATGGTGTGAGAGCTCACGTATTGATCAGCCCCTCATTGGAGTTTGGTGAAAAACCAAGTCATGTGGCTACCAGGGGCCCCAGATGGACAGGAAGAGGTTCCATGGTATCAAATGTGGGGATCCACTTCCCTTCCACGAATAACAAGTTTCTCTGTGATACCTAAAAGCTGTTTAACTAAATTACAAGAGGCATTCAAATTTCCCAGAGAGAATTGTAAGGAATCCGTTGAGAATCATCATGTCATTTAGCTCAGAGATACCAGAGGGTGGGTGTTATTTTGGGAAAACAAAATGTACCCCAGGCTTTCTGTATATATCAATCTCATTCCAAGGATGTTTCCTTGACCTCAGGATAGCAAGGCGTGGATGCCCCCCTGGAGAATGAGCTTGACCACAGGTGGGTCTGGGCTTCTCATTGTCTTGGCTAAGATTTGATCAGGGTTGTGGAGAGGGAAGGCATTGTCAGTCATGACTGGGGGGAAATGGAGATACTTCTATTGAGCACCTACTGTGGCCCAGGGACTATACTGCTGTCATATCAAATTAGACCTCTTGGCCTCTTGAGATGGAGAGAAAATCACTTTGGTCAGTCCATGCCCATGGGAAGTTCAGCTCCAACCTCCCCCATTCTTCTCTCCCTGCTTCAGCAGCCGGGGAATCTGAGGGTAGGAAGAAGGTGATGGAGATGGGCCTTGTGTTCTCATGCCAGCGTTGCCTCCTCTGGCTCTAGGGTCCTACTTGAATGCAGTCTATCTCTCCAATGCATGTTGGAGACACAAAAGTCAACTCAGCTTTCCAATCTCCATAGGAAATCAGTTGGGGAAATTTTAATATACCAGAGAACACTGCATTTTAGAGCAAGAAATCTTTGAGAAATCTTAGAGTAGCTTCTCTACTTGGGTTGGAGAGGGACGGTCCAAAGGTCTACACATATAGATGTCTGCACAGAAGATGATAATTTGGTTTCTGGACCTAAGACAAAACAAGGAATCTGAGCTGTTGTTGAGGAGGAACAAGCAAGGCTGCCTGCGAGGTTCATGTCTGCTCCTCAGAGAATACTCCCCCTCACACCATCCCCCACCTCTTCTCTCCTCCCCCTTTTTCCAACCTCCTTCTCTTCCCCTCATTTGAGCAAAAGCAAGTTTTCCCAATTCGCTCCCAAAGAGCATATTAACACCCATGTGCATACCTTTGCCTTTTGTAAACGTGTTTGCCCTCCAAGTCTCTCCCCCACGAGGCTGAAAGCCTTCTCAGATGAAGTCCCTCCCTGTGAGAAATTCTGGTGTTAAACTACCTCTGTGTCTTCCTAAACCCATACTACCATGGAAAATGTAATATCCCCATCTTATAAGTGAGGAAAGAAGGCTCAGAAAGGTGAGGCAACTTACCCAGGGCCTCAGAGCCAAGGAGAGGCCGGATTCAAATTTGAGGAATGTATGTGAGAACAAAAGGAAAAGAAAGTACAGGTATGTATTTGTGTGATACCTATTTATGCATTAGCTGAAGACCAAACTTAGTTCTGCCCTAAATACAGAATTACTACAAACATGTATTCATTAGCGTCCTATCTGGCATTCCGTTGAGAAAGATAATCATTTATAAGACAAAATACAACCTCTTGACTGCCTACAATATCATTCTCTGAGGGGGAAAAAAAAATGGACTCACAGTGGGCTCCTGCTAAGTCATATATGAAATATGCAATTCACACATTCTGGTAAAATTGAAGCAGGTGAACTCTAACTGACAGGAAGTAATGAGTGTAATAAGCCAAAGGGAATACCTCCGTTTAAGCAACCATATGCTTTTGTTATCAATAGGTGCCCACTTCGTAATTCACCGGGTTGCTCTTTTCCTAAGTACACCTGAATAGATTTCTGCCCCGCAGGTATGGTCAATGGAGGAGATCTTGGGGGGATCCTTCCTTTGAGAAAGGCTGTTCAGGGCCTTGTGAGCTCTGAGGGAAGCTGAGTGGGGGGTTACTGGGTGAGGGAATTGTGCCTGGAGGGCAATGAGGTAGAGTCCTGGGCTCCAGCCCTGCTGCATGATTTCAGATGTGGAACAAGCTCTCTGGGTGATAGTCAGTTTATTTCTCAAATGAGGGAAATGGTCCCTATCATGTAAGACTACTATGAAGATTAAATTGAACACAGAGGGACACCTGGGTGGCTCAGTTGGTTAAGTGTCTGTCTTTGGCTCAGCCCATGATCCTAGACTGCTGGGATCGAGTCCTGCATAGGACTCTCTTATCCCTCTGCCCGCTGCTCCCCATGCTTGTGTTCGCTCTCTCTCTCACTTTCTCTCTCTCTCTGGCAAATACATAAATAAATCTTAAAAAAAAACTCAAATAGATAAATTGAAGATTTAAAAAGACAGATATAAAACATCTATACAAGACAGATATAAAACATATAAAACACCCAACACAATGTCTGCCACCTGGGTGGTGCTAACTAAAACAGTTCCTACTCATTAGCAGCGGAGAATTCCTTGAGCCTAGAAACAACGAAGAGCTGGAGGAACAGTGGTTAATTACCATCAGATTTTCTTTTCAGGTGCCCTGCAAGATACTAGCATTGCAGAACTGACTAAGACAGCGCCTTTCTTCCAATAAGCAAACGGAACATCCTGGAGACAGACAGCCCCCATGGGACCCTTGGTGATCGTTCCTACAGTGCTCCCTAAGTAGATTCCATCCGCCATTATTTTAAGCCATCCCAAGGTCACCCAATACTAGTGAAATTGAGAGACAGTGACTTTTCAATAAACTGATAGCCACGGTTTAGTATGCCACCACCTAAGTGGGTCACTGAAAATAAATCCTCTAAAGGAGGAGCCACTAAAGGATAAAGGATGTCAACCTTTCTCCTTGGCGATGCTGGCTTGCCTCCAGCCAGGCCCAAGTGACCTCAATTACTTACCACAAGTCATCAGAGTTCAATCAAATCCATCTGCAGTTTGGGTGGCTGGGGCTCTATCCAGGAAAGCTGCCCGCGCTAGGAGGCGATGGACAAAGCCTGCTGACATCTATCCAGATAATATCTGAGCTCCCGGCAAGAAGGAAATGCCACCACCATCTGCCTCTGTTTGTGATGACCCGGGAATAAATAAAAATTAACCTTGGTCCTTGAATGAATCACCGTGCTTATCAACACTTCCTTTGTGTCTCTAATGACTATTGCGAAACAGGCTAACAATGAATTTTGGAGGGACAGGGCAGGAGGGTCATTGTTCTAAACAGCTATCAGCTGAGCTCCGTGCTTCCCACCTACTTTGCTCGTCAGACGCGCCACCACCCTTTGTATCCAGCGTTGGAAAGAGTGAGAAATAAAGAGACAAAGGGTTTTGAACCCAGCAAGGGCTCACCACATCACTGGGGAAGAAAGGAGAAAATGGAGGAGGGAATGAAGGGGAGGAGGACTGGAGACAGGTTAGGAAATGAAAATCAGAGCACCCGGATAATTAGTGGGGAGGGATCGTTAGTGGGGAGCTCCAGGGGGCTCCCCATAGTCGTCAGTCAATAGGCCAGTTTCTGTACTCACTGCAGAACGTCTGTCCCCTTCCTCGGTCCTCCCAGCAACCCCATGATGGATGAATCTCTATTTTACAGGAGAGGCTATAATCTCAGAAAACATAAACACCACTTGCCCAGGACACTCAGCAAGTGCGCGGAACGACCAGGACTTGAACCCAAAAGTGGCTTATTCCAAAAATCCCAGCTATTTTCACTCTTCTGTATGGAATCTCTGTGGCAATGCCACGGGGCACTGGGGGAGAGCCATTATTAGCCATCAACTGTATTTCGAACTGACAAGCTAGTCACTCAGCAAGGCCCTGAAGAAACAGAACAAGGTAGCGGCGCATTTTGATTGGTTTAGGAGATGGTGGGGGAGGGGTGGGGAGGGTTCCGGAAGAGCAGAGGGGAAATGGCTCCAGATTATGGGATGCTAATTTCAGCTTTATTGGTTCTGGCGTTTGCTGGACCTCTGAGCACACGCAGCCTTTCCTCAGAAAACACACTGCCGCAGGTGTCTCAGCACCACATTTAGGACGCGCTATCAAGGGTAGCGTGGGCCAGAGCCCTCACTGCAAAGGCAGTGCACGTGTAGGAAAAGATTCAGGGTGTATTTTTCATGAACTAGTTTGAGCTGGAGCTAGGCCAATTTGGCCATATTTTTTTTTTTTTTTTTAATCTGCATGCCATGTAGAAAATGCAAAGAAAAAGAAAAAAGATGTTTTGATCAAATGATTCCTACGATGTGCCTCTCGAAGACCCAGGCAGAGTTGTGAGGCGAGCTCCGCGGCCAAAATCGGGAGGAAGGGGTACACCTGGGGTGCCAGTGTCCGCACTTGACATGCATTTTCTCTTTCAAGTGATAATCCTAAATAAATATGTGTGAATACTAGTCCCAGAAATCTGAATCAGATGCAGAGAATTGTTGGCTATAAAGATAATTGGAAGCTTGGTGAGCTGAACCAGCTCTTTCGGAAACTTCTTTTGTTTTGTTTCACTAACATTGTTTTCAACAAAGAGGGAGACATCCCTTACATACTGACATATGGTACCTTCTATTTTTAACAAGATTAACAATTCATTCACACCTTGATTGAATCCTGCTTTATTGAGATGTCACAACAGATTCTCACAGTCTGCAAAGGGAAAGACTTACAAATGATAATATTATGACAGGCAAGACACCTAAAAGTAAATGAATCATAATTGATGACAATTAGAAGGAGTTCAGCACAAACACAGAATCATAGCTGTGATGGCAATGCAGGATTCGTCTCTTGCAAGGGGAACGATTGCAGTGGAGAAATTCTGCTGAGTTTTTATTGAGAACTTCAAATCCATTCAGACCTGTTCATTCATAGCTTGCTTTCTTATTAATGTATGAAGGGCCTGCTTGGTGTTAGGGCTTTGGCATATGTTTATTTTCTGGCCCACATCTCCACATGAGCTCCTTATTTTAGAAGGAAAGACCCGATGGGTCCTTCTAGATGCTCTGGCCAGAAGCACAGTCATCATCTTTGACACTTACCTCTCTCATTCACACCACATCAACCAGCAGGACTTCTCAATGTTACCTCCACAAGATTTACTGATTCTCTTCATTTCTCACCACCCGTACCGTTTTCATTCCACACTGAGCCGATATCGTCTCGCCTCAGAGCTATTGCTCCCTCCCTGGCCCTGTACCCCCAATCGATTACCCAGAGTATTTTTTCTAAAGTTCTTAAGATTCCTCTATGGCTCCCAATTGCTCTTAGCAAAAGGGTTCGATATCAAGGTCCCACAGTCCTACCTAAGAGGCAGCGTTGTGTAGTGATGAGAGTAGACTCCCGTGCAGGTCCTCATTCTACCAGATGGGTGACCTTGGGGAGGTCATTTAGCTTCTCTGGCCTTCAGTTTCATTGACTACAAAAGGAAGATCATAATCGAATCTACCGTATGAACATGAGTTGCTCATCAGTTACTTACTATTTACTTGTTAATTTCTTGTCCCTTGCTAAGCCAGAAGTGCTCTTCTCATCGCCTCTCTCAGCACCCAGCAAACCCTCTCCTTGCAGACCCTGGGCTCTCAGCCCTAAGGGATGCTTCTCAGTCCCTAGCATCCCACAACCCAGGGCCTACACACAGGGACTGACTCTTCTCTCTGACTGGAAATCTGTATCAGTCTGTACACCAGTTCTGCCCTCCTACGTACGCTGCTGGATAATTCTCAGTCCTTTGTTTGGTCTCTGCTTACTGTCACCTCCTCAGGGAAGCCAACTTTGATTACTCCACCCACTTCCCTACATCCAGGGCAACATCGCTTTATAGAACAGTCCCCTTACACTCTATACTTCTTTTGGTAGGTCCTTAACACAGCTGAAAAATGGTGTTCTATTTTTCTGGTGACTGCTTATCTTTCTGATAAAGGCTTATCTTTCCCTCAATACTGAAAGCTCTTAGAAGATGATGAAGTGAGGCGCCTGGGTGGCTCAGTGGGTTAAGGCCTCTGCCTTCAGCTCGGGTCATGGTCGGTCCCAGGGTCCTGGGATGGAGTCCCGCATCAGGCTCTCTGCTCAGCAGGGAGCCTGCTTCCTCCTCTCTCTCTGCCTGCCTCTCTGCCTGCTTGTGATCTGTCAAATAAATAAAATCTTTAAAAAAAAAAAGAAGATGGTAAAGAGTGAATCTAAGATGATGAAGATTGAGTCTAAGGTGCATATTATCGTGCCATCCATTCCTTTATTTGTTGGATGAACGAATCTAGTTCACACCGGCTCTCTCATTAACAGATAATGTTAGTTGACTTTCTGTGGTAGGCAGAGCTGTAACTGAACCCAAGTCTGTCCTCCCAATGCTCAGCAGAGCCAATCACTGAGACATCGGGTTCACAGCAAGGGAAGAATGTATTCTGGAAGCAGCCAAACAAGGAGATGGGAGGGCAAGCCTCAAATCTGTCTCCCCAAAGGGGGGAAAAAGAAGTTTTTTATAATCATAAAGGTTGAGATTACATAATATTGATGAAGGCGGCAGGGGAATGTATGACTGTTCACAGGAAAGGCAGAGTACTCACACTGAGTGAATGTGCATGTGACATACCGCCCATGTTCATTTTGGAGTGGAGACTTAACATCAGAGGCAAAATTTAGTCCCTGATATCAGGAGGTTCTCTTAGGAGAAGAATAAGAGGCTATGGGCGTGCTATGAGAGCCAATATAAATTGGACAAGGTCTTGGATTCGTTATCTTTGGTAAGGAATATAGGACCTGCTTGTTCATAGGCTGGAATCATATCAGTTGACCTTGAGTCCAGGCTTCTGCAGATACCGCTAGTAGATTTGTTAGTGGGGTCAGAAAAGACATAATAGCTGATAAGGGAGAAACAGTTCACTGAAAAACAAGCTTTAAACTTTCTGCTAGTTTTAACCTCATTAACCCTATGGGGCATGGTTTCAGATTAATGGCTCCCAAAGATGGCAACATCCAAATCCTTGGAACCTATGACTATGTTCATTTACAAGACAATGTGATGTGATGAAGTTAAGAGTCTGGAGATGGAGGGGCACCTCGGTGGCTCAGTTGGTTAAGCATTGGACTTTAGCTCTGGTTATGATCTCAGGGTCCTGGGATGGAGCCCTGAATAGGACTTCCTGCTCAGCGGGGAGTATGCTTCTCCCTCTCTCCTCTGACCACCCCCCCTTCTCAACTTGTGCGCTCTCACCCCCTCTCAAATAAATAAACAAAATCTTAAAAAAAAAAAAAGAAAGAAAGAAAGAAAAGAAAAAGAATCTGGAGACAGGGAGATTAGCCTGGACTCTCTGCATGGGTCCAGTATAATCACAGGTCCTCATAAAAGGAAGTCAGGAGGATGTGGCACAAGAAAGACTACACTGGCATCGCTGGCTTTGTAGGTGCGGTGCAGGAAGGGGCCACAAGCCAAGGAGTAGGGGTGGCCACCAGAAGCTGGAAAGAGAGAGGAAGCAGAGTCTCTGCTAGCACCCCAGAAGGAACCAGCCCTACCAACACCTTGAATTTTAGCCTTGTGAGACCCACTTCTGACCCCGACCTCCAGAACCCTGAGATAAGAAGTCTGTGGTGTCTTAAGCCATCGACTCTATAATTTGTTACAGCAGCAGTAAGAAACTAATACATTTACAAATACATTAATAACAAATACATTAATAACAAAGGCAGAGCCAAAGCCAGAATCTGAGCATCCAGACCTCCCAGCAACGCCTCCACCTCGCCATTCTTGACACGACACTGCCCTGCCTCTGCCTCCCAAGACTTAGTTGGTTTTCCAATTTGCTTTCGTCTTGTTTTCCAGAAAAAGAAATCATTAGAGACGCAGCTGCTTGCATGCAAGAGCATGGTTACGAGGCCAGCTCCACAGATGTGAGTGTGCAAGGGAAGGTGTGTGGAACCAGAGCGCTCCTAGCAGCCTCCTAATAGAATCCCAGGGGAGGGCCGGAGGTCTCAGGCCAGCCCGGCTCAGCCGCCCCCTCCTCCTGTCTGAGGCTCACAAAGCCTGACAAGGTCTTGCTCATGTTTGAGAGCACTCCCTCTTTTCAGAACGCTTTGTTATTGTCTCTGCCATCACAAGTTTAAAAAAGGAAAGTTAATTAAATATGGAACAAGACTGAGCAACATCTTTTAAACCATCATGTCATTAGAACTGGAATCCTTGGAGAGCTGCCTAAAAGGGGTTTGAGAACAATGACTGTTCAATCAGATATTTATGGGCACAGTTATGTAAACACACTCTTTATTGTCTATGTATATTTAATATAATTATCAGTTTTGTAGTTGGACTCTCCAGAGACCCAACAAATCACAGTGTTGCTTTGAAAATGTCAGCAGAAAAGACAATTATGTTGCTAGCAAATATTCATAAATTATATTAAAAAGTCCTGTGGAAATGTCCCCTATGTTGCAGAATCCTTCACAGTAACTGAACAATCCGCTTATTTCTTTGATTTAAGGGTGGTTTTGAAGCAAGAAGTTTCTTTGGGAAACTTAAAGGCATGAGCCTAACACAGGATCAGGCTGGCCTCGGTATAGGAGTGTGCCTGGTCCAGAAAATTAAGACAGTCCACTCATCATCTTCCCTTAGCCGGCTCCCCGTGCCCCATGCGTATTTGCACACGGCCATGCAGGTACATCTGGATACCTGCTCGTCTCACCGACATGCAAACTCTCTCTCTTAAAATACCTCGTTCAAGAGAGAAAATGTGTTCAGTCTGTTCGCTCTTTTAACACCTACTTAGAGCCATAACTCTTTCCTATGGCATTTTTCTTTAGGAACTATTTATAGTATTCCCCATTTTTTTCCTCTCTTACCATTTTTTTCTCATTATGCACACACAGAAATAAGTGGAGAATTGGGGAACTGCTCAGTAAATTAAAATGCACCAGGCTCTTGCTAAACCAATATGAGTGGTACAGGTTGATAAACATCTAGTAAGCAGCCACAAATCACTTCTATTGCAAGATATACAATCTGCAAATCAACATCTTAATTAGCAGCTAATGACATTTGGAAGGAAAGGTTAATGTTAAGCGCACAAAAGCAGTGTGGTTTGAAAAAAAAATGAGGTTTTCCTGCCTCCTTATAAAAAATAAAAAAGGAAAGAAAAGCTATATCCCGTGATTATAGTGGGTGTTATAAATATACATGTATTGGCAATTTGAAGCATCTTAATTATATGGGGCCTGTATTGATATGCTACCTTTCACGGATGGAGTTCAAAGCGCTCTACCTGACTCTCATTTATCCTCAAAACACCCCTCTGAGGGTGAGTATCTGCAGGCAAAATGAAGAGTTAAGGCAATTATCTACATGATTCAAACCCAAACCCCTGTTAAGGAAGAATAAGTGGGGTTTCTGAAGAGATTGAATTTTTTTGATTGGATTTCTTTGTGGATCCAACTTCCTGGAAACTGAGTCCTTCGTGCACTGCCCTGTCTCTAAGGAGACAGCCTAAGGGAGCCAGAGGACCCGGACAGTCCCCACAGTTTAAAAGGCTGACCTGTGTTGCCTGTTCAATGCCATTCCTCCCTAGTCAGGGAGCTGGATTTCCCATAGCCTCCCTCTCTGCGGCCCAAGGACCAGCTTCCAGACTGGATCCAGACTCCCACCGGCAATGGTCTGCTTTTCCCAGTCCCCAGTCCTTCCTGCTCCTGCCCTTAGCGCCTGTCCACCTCTCCCCTTCCCTCACAGCTTCTCCTTAGGTGCAGATGCTCCTGGGAACTCCCTTCCATGAGGAGAGAAAGAACACCTGTTGTCTTTGTTTTGTGTGTGTATGTGTGTGTGTGTGTGTGTGTGTGTGTTTGTACATTACGCTGGTTTGCTGTTCATGTTTACCCTAACTTGGTAGACAGATATTATCTGTGTAATTTCAATTCCGATGGCGAAGGCCTCTGCTTGCCTTCCCTCTGGGCAGAGCGTCCCATCTATTTCAGGGTGCGGCTGGGGCGGGGGGCGGGGATGCATCAGACCTCAGCTCACCATCAGCGCTTGAGGAGCCGACCCTCGGCAGGACACCCACATTCTCCGTGGGTGACCCCCGCCCTCCCCTTGGCCAGTCCGTCTCCAGGGACGGACATACCCTTTCCCTTAGTGTCCCGTACCAGCTCTCGCCCAGCATTCCACATGGGCGATGCGCAGAGAATGAGATTTTCCCGTGGCTTTGGGGGGAGGAGGGCACCAGGGTCGGCGGGTAGGCAGTGACCCATCTTCTGGGACCATCATCCGCCTCCCCGTGTTCAACCGCGGGCCCTGCCGCCAGCGGGTCTTGAGGTCCCTAGGCCCCTCCCTCATGACTCTCAGCCGGCAGACAAGGGGGATATTTTTCTCCGTATCCCTCTCTGAGCCGCACCTCCCCAGCCTTCACTTCCCGGAGTGGTTCCCAGGGGACTGGCCATTTCTTTTAGGGGACATCCACCCGCCGCTCGAGATAAGACCGCATTCTCCCTCCAGTACGGCTCAGCTCAGGTCGCTTTCAGTCTCTGCCCCAGAGGAGGGTGAGTCCCAGGCTGACCAGCCCCGAGGCTTTCCTCTCCTCCTCCCCTGTGACTTTTTCACAGAACAACACAAGACCCCGAAGAAAACACAACAGATACACACGGGTCAGTCTACAGTTCATCGCTGAGGGAGAGAAAGTTGTTTTACAAAAATTGCATCTACCTCATTCCTTACTTTGTTCCCAGGGCCTAATAGAAAGTGGGGTACACTGACACCTTCACTTCCCACCCCTTGATGGGAGTGTTTGCTTAGCTGACCCAAAGGGCAGCGGATGGAAAAGAGAAGCCACCTGCCTACTGAGAGAGCTGACGTGCACACCCGAACCTTAGAAATACATTAGTTTGTATAGATTGACATGGTAGCCATCATGATGGACTGGATTGGATTTATATGGCACTTTCCTCCTGACAATCCAGTGTCATATTATTATGGTGGTGACTCCCATAACCTAGCTACAACTAGTTATTATTGCCGAAATCTCATAGGAGCACAATTTTAAGTGGATTTTCCAGGGCCACCTAAGAAACCAGGGCAAGTGACTTTGAAGGAATGATTCCAGAATACCACTTGATCTACTCCCCTGTTTCCTGCCAGGATTTAGCCAGATTGGGTTTAGTTATCAATCTATTTCACTTTAATTATTTATTTTTATGTCTTTCTACCCACCAGACTAGGGGGTATGTTTAATTTATCTGCATCCCAAAGGCCTGGAGAAGACTGGGCAAACAAATGCTCAATGAGATGTTTGTTGAATGAATGGGGAATGTTAATGTGCTTGCTCTTAAGTTCAGTGGGACCTGCTCTCAGGCCACGTGCGTTTTCTTTTCATTAAAGGAATACTCCTGGGTTTGCACTCGCTGGCATACCATCTACAGTTCCTCCGTGTCATCTTTATGGAGAAAGGCTGTGAGGCTGTCTTAAGACAGAAGTCAACAAGCTACTTGGATATGATTGCTAACAGAACGGTTGGTACCCCTGGGAACCATTCGCAGACTCCAGGCATAGACAAGGGAGAGAGGAAGAGCAGGGGAGAAGGAGAGAGTCAAGGGACCAGACAGAGAAATCAAGAGACTGGAGCAGCCACATCGCAATTCCATCAGGAGCTGCTTTAATCACTTGGGTGCCAACCCTGCTCTTAAAAGGTGACTGTCTCCCAGCTGGCCTCCCAAAAGTTAAGGACGCTCACAGGTGAATAATGGCTGGGTGGGATCTTTCTAGAACTTCTTGGGAGGCTCACCAGGGTCAGTGTATGGTGGGCGGATGGATCGTCTACTGGCATTGGCCATTTGGTTATTTTTGATATAAGCCATTTTTATTTTAGCAGAAGTCCGAACTACTGCTATGCTCTTTTAGACCCCCTACCTTTTATAAATAATAAATTTTAAAACCTGGAAATGTGAAAGAAACTGCCTTGGGTTCAGATTTAAGGGTGAAAAGAGAATGAAGGCAAAGTTAGACCCCTTTCTCCCAAACACCCAGGAGGGAGCTAGGTATCCCCTCCGTATGTGCCATAGCACCCAGTGCTTTCTTGGGTTAAGGAGCCCAATGAACTGGTTGTGGCTCGCTACTGCCCCAGCCTACAGCTCCCAGATCAGGAGGCCCTGCCCCATTAGGGGCTTTGTTGGAGCCCAGCACCATGCTTGGCTCTAGAGAGCAGATAGCGGGGATGGGGGGAATGATGCATGGAGCCGGCGAATCAAAGGAGAATTAAATGCAATAGCCCAAGTTCAGAAGCGAGTTTCAAATATCTCAGAGACAGTCAGTGCAAAGTGTCTACCATCCCATAGCTTCTCCGCTAGCACAGAGCATCTCGGTTTTCAGAATTTGCAGAAAATAAGGATACCTACTCCGAGCCAGACATTTCTCGGTTACTATTTTATCCTCACGATAACTGTGTGATGTAAGAATTCTTACCATGGTGTACTAATGAGGAAACTAAAGCATAATCTGATCAAAGTTTCGTAATGGTAGGACTTGAAATCAGGTCTGCTCCCAGGTTTTCTTTCCCCCCTCCATGAGGCTGTTCTCTTGAGAAAACTAGCTGCCTCTTCTTCCTCCTCTTCTTCCTCTTTCCTTTTTTCTCCTTCTTCTCCCTCTTTTTTCGTTTTTGGATTATTGGACATGCTGCCTTTTATGGAGGAAGCATATGTCTCTTAGGGATATCTTTACATCACGGACAAACAAATATAGAATAGTCACACTCATCATGTGAAAGGCTGATGGCCCAGCCATATAGATATTTTTATCTTATGCTCTAAATAAATACAGGACTGATGGAAATAAGACAAGGAAAGAAGAAAATTCACTGCTCCAGGAAATATGTAATCCCCAGGCAAAAAGCAACAATTCAGGGAGACTGTCTGGGGGTCGATCATTCTGAGAACCAGTACATTTCTCAGAATTTCTGGAGAAGAGAAAGAAAAGTGTTATATTACCTAATTCCTTTCTGCCGTTTTGACTGGACAGATTTCCTTACTTCCTGCCTGAAATGGTTATGAGGTGTTGCCATGAGGAATGAGAGATCCGTGATATCTCCCTTGTATGGAGAGGGTCACAGGAGGGATTGGTGAGGGGCTTTGCTTTTCAGGCTCATAGCATATGTCCCTGTTAAAGCACTCAATGAAGAAAGGCTACTGTGTGTATAAAGTCTTATCATTATTTCAGTAACAAAGTGCATATCATTACACTCACAGGATGCCTGAAAACCCCCAAGTAACTGGAATTTGTGGTGAAAGGGGGCTTGCCAGAGCTTTGAAAGCCAGTGAGTAGCTTGGGGATATTCTAAGGGAGATCCTGGAAGACCTTGAAGGTGGTGGCAGGTGCAGAAGAGTGCGTGTATGTGTGCACGTGCGTATGTGTGCCTGTGCATGTGTGCGCATGCGTATGTGCGTCTGCATGTGTGCATGTGTGTGCATCCGTATGTATGTCTGCATATGTGTATGTGTGCCCATGCATGTGTATATCTACATTTGTGTATGTGTGCACATGCATTGGCGTGTCTGTATGTGTGCATGTGGGCTCATGCCTATGTGCATACATGTGCATATGTCTCTGTGTGCATGTGTGTACATAGGTGTGTGCATGCATGTGTGTGTGTTCCTAAGACTAAATGCCATAGAGCACAAGCCAGAATTGTAGAGGAAAGTTAAAGTGGACGGCAGCATAACTACCTCTGGAAATGCTGATACCCCAGGGCATTTTGGAAGAATGGAGTGATCAGGGAAGGGGTTATGAGATGGGCTTTTGGCACTTAAATCTTCATTAGAAAAGTCAATAAATTGTCTGGCTCTTTCAAGGGGAACCAAATAAATGCTTCACCATGAATCCCCCAAATAAAGCCAAGTATAGGGCTACTTTGAACTGAATTATTCAGGTAATGTTTTTCAAGATCTTTCTTCTGTCCCAGGAAGGGAAGAAACATTTGTGTTTGTGTTGTGTTTCAACTGAGAAATGAGATCACAGGTGAGAGGAAGTCTTCTTTAAATATGAACAATGTTGATAAGCTTTGGTTATAGAGTAGCCACATGTCCCACTGTAATTGTATCCCCAAAGGAACCAAGTAAGTAGAAAGCTCCTTTGAAGCAGATGAAGAAAGAGAAGTAGGATTGGCTTGGGATTCCTGTATTGTCCTCTGCTTGTGCCTTCCCTGGTGGGATGACCAGTTTTTCCTCAAGGGGCCCAAGTGTGAGTGAAGGAAGCCCAGTCTCTTGGTCTCATGTTCTGTTAACAGCTATGGCGCCAGTTGGTGGTCCTCATGCATTTAATCATTCTTGTATCCTATTTTCATGGAGCTTATGAAAGGATCTTCTTTGATCTGAAAAGGCTACCTTCTTGAGTTTTATTCCCTTTCCATCCAAGGAAAACAAACTCCATCTCACGTGATGTTTCAATTCATCATTTTCAGGGCCATTCATCATCAAAAATGTGCAATGGGGGGTGGTTTTCTTTGTCACCACAGACCTTCCCCCGCACAAATGTGCCCCTTCTTGAAAAATGTGACACCAGAAGGCAGGAGAGGAATGTAAGATGTGGACCTTTCGGAAGAAGACAGGTGAGCTCAGTGGGATGCCCCTGACCACACGTTTGTGTTACCTTTGCTTAGGCCGTGCTCTGCTACCACCGAGTTTTAGAAATCTACAACTGGTCACTTACTTGTCTGAGCTTCAGGCTCTTCCAAGGTTGGACTCAATAAACTCCAAGGCTCTTTCTCACTCCATAATTCTTGAAATCACATAATTTTGTAGGCACAGCTGTGAAGTACAAAGCCGGGCTTATCTTGCCCTAGTATGACTGGCTGAAACATTTCAGGTAGATAATTAAAAAAAAAAAAAAAAAAAGTAGGGGAGGGCAGGCAAAAAGATTTGCACAAACTTTTCAGGTGTTTCTGGCTTTTTAGCAAAGTGTCTTCCTAAGGAAAAGGCTTTGGTAATCACTCAAACTTCCCTCTCCCCCAACAGGCCCAGCCTCAAGTATTTTAGATGGAGAGTTCCTTGCTGGTGATTCATGAACTCACATTATTACTCTCTAAATTCTCTTTGAGTTTCTCTTATAAAGAGCCAAAGAGATCAGAAAGATTCTTTGCTTAAGGGTTGTGCCCTGTGCTGGTAACCCAACTTAGAACTACTGAGCTATGGAGCCCTTATGCAAGGGACAGCAAAGCAATTCCATGTGGTGTGATTTCTGCCTGTCAGGAGTGGGCTGGCTGATGGGGAGGGAAGATGCATTCGGACCACGACTGATTGAATAGCAATGCTCGCTGTGGCCAGAGGAGGGAGAAGCAGGGGTATACACCAGCTCCATGCATCAATTCCCCAGGGACAGACAAGGAAGACGAATTCAGTTTCCACTAAATATCAGTATCAGGTTTTTCAGATTAAGCAAGGGAGACAAAATGTGAAAGGGAAAAGAAATTGCTGCAGAAAGGAGCATCCTAAAGTAGAGGGAAATCAAGGACATATATGAGAAGTGGTAACAGAGGGCAGAGGTCTGGGAAGCAGGCGGATAACATGACTTGGACCAAGATTACCAATCAGGCCCTGGCCTAATATGTGAAATAAGTTCCTCAACAAAGGACACTGGAGAGCTGAAGATAAGGACTGGATATAGGAAAATTAACAAGCCTTGTTCACCTCAGACCAGAGAACTTAAGGTCTGTTGAATGGAGTGTCAATCTAGAGGAAAATGTCCTTCCACCAGAGGCACCAAAAATGGGGGTTCCAAAGGAATTATAGGAGTTCAACAGATGTGGGGCCATTTTGGCAGTGGCACTGCCACTGAGAGGATGGAGCTCATGGTGGTGGTAGCGGTTGAAGCCAGGGGCCAGATAATGATTCTGAGGGTTCCCCGTCCAATGGATGCATCTCTCCCCTCAGGAAAGAGTTGAACAAGCCACCAAAAGAGGTCTGGTGAAGCTGGGAAGTGAAATGGAGCTGAGATCTGGAGCTGTTACCGTTGGGTGTTCCCCAGGTCTTTGAGTAACCCCAAAGCAACCATGGAGGCTGGAGAAACCAGCACCTCAGAGCCAGCCAAGTCTCTGACATTGACAATTCCAGTATTCTCCATTTGTTCATGCTTCTGTGTTTGTGCAGCCTCATTTTCTCCTGGGAAAGCCTTTCAGCACCTTGTATTCTTCTCTTACCAAAATTTCCAGGGGGCAGATCACCTACTTTCTTGTTCTGAAAATATGGCATTAGCTTTTCTTTCCTGTTTTTCAAACAGGTCTCTCTTCTGTGGAGTGAGCTCTAGTGAAAAGCCTTAATTTTCTGTTTTTTTGTTGGAGACAATGTGAAATCAAGGACAGTTTCTACGGTAAGGACATGTGGCCACCTTACCCTTCCTTGAAGTCTGCCGCTAGTGGTGGCTACTTCCAGAATGACTTGAGAGATGTCTGGTGTGTATCTAACAGGGAGAGTGTTGGGTCACCAGCAGGTCCTTCGGACCTTGCTGCAGATAATGGGGGCACTGAATCCAAAGGAGTACCACCAAGACTGAATCCAGCTGCCTTCATTCTGAATGGACATTCTAATTTTCTAAACTCCTGACAGGTGAACTTGTCTGAGGAACGATGTACAGTACAATTTTTCATTTGGAGGATGGCCAGTTTTACAAAATCAAGAGAGTGTCATTCGCGGTGTCTAAAGTCATCCTTAGCATGATTCAAAGTGTGATTTCATTTAGAAGGTATTGAGTGGTTGCTATATGCCAGGCATCTCACAAAGCTCTAGAGAACAAGAGATGAAAGGCACAGTTCTCAGGAAGTTTCAGTTAATATATTTGTATGTATTTGTTAATTCACTTAGCTGGGATCTGCACTAGCTAATGGAGGCACCACTGATGGGAGGCAGTGAATACGGTATAGCCTTTTCCCTCTGATCATTACAGGCAAATCACTGCAACAAATTGCTCTGATCTGGTGGGGAGATGAAGAATAACAACTTGAACTCTAGGAGCATATCCATGAAGGAGAACATTCAAGGCTGCCAGAGGAGACTGCCCTGAGGTGGTGAGCTCACAGGATGTTGAGGCTGCTGGTCCTTAAGAGCTGCATGTTGAGAGAAGGACCCTGGTGCATGGCTGGCCATGTACCTGGGTTTCCTGAAGAGTCATTCCTCTCTCATCTTGGCTGGTCCTTTTCATTCAATTAGTCTTTCTTTCCCTTTCCTGTCTGAATTCTCCTCGCATCCAGGGAAGACACACAAAATGTCATCTAGACGTGATTTCTGCCCAGTCAGCCCACTGCTCTCAGGAGTCTTGGATGATTGAGTTTGGCGAAGAGTTGTTGGCGATCTTGTGATTACCTCTTACCCCGCTGCCTTTTGTTTTCCCCAGGCGTATCTCTACTCCGCTAGAAGTGAAGGCACAGAGTTTGGAACTATATCTAATTTTCAAGGAAAGAGCTTATAGAGGATTACTCCTCACAACAGCTAATGAGTATTTGTCTGTGGCACCATTTTGGAAGGCCCTTGTAGCTTGGAGTTGATACAGGAAATTTCCATCAGTCTAGGTTTTAGTCTGGTTTTTGGCTCCGACACAGTGATCCCATTGGTCTGTTGTGACTAATGACCAGAGTTTTATTTCTGTTGTTACTGCTGTTGGACACTTCTTGGGTGTTTGATACTGTGATCGGAGTGTTTTTATGGTGGCTGACAAACACTTGTATTGGTCTATCTGGAAAAGTACTTCCCTGTTTGAATCTTATTTTTCTCAGCTTCCAGGGTTTATTGTTTTTGAACCTCATGCTTCTGCTGTGACCTAAATTGCCTCTTGAAGTGCAAGGAATTGGGACAGGAATTCATTTTACTTAGTATTTAGGTACTTCTTTTGGATAGCATCGTTTTCCAAGGGTGGTCGTAATATGGTATATTGGAGATATTTAGCTCATGGCCCAAATTTTCCTGTAACAGACATCCAATCCATCTCCTGCTTTCTGGTTTTAACATGTCCTCGGATGAGTGAGTTTAAAAAAGCAGTTATGCTATAGGCTTACAAAAGAACCCCTGGGACAAATCCCCTCATAGTTAATACAACACATGTCCGTATGGGGCCAAGGGTTGATGTGGACGAACCAGAGCAGTGATTGTGTTAAAACACTGACTCACTACTTTTATGATGGGGACAGCTGCCTTTGAGTTTCTGGTAGCTGACTACATTTTATTTTGTTTCAGTAAATCAAATTATAACTAGAGGAAGTTTCAACATGAACAAGGTAAAAATTTGACCATCATCATACAAGGGTATATGCTACCATATGAATAACATGTTAAGAAGTATAAAACACTACGTACAGAGAAAGGAGAGATGGAAACAATCAAAAATATTGACAGTGAAGGGACGAGGGATGTTGTATGTAAGATTTTACAGGCAAGATAAACACGACACCAGGCGAGACAGGCGCAAGGCAAGATTTATTAAAGGCACTCTCCAGTGAGGTTCCATGATTCAGGAGAGGGGAGTCGGGGATGTCGTACGCGGGAGGGGTCGAGTGGGTCTTTTATCTGGGTTAAGACCGGGCATAGGTTCACAGCCACATAAGGTAAGTTATTTGGGGTATGGGTTCATAACTATATATCATAAGGTATTTGGTGATTGGAGGGAAGGGGGAGTCCTGATGTTCCTGTTTCCTGCATAGGTATTGGGTTACTTAGTGACATGTCCTCGGCAGACATCCTTCTGACGGGAGAGTCATGGGTTAAGGAGGAGGGAGGCCTGGGAGATGACAGCCCGGTGGCCATTTTATTGTTCCTCCTGCATTCCCAGAACTGCTGACCCAACGTTGTATTCTCTACATTTTTTCATTTTCAGAGCTTTTTCTCACATATCTATGTTGTGGTTTTAGGAGAATACATAAAAAGATATTTATTAATTTATTTAGTTGGGCTCCATGCGAGGCACTGATGATCAAATGATGACAACATGGGATTTTTGCCCCGGAATTTTTACAAGTAAACAACTTGCTATAACAAAGTACTAGAAATAATATGTGAAAAGCTTATGGGAGTTCCAGAAATAAAAAGATATAAGAGCTCTGCAAGTATCTTGTTATGTTTATCTCCAAGTATTTCACATTTGGGATGCTATGGTAAAATGGAATTATAATTTTTATTTCATTTTCTGGGTATTCACTGCTAGCATATACAAATGCAATTGGTTTTGTACAATGACCTTGAATCCTTTGACCTTGGTAAATTCACTTATTAGATCTAGGAACATTTTTTGGTAAAAGTCTCCAGGATTTTCTGTATGTATGATCATAGAGTCACCAAATAAAGACATATTTCCTCATTTCCAATATGTATATGTATGAATGGCTAATGAATACATGAAAAGTTGCTCAAAATTACTGTTTACCACAATGAGATGCCACTATACAAACTTTAGAATGGCTAAAATTTTTAAAAATGATAATAGCAAATGTTGGTGAGGATACAGAATAATCGAAATTCTCATATGCTATTGGTAGTGATAGAAAATGTCACATTTTTATTTTATTTGGATTTTATTTTATTTTTTTAAAATATTTTATTTACTTATTTGACAGAGAGAGACACAGCGAGACAGGGAGCACAAGCAGGGGAGTGAGAGAGGGAGAAGCAGGCTCCCGCAGAGTGGGCAGCCCCACGCAGGGCTCTGTCCCAGGCCCCTGGGATCATGAACTGAGCCAAAGGCAGATGCTTAACATCTGAGCCACCCAGGCGCCCCACAAACAGTTCTCTATCTTTTCATTCCATACTGCAATGTCTTGGAGCTCAAGTACAATGCTTTGCTGAAGTGGTGAGAGTGGAACCCCCCTGCTCGTTTCTGATCTTCGTGGAAAGCATTCAGTGTTTTATCATGCAGTATGATGATGATGGTATTTGTGGGGGGGGGGTGGATTTTTAAAAAACTGCGAGGAAGCTTTCTATTGCTAGTTTAGTAGTTTATATTATGGATAGATTTTGGAATTTGTCAAATGCTTTCTCTGCATTTATTAAGAAAATTATTTGTTTTTATTAATATTTTTTAAATATTTGAATGACACTGATTGATTATTGAATGTTAAACCAGGCTGAAAATCCAGTTTGCTCAAGACGTAGTTTCTTTTTCCATTTTATTATGTTTAACTTGGTACATTTTGTGAAGGCATTTTTGTGTGAATAGTCTTGAAGAATATTGATTTGTAGTTTCTTTTTCTTATAAAGATTTCCAGCCTTGTTCCGGTACCAGAGTAACATGGGCAAACAAACAAACAAAAAAACTAAACAAACAAACAAAAAAAACTAAACAAACAAACAAAAAAACCTTGGAAAGTATATTTTGAAAGAGTTTATGAAAAATACGTGTTCTTTCTTTCTGTAACTCACAACTGAACTGGTGAGTCACTCTTTTGGACCTGGAACTTTCCTTCTGGGAAAGTTTTTTATAATTAATTATAACAAAATTTTTTTTTTTAGACCGTAAGGCTATTCAAATTTTTTTACTTCCTCTTGTCTCTGTTCTGGAATTTTGTATCTTTAAAGGAATTTATCCGTTTCAGCTCCATGGTTGTAATTATTGGCATAAAATTCTTCATGATATTTCCTTATTATCATTTTAATGTTTATAAGACCCATAGTGCTATCTCCTCTTTCACTACTGATATTGGTAATTTGTGTTCTCTCATTTTTCTAAAATACTATTAATTTATTAAATATTTCAATGAACTAGCTTTTTGTTTTGTTGTTGTTCTTTTTCTCCATTGTTTGTTGCTATTTCATTTTTTTTTTCACTCTGGTCCTCATTATTTCCTTCTTCTACTTACTTTGCAGGTAACTTGCCCTTCCTTTTCCAGTGTCTTTTTTTTTTTTTTTCTAATTTTATTTTTATTTATTTGACAGACAGAGATCACAAGTAGGCAGAGAGGCAGGCAGAGAGAGAGAGGAGGGGAAGCAGGCTCCCTGACAAGCAGAGAGCCCGATGCGGGGCTCCATCACAGGACCCTGGGTTCATGACCTGAGCTGAAGGCAGAGGCTTTAACCCACTGAGCCACCCAGGCGCCCCTCCTTTTCCAGTGTCTTAAAATGAAAGCTTTCGTGTTAGTTTTACCCTTTTCTTCTTTCCTACTGTAGGCATTGAAAGCTATAAACTTTCCCCTAAGCAGTGCTTTTGCTGCATTCTGCAAATGTTGGTATGTTGTGTTTCATTATTATTTAGGTAATGTGAAACATTTTTAAAATTTCCTCATGATTTCTACTCTGCCCTATAGGTTATTTCAAAGTGAATTACTTAATTTCAAAATTTTAGAGTTTTCTTGAAATTTCATTCTTGTCAAGTTGTAATTCATTATGATCAGAAAAAAAAAACACTCTGTAAGATGCAATCTTTTGAAATGTATTAAAATGTATTTTAGTTAGCATATACTCTACCTTTGTGAATGTATGCTATATTAATTTAAAAGAATGTATGTTCTGCATTTGTTAAGTATAGAATTCTATAAATCATAATTGGAGGGAAAGTGATTGATAGTTTCACTTAGTTCTTCTAGATCCTCAAAGATTTTTTATTTTTAATTTTGTCTAGCTGGTCTATCAATCACTGAGAAGTGTGTTAAAGTCTCTAACTGTGGTTATGGATATGTATATATCACTGTCAATTTACCTTACTGTATTGAGACCCTGTTACTAGATTAATAAATTGTTCTGTTTTTGATATTTTGCCATTATGAAATTTCCTTCTTTATTTCTAAGAAATATACCTTACTGAAGTTTATTTTGTCTGCTAGGAACATAGCCATTCCCATTTTCTTGTGCTTACCATGTCATGAATATCTTTTTCAGTCCATTTACTGCTAACCTGTATGTCCCGCTATATTTCAAGAGTGTCTCTTACAGACAGCATATAATGGTTTGTGCTTTCTTATTCAACCTGACAATCATACCTTTTGATTGGAATAATTAATCGTTTAAAATGTGATGCAGTTATTGAGAGAGTTGGCTTTAGGTCTGCCACTTTACTATTTATTTTTTCTCATCTCATATGTTTGTTCCTCCTTGCCTACTTTTTTCTGTGTTAATCAAATATTTTTGTAATCAGATGTTTTTATTATTTTCTTTAAATTCCTCTGATGTCTGGTTTTCTAGCTATCAATTAATTCTTGTATTTTTTATAGTGGTTGTTCAGGAGGTTACAACATACATCTTTAACAATGCATCACGATTTATTTAGAGTTCAGATTTAGTAACCTTGCCACAGTGTATTTTAATTTCCCTGCCCTCCTCACCACTTTCAGTGTTATTTTTGTTATACAAATATGACATCAATACCTGTTTTATCAAGTCAACAGTATAGTTTTATTGGGACACATGGATATCTTAGTCAGTTAAGCGTCTGTCTTTGGCTCAGGTCATGATCTCAGAGTCCTGGGATGGAGCCCTGCATCAGGCTCTCTGCTCAGTAGGGAGCCTGCTTCTCCCTCTACCTCTGCCCACCCCTGTGACTTCCCCATCCTCTCTCTCTTTCTCAAATAAATAAGTAAAATCTTTTAAAAAGAAAAAAAAAACCACAAAAAAAACCCAGTATTGTTTTATCAGTTTTGCTTAAATTGCTATGTGTCTTTCAATGAAGTTAAAAGATGAAAAATTGCGTGTGCACGTGTGTGTATGCATTTAGTTATTGTTACTTTTCCACACATTTCCCGTTTCTGGTGCTCACCATTTCTTCCTGTAAATCTGAACAAACATATGATGCCATTTTCCTTCAGCCTCAAAATCTTCCTTTTTTTTAAAAAAAAAGTTTTATTCATTTATAGTAATCTTTACACCCAATATGGGGTTCAAACTCACGACCCTGAGGTTAAGAGTTGCATGTTCTTCTGACTGAGCCAGCCAGGCACCCTGCCTTTAGTATTTCTAGTAGCATAGTTCTGCTCTCAATAAACTATCTTAGCTTTGTTTATCTGACAATACTTTCATTTCTCTTTCATTTATGAGTGATAAATTCTTTGGATACATAATTTTGGGTTGCCAATCCTCCCTCCCTCTCTCTCTCTCTCTCTCTATCTCTCTATCTCCAGCAGTTGAAATATGCTACCCTAATGTTTTTTGGCTTCCATTATTGTGATGTGAAGTCAGCCATTAGTCATGTCATTATTCTCCTACATGTAACATGTCATCTTTCTCTGGCCGCTTTGAAGATTTCCTCTTTATTTTTACTTTCAGCCCTTTGACTTTGATAGTTTATCCTTTCTGGGGCTTGATGAATTTCCTAGAGTTGTAAGGTAACATTTTCCACAAAATTTAGGAAGTTTTTTTTCTTTAAAAAATTGTCTTTCTCCTTTCTATTCTCCTATCATTTCAATTACATCTATTCTGTACCTCTTGATAGTGTCCCATAAATCTCTGGTGCCCTGTTCATTATTTGTCAGCTCTTTTTCTTTTTTTTCTTCAGATTGGATGATTCCTATTAATCTCTTTTAATTCATTGATTCTTTCTCCTGACACTGCACTCTGCCTTTCAACCCAACCAGTGAGTTTTTCATTTCAGTTATTGTGCTTTTGAGCTCTAGAATTTCCATTTTTTATAGTTGTTTCTCTGTGGAGATTTCCTAACTGTTCATTCATTAAGACCATTTTTGAAAAAATTCTTTGACCATTTTATAATAGCTAGCTGGAAGTCTAATGGGGCCAACATCTGGGCCCAATTAGAGTCAGTTTATATTGACTTTCTTTGTTTTTTTTTCTGAGTACAGGTCACAGTTTTCTCTTTCTTTGCATGTTTAGTAATTTTTGCTTGAAAAGTGGACATTGTAGAAAATACAATGTAGCAACTCTGAATCCTGTCATATTATTCTGAGTAATTTTGTTATTGTTGTTGTTTTATCAAGCAGTTAATTTGCTTGGAATGAGACTGAAAATTCTATCTCCCTGACCGTATGTAGTTCTTAATATCTCTATTCAGTTCGTATGGCTTCCGACTGCTGATACATTGATACATTCAGACAACTCACGTGATGCATCTCGATCTTTAAAGACTAAATTCCTTTCTGACTGTTGCCTGTGTTTTTGATGTCTTTGTCAAGATGGACATGATTCTCCCCCACAGATACACAATTTAGTGGTCAACCAGTGATCTGGGCAAAATATATACTCAAGTTTTGGGGCTTCAATTCTTTTGCCATTCTCTTGCTCACAGATTTCCCTCTTAAATTCCCCCTGAACTCTGTTCTCTGGAACCTTGAGCCTTTAAGGTGACTAATACTTACCTTTGCCTGAGCCAGGGGAGTTGGGGACATCTTCGGGCAAGAGAGCTACAAATTCCCAATTCTTACTCTTTCCAGTTGCAGTTTTTAAAAAGTAACCTCTCTTCTGGCTTCTGTCTGCTTTTGGATATTTTCCTTGTCCTAGAAATAATTTTTAAAAATTTTTCGTACAAACTTTATAACTATCACCTGCGGGAGGGATCATGGGGCCACTTCATGGTTATTACTAGAAATGCTTGTGTTTGTGTCTTTAATCTTTCCCTCCTTTATGGTATGGAAACACCAGGAGGGCAGGTAAATCCTTTGTTTGCTGCTGTATATCCAAGTTTTGACACAAAATAAAATACTTAATGAACGTTTGTTACATAATTAAATAAATTGACTGCTACTGCTTGACCATTGGTCCCTCATTGGCTGTTCACACATATTTGCTGTTGCTTTTATTTAACTTTTCATAGTCCTAATCATGGGCTCTGCCTTTTGAGGGACTCATCCTCCGGTTTTGGTTTTCATTTTTAAATGGCTTTCTGCTGACTTTATGGAACAGCCAGTGAAGAGACCATGTTTATTAAGTGACGTTTTCTTGTATGACTAATAAGAGACAAGCTATAAGGAAATCAAGCTGTTTGAAAAAATATATATACCACCTGTGGGTATTTCCAGTGGTCCTGGAAATTCTCAGAGGCAAGGGGGGGTGGCTCTAGGATACGTGCAGATGGGGCTCAGCAACCACAGGGCAGTTTGCTTCTCTCTTACAGTTTGCTCTGTGTCACCCCTGAGCACCATCCCTTGCTTGAATAAGGAGTAAGCATCCTCTCCATCCTCCACAAGGAGCTCGGCTAGCAACCAACACCACAAGATTGAGGCCCCAAGAAATTCAGGAATCAGATGCATTTTACTTAGGTCAGGGGCTCATTAAACAAACCAACCAAAGACCAAAAACAAAGCCCTGGACCTCCCTCTATACAAGATCGTTGGTATCTTTGAGAATTCAGCTGGGTGGTTCTTCACCTCCTCAGTGGCCGTATTCCCATTTTGGATAAGAGACGATTGTCTACCAAATGTGTTGTACCACTAGGGAGCCTGCGGTGTATGTACATGAAATATAAGTAGTTATTTTTACAGTTTTATACTTTTGGATGTGATTGCTATTTTGCTTTCTTCTTTAAGGTACTCACGTGAAGAGTTTTATATAGGTGTTACTGGCTGCATGTGGGGAATGTTATATATTTAAACAGTTTGCAGTTAATTAAGAGTATTGACTTGGAACTAAATCAGTGGTCTCACACAACATCTGTGCTCTCCTCCTATCTGTCTATGTATTTAGATGGCGTCTATCACTGTGGTATCTAAGTGCTCAGAAAATCTAATTAGGCTAATTTCAATTTCCTCTGTGAGGGAGAAGGATCTACTTCTCTTCATCACCCTCTCTGCCAGAGCCTTCTTAAAAGGGAGTCATTATTATTCCTCGAAGAGAAAGGCAGTTGGAAAAAAAAAAAAAAAGCCTCAAGCTAAAAACAGCACTTCACACCTTACTTAAAAGTTGGGGTTTTGGCTTCTAGAAACGTCTTCAGCTTGTAAACAGCACCAGAAAGGCAAAAGGGCGGTCAGTGCTGAAGAGTCTGTGAACACGATGAAAGGGGAAGACTGAAAATTTCCTCGCAGGCTCTGGGTTAAAGAATTTGCTGGTAGATTATGCTTGATGGGGTACTCACAAGATGTCCTAGGCCATCACCACCTGACAGATGCACGGTTTTCATCTATCAAAGACGCATAAAGGCAGTGTTCTCTTTCCAACAACGAACAAGTGTTGTTCTCCCATCTGTGGGTTTCTGTTAACATTCCGACATCTTAATTTCTGTGTTGAGGAAAGCTGCCTGATTTCATTGGTTTTCAATGCCTTGCCTGCAGCTAGAGGTATGGATAAGGCGGCAGCAAAATCATTATGAGCCCCATTTTGTGGTTTTAACACACGTGGGCTACTCTTCCGGAGTGAGTCCAAAGGAATAAATTTGTGCACAGGCAGAGAATTGCAGTCACAAAGCAGATCTTGTTAGAGGGAAATGAGAAAGGATCGGAGATGACCAAACACGTTTGCCCAAGCAGGGTCGGCAGCTCTCGTGATGGAGTGTGACGGAAAGGGCGGGAGGTAAAACCGCATCACTGCTCCGCCTCACTTCAGGCACAGCTCAAAACCAACGTGGCTAGTTGTTCCCGTATTTTCACGTCAAAGTGGTTTCTTCACTCTCTGCTTGGATTTAGAGTATCCAAAAAAGTGACAGGAATGCTTGGCCGCGAATGCAGAGATCAAGTTCATTGAAAAGAGGGAATTTTTAAAATGTACTCCTTCTGGTGAGGAGAATTAGAAGCGTGGTGGTAGTGTGGAGAATTGGGGAGAGAGAGACTGACACCGGGATTAATAGGGTGGCAGCATTTGGCACTGGGACTCACCTCCGAGCTCCCCTCGGTGTTTGGAGAGACGTCATAGAGATTCTGGGCACGTCTCCCTGGGATCGCAGTGAAGCATGAGTGGGTATCCAGCGTTAGAGAGATTTTACAACCCGAGGTCGTGCCAGGCTATGACAAAAAAAGGGACTGTCGACAACCGCCAGTCCTTCACCCTAATGAATTCAAAGACCCGGTCTTGGGCAGTGGTGTCTTTCCAGAGCTAACATTCTGAAGAGAGGGCTCAGCGTGGCAGGGCCACAGATATAAAAAGTGGATATTGGCACGTGTAAATGACCACACGGAAAGACGGGAGCACAGCCCTCCCTGTTTCCTTTCATCAGTGTCACTTAGCAACATCCTGATGCCCTGAAAGCATTCTGTAAGAAACACCTAAAAAGATGAGCCTTTTCGCTATAGTGCTCTTCAAATGAGCATGAAAACAATTTGTAAGTTGCAGCCTCCAGCCGGACTCGGCCTTGTAGATTAGAAAGCCCTGGCTAATTTCAAGATTTCTTTGGGAGGAAGAAAATGCTCCTTTGGGTGGCTTCTCTACCAAAAGTGTTTGTATGAATTCATTTGTGAGGATGCAGCTATCACCATGAGGTCCTTTCTACTGGAGACTCATTAGATAATAGTCCCTGTGTCTTTGACTTTTTAATTTGTAAACAGATTACATTCAGATCCTCCGTTCCTTACAGGGGGTGACCATAGGAACAATATCTGATCTAGGCCATGAATCTTTGGGACTTTTTAATTTTCATCTTTTCTACCATGCAATGCAACTACTACTTTGTATATTGAGGCTAAATAGTGCTTTTGGAGTAATTCGGTATGAGTCCTTCAGGAACAAGAAAATGTTGCAGATAGATTTCGGAGGTCATACAAGGCTGGGGGCAAGAAACGCATTCAAGATTCAGTATAAAGAGTATAAAGAGCCCAAACACAACACCCTCTTTCTCAACTGAGTTCTAAACAACTTGAGAAAGAAGATAAAAACTATGACAGACAGGAGGTCAAAATATAGAAATGAGACCACTTTTCTATTCTGATATTAGAGAATGTGGGGTATACCCTCAGGCAAGAAAGCTTTGTAATACAGAGCCCCAGAAGGAGCCAGACTTTCTGAATGGGTTCCTTTGGCTAGATCACCACTAGCCCCCAGACATGGAAGCCCGTCTCCTAAAACTTGGGGCACAAAGAAGTTGGACAACGTGTGGGTTTCCTATGAACTATTAGCTCTCAAGAGCCAGAAGAGAGGAAAAGTCTGAAATACATGCTTAATTTCTTCTTCCCAACTCATTTCCAGATCACTGATAATACCCTGTCATAGGAGAGAAGTAGAAGATAGGGTTGAAAGAGGCCAGGAGTATTATCTTGCTCTCCATGTGGAAGGAGACCTCAAAAATGGGAAAGATGCATTCCCCCCAACATCAGATGGTTCTGGAAGGTAGCTAAGTATTTCAGGAAGACCTCTTACATGTATACCTTCTCCAGAGGAGGCAATGATGCTTAGTTGTTAATCACATTAAGCAGGTAGTCCTAGAAGCCTGGTTCCCAGGGATTTTGCTAGGTTGGCTTTGGTAAACTATCTATCCTGGGATTTTATTTGATTTTTTTGAAGAGTTATTTATTTATTTATTTAATTGAAAGAGACAGAGAAAGAGAGTGCATGTGCACACTAGTGGGGTGAGGGGCAGAGGGAGAAGCAGGCTCCCTGCTGAGCAAGGAGCTTGACGCGGGCTCAATCCTGGGACTCTG
Organism: Mustela nigripes; assembly: GCF_022355385.1. Lineage (NCBI taxonomy): Eukaryota > Metazoa > Chordata > Mammalia > Carnivora > Mustelidae > Mustela > Mustela nigripes. The sequence continues at coordinate 45,862,209 of NC_081564.1, read as the reverse complement.
TGATCATGACCTGAGCCAAAGACAGATGATTATCTGACTGAGCCACCCAGGAGCCCCAATCTTGGGATTTAAAAACAGCATCAGGAGAAGTCATTTGACCAACTGACCCCAGTATTACTCTTGAATTTTTATTTCTTGTAATATATTCAAAGTTATCATTCTTTTCCGAGTTTTGGAGAATAGAAACATGTTTTTCTGGGTGAGAGAAATAAATGCTTCATTCCGGATTTCAACTTAGTGGCAACGATCCTCTTGGATGTTCTACTCAGGTATGTGGACCTTTAGGAATCACTCACTCATTCACTCATTTGTCCATCTATTTAAGTCAGTTATACTACATTTTAACAATTCAATAAAAATTCATTGAGTTTTTTTTAAGTACCAAGCACTATACTAGGCAGTAGGAAAACTGAGTCAACTCTGTTTATACTAAGGTGCTAGGAAGAGATGTAGGAAGTCCTGGGAAACTCTACGACATTATATTGGTCAGTGTCCTATCACATACTAGTGTGTTTATCTATCTCCCTTAGATCCTGGTATGCGTCAGAGTTCGCAGCAGGGAGACATACATTTCTTGATTTGATTTCTCCATATAAAGTATGTTACTTTAGATATGTAATCCTTAGATACTGAATTTTCGGAGTAGATTTTTCTGCAATGACCCTAAACTACCAGAGAAACAATGTCTATCAGCAGGTTAACAGAATAGAGTAACACTCAGGAGTAAATAATATAGATGAATCTTTTTATTTTACTTTATTTTAATTAATTTATTTTTTTACAGATTTTATTTATTTGACAGAGAGAGAAAGAGAGCGAGAGCAGGAACACAAGCAGGGGGAGTGGGAGAGGGAAAAGCAGGGAGCCCCATGAGCGGGGAGCCCCACGAGCAGGGAGCCTGAGGCAGGGCTCCATCCCAGGACCCTGGGGTCATGACCTGAGCTGAAGGCAGAGGCTTAATGACTGAGCCACCTAGGGCCCCAGTACAGATGAATCTTAAACTGATATAACGTTACACCGAGCAAAAGAAAACAGACAAAAAGGGTGTATACTCCTTGATGCCGTGTATGTGGAGTTACAGGAGAGGCAAAAATAAGTTATAGTGATAGAAATCAGAGCAGCCTTTGTTTCTAGAGTCTAGGGCAGGAAGATTAATGTACAGGAGCATGAGGAAGCTTCATGGGTGATGGAAACATGCTGTATCTTAGTTGGGGTGTTTGTTACCTAGCTGTATGCAATCACCAAAATTCAGAAAATGGTACATTTACTACATGTGCATATTATGTGTATAAATTATATCTTTAAAACATAAGGAGAAATATGCAAAAGGTAAAAATTGGTTACCGAACAAAAGCACAAATGTCATTTTTAAAATGAAATCTACTAAAAATGTTTCCAATGTTTCCCATTATATGACTTGGAAGTCCAAATTCAGAATGTTTTTCTTCCTATGATCAAAGTCATGGGCAGACTGCTACAGTACTGAAATGGAATGCAACAGAAAAAAAAATGTGCTGCTTCTTAAATATTTACCTTAATAGCTAAAGACTAAGCCGGAGACTGTCATTCTGAGAAGAACACATTTGAGTTTTTACCCATCTATATCTTTAGCTGACTTTGCTTCTGTAGAAATTTAAGTGATAGTAATTGCCTTTGTACATGAGGTCACGCCCGTGTGTGCGTGTGGGTACAGAGCAACGCGTGAATCAAAGGAGCAAAGAGGAGAAACGTAATTAGCATACTTTGAAGAACTAGGTGGAATTATTTTAAGAATGTCAAATTACAAGCATTTATGAAAAGAAGATATATTATTGGTTATTTTCATATGTATTAGCTGGCATTCAAGCCATCTGTATCATTTACTCATATATGTTTAATGGGAGTCATAAATATCCCTCTGCCAGCTAGGAAAGGACCATATATCAGGAGAGATGACAATCTTGGGGCTATCATTCAATGACTTGGTATTAAAGGCTGAGCATTTTCTCGAGGTTATTAGAATTCTATTTTAAACTTCTTTTAAAGTCATGTACAGTAGCATATAAAAACACATTGTCTTAATGGATTTTTTAAAGCCCTTACTAAAAAAAATTGTAAGCATAGCAAATGCCAATCTATGGTGAAGATTATTCCATAAACTATAGTTAGCTTTTGAGCTTTTAATAATACATTTTTTTTCTAGAACACTGGCCAAATTGTAATAGACTTGAAAATAAAAAATGGAGAGAGCTATGAACTCACTCAGCTCCCACGTCACAGCTTTTCCTACAATAGTTGTGCACACGTTTCTTGGAATTCATAGACAAGTTTCAGCTCCGGTATTGACGACTGCCAGCCAACATGCAGTCTGACAGCCGTGTCACGGGGTCCCAGTGATTGGCTCTGCCTAACGGAATTACCAAAAGCTGCTTTTGAAAGAAATCGCATGTTTTTAAAAGCAAAGCGGGGTGTGATTTGGTTTCTTTCAGCTTAGCCTGAGAGAGATAAGGAAGAACTCTGTGCTGGGCCCAGGGCAGCTTCTTGGGTGTCCTGAGTCTCCTCCCCCAGGCTCTGGGACCTCTCAGGATCCCACAATCTCGGCCTCGGACTGCTGTGGTACTAAGACCACCCTGGGTTCACTGATTAGCTGGATTAGACAGGGTCAACCATTGTCACAGCCGGAGACTGTGAAACAGTTTGTTTCATACTGAAAAAGCCAGAGATGAATAGTTCTTTAAATAAAATGGAAGCATAGATTGGATCACATGGTCACCACTGTCTGAAATGCTCCATCAAACGCGCTTACGGTTCTCCTATCTGTGAGGCAGACACAGTTGCAGATCCCCATTTTAAACAAGGGAAAGAAGCAGGGGCCATCATTCCTTTCCCTGATTACAGGACATCCACGGGTCTTGTTTATACATTTCCAACATTTCCCTCTGTCTCGGAGAGCGTTGGAATCTGTCTTTAAGAACAAGGAGTGTTCGGATTTGGTGAGAAGAACAGATAAATGACCTCTCCCTTCTGTGTTGAACTCTGAGTTCACTCAGTGGTTTGATGTGACTGGCTGAGCTCTAGATTGCTTCTCGACCCTGTCTGTGTGTTGGAGATACCTGGGGAGCTTTTAAAAAATTACTCATGTCCAGGCCCCACCCCCAGAGAGCTCATTTAATTGGTCCAGGGTGGAGCCTGGGCTCCAGTAATTTTTTTAAAAGCTCCCCCGGTGATCTTAATGTGTACCAGGGTTGAAAACTACTGGTTTACAGCAAAATAGTTTCGGCCATAGAGCAGTAGCAAAAAGGAGTCTGGAACGGAGTGTGGCAAAGAACAGGAAGTTTCACACGGCTTCTCTAACTCGCAAACACCCACAACGAGGGTTCTAGAGGTGCAAACACGAAGTAGACAGGGCTCTGCCCCGAGCGGCTCCTGGACCGCGACGGAGGAAGGCTCACAAGCTCATGATTATAGTGGAGGGCGGGTAAAGGCCATGCCAGCAGGGGTGGGAAGGAACGCAAGCCTCTGTCCGTAAGTGAGAGGGAATATTGGGTATGATCCAAGCAAAAGCTGGAAGAATTCTTCTTACTTAACTGAATCGCACCTTAAATATTCCAATTTACATTAATTGTTCATTTGATCTGCATTCTGAAAAATAGGTAGGCTTGTGGACTGCATGTTTATATTCCCCCAGATCCATATGTTGGAATCCTAACCCCAATAGGACGGTAGTAGGAGGTGGGACTTTTGGGAGGTAATTAACTTTAGATGGGCTCGAAGAGTAGAGTCCCAGGGATGGAAGTGTCCTAAGTGTCCTTGTAAGAAGAGGGAGGAACTTGAGCTCATTCTCTGTTATGGGGGGACACAGCCACCTGCAAGCCAAGAGGAGGGCCCACCATGCTGGCACCCTGGCCCTAGACGTTCAGCCTCTAGAACTGTGAGAAGTGTCTGTTGGTTAAGCCACCCAGTCTGTTGCGTTTTGCTATAATAGCCTAAGTTAAGGCAGGCTGAAAGTCACATTTGACAGTTGAGGATGTGGAAATACAGAGGTGTGGAGGATCTGGCCAACACAGTGTCAGAGGCAGAGATGGCAGTAATCCCAACAGGGGCCGACTGGATGCTTTACATTGTGTGACCTCGTTCAGTCCTCACCGCACAAGCCTGTCCGGCAGGGGTGATTATACCTTTCATGGATACATCAGCTGAGGCTCAGTCTCATTCAATGACTTGCCCGAGAGCAGGTCACTGTCCAGCAAGTGTTAAAGCAGGGTGTGTGGGTTTCCTACTGCTGCTTTAACATTACCACGAGCTTCACGGCTCAATACAACACAAGCGCATTGTATTACAGTCCAGGAAGGTCAGAACTCTACCGTGAGTCGGCTGGGCTGGTTCCTTTCGGAGACCGGAGGGGAGAATTTATTTCCTTGACTTTTCCAGCTTCTAGAGGCTGCCCACATTCCTTGGCTCGTGGTGCTGTCCTCCGTCTTCAAAGCCAGCAGCACGGCGTCTTCAACTTTTTCACTTCTCTCTGATTTCTGTCTCTGTCATCACATCTTCTCTGATTCGCTTTCCTGTCCCTTCTGTCCCTTATAAGGACTCTTGTCATTAGATAGGTCCCACTCGCATAATTCAGAATAATCTCTCCATCTTGAGATTTTTACCTTAAGCATATCTGCAAACGTCCTTCTACCATATAAGGGCAACGTACTCATACCTTCTGAATGTTAAGACGGGTCTGTCTTTGGGTGGGGAACGGAGGGATGCGGGTGTGGGCATTATTCTCCCTGCTGAACAGGGACAAACACAAGCCCAGGTCTAATTCCAAAGCCCTTCATCCTTGGATGATATTCCCTGCCCCTGCTTTTCCAGCACACACACACACATACACACACACACACACACACACACACACTGGTAGAAATGAGATCTCAACACATACACAGTCAGGTAGAAATGAGATGTGTTGACTTCCCCAGAAGGGAATCTTTCCCCCTTTCCAATATTGTTTGATTCTTTCTGACAAAACCCCGTGGCCTGTGTTGCTGGAGTTCTCCCAGTGTCCCTTTTCATCGAGAATGAGGGCACATAGATGTTATAAGGACTGAACGTAGGAAGAGGCTGGACCTTATACACAAAATTTGTAACTACAATTAAGGCAAAGTTTTGAGGTCCTTACATGGGGATGGCTGGGCCTTTAGCCTTCATTAGTGCAAATACATGAGTGTTTCTTCTCATAGTTACTGGGGTATGCCTGGGCCCATGTTTTTCATTAAACATGCCTGCGGCAGCCCCTCTAAAATTCAGAAACAGCCTTTGCCCTTTAGGACTCTGTGACTGAGTGACATCTACGATCTTCTGCCTAACATCAAGGGTTTAAAGGAAGAGGAGAGGCTGGAGACTGAATGTGCCCTCTGCTGCCGTGGAAACTTCTCGGCCCCACTCCCTGAGCTTTGCTGAGAAGAAGCCAGACCTCACTTAAATCAATGCAGCAGGAGCAATTTCTCCCTCTGCCAAAAAGGGAGTTACAATATTTATAAGAATGTTAAATACATTTTCCATGACTGTCAGTAATACATCCTTGGACTTGCACCATGCAGACCTTAAAGGAGTGGGTTCAGTTGAGAATACTTTAGACAGTATTAAAAGTAACCTGAGTTTAATTCAGTACATGAGGAACACAATACGCAGCAGCAGCCATTGTCCCAAGGATGATTAGAAACAAACAGTGAGAGTGTTTGCGCAGGTGGTCCCCTGGAACTGTTGTCGGGTCTCTGCATTTCTGCTGCTCTGCCTTCTAGTTATTTCTTTCGGGATGCTCACTGTGCAGTGGGTGAGGCGGTGCTTGGCCCCCCGGTTGGCTCTCAGCTGCATTAAGGGGTGACAATGCGCAGGAAATCAAGGGGTTAACAAACACTTTAATTTTCATATACATTGACCTACATCAAAGGCAGAGCTGCCTCGTGGAAAGGATCAGACCAGCCAGGGCAGTGTGGACCTCTGGAAGCTCTGGGATCACAAGAGGTGGAGACGGCCGCTCCGTGGATGAGGCCGGAGACCCTCCCGGGGCTGCGTAGGGGCCTTGGGCAGGTCTGTGTAGGCAAGTTAAGCTTTCGAGTCTGCCTTTCAGCCTTGCCATCACTGCTGAGCTCATTCAATCATCTCTCCGGGCCGTGGTTCCCGTTCCAGCTCTTCTGAGGATCATTTTGATCCCATGAAACTTTGTCTTCCCGGGATGCTTACAGCACTTTGTCTGCTACTTTCTCACAGTTCGGGAGGTTTCAAGTCTGAGATAAGCTGTCGGCATGCTTGGTTTCTTCTTCCTTTTTTTTCTATTTTATTTCATTTTTATTTATTTATTTATTTATTTATTTAATATATTTATTTCTTATCAGTGTTCCAAAATTCATTGTTTCTCCGGAGGCTTCTCTCCGCGGCCTGTGGCTGGCTCCCTCCTCCCTGGGTCCTCACCTGGTCTTCCTTTCTGTCTGTGTCCCACATTTCTCCTTATGTCGGGGGTCCCAGTCTTATTGGATTGGGGCCCCCCCACTGATGGCCTCATTTAAGCCCACTACTTCTTTAAAGACCCTCTCTCCAAATACAGCCCCATTCTGCACCAGTAGAGGTCAGGACACTGACATGCGAATGGCAGGATGGGTCCACCACTGGGCTCTCGGAGAGCTTCTCTCTTTCGGCCTTGTGGGAGGGTTGCTGATTTCCTCTTGTGCCTCCTCTATTAAACAATAAGCAACAAATGAGGGAGGGAAGAAGGGAACGAGGGAGGAAGACAGGTTAGATCAAAGAAGCACAACATGTTACCCAGAGGTTACACAATCACGCAACTGGACGTTAATAAAGACCTGTGAGCTATAAAATAAGAGACTGCAGAAATGCATGCCACAGAGGAAAAGTCCTCAAACTTAACAGACCTATGCACCTGGAGAAAAGATGTCGGCCAGAGCACGGGGAGACCCTCTTAGAGCAAGTTACTAATGGTTCTGAAGGGGGCCGGCTTTGTGCGATTCTGGGTGGTGTGTCTGTGTCAGAAGAGATACGCTCTGTTTGGCCCGAAACAGTCACCCCTACAAGGCACTCGGTAATGACAGAGCCGTTCCACTGTGCCCCGAGCTCTCCCACACCTCATGCTTCCTGTCTTTGTTCTGTTCTCTCTGGAGGCCTTGCACAAAGCAGGACTTTTTGTTGCTTCATCCAACTCTGCAGTCCTGTGATGTGGGCCTCTCCAAGTCACCCTGCTCTGCCGGGCAGCGTTTCAAGGGATCAGGAAACCGTTTTCCATCCCAGGAGCCAGCCTCAAAGTTAGAAAAGCTCTGTGGTTTGGTTTGGATTTCGCTCATCCCTTCAGAGAACCGGGTCTGCCAATCTCTACATACATGTCAGCATAAATAGCAACAGATGTACCTTCAACATGTAAAAGCTCCATAAAATATAACAAACTCTGTTTTTCCATTCGGGATGAGTCATTAACCATATGTGAGCGATACTCCTCCATTTGAGGATCTGAGGCACACGTTTTACCTTGCGGGAGACCGAGTGCCCTTTCTTTTTTAGAAGGTTCCTTCCCGTCTTGAGAACTGATTCAGCAAGGCCGGGGTCTGTCTGCGGGTATCTTGAATCAGCCCATGGAAAATGTATGGAATTTTCTGCATGGCGTGCCTGGGTTCTGCCCTTGGAACTCTTCTTGGCCAGAATGTTTGAAAACCCGCTCTGGTGCTCAGGCTGCTGGTCATGTGAGGGCTCTGTGGCTGGCTTCTTGCATGGAATATGCTGATTTCAGGAGAGTTTGTTTGGTGTCTGATACTTCAGAGAGAACCATGTGGCACTTGGCAAGGCCGCAGGCGGGGAATACGGAAGTTGAGTAATTAGTGGATGTCGTTCTGCTGAGAGATAGGAGGGTCCTTTGTTTTTTGTCTTGTGTGAAAGAGTTGCATGAAAGTCTTTTCTGTACTTAGATCTCGGAAACTCATCTGTCCTTGAGGAGATTACCTCCTGTGGAAGTCAGTATTTTCTGAGAATTTAAATTTTTCTCTTCCAAAAGAAGGACTAAACTTTTAATTATGAAAGATTTTGGAAATACACAAAATAAGGAACATACTAGAGTGGCATGGTGAACCCTAGTGTAGTTCTCACTCAGCTTCAATAATTAACATTTTGCTTTCCTTCCTTCATTTATTCTATTTTCTTTTTCCTTTTTTTTGTTTCCTTGAAGAACTTAAAAAAATCTAATATTATAATGATTTCTGTAGTAAAATAGTAAAATGATTTCTGATCCTTATGCATAAGGGATTTTACCATTAGGCATCTCCAAATAAAGCCATTTTCTTACAAATAGAATAGTATTATTGCAGCCAACAAAATTAATACAAATGCCTTAGTATCATCAAACGTGAGGCCTGCATTCACATGTCCTGGATTACCTCAAATACATCGAATATATATCAAATATATATCAAATATCAAATATACTTGATTTGTTCAGACCTGGACCTAACTGATGCCCACATGATGCATTTGGGTGTTTTCTCTCCTAAGTCTCTTCATTTTCAAGGAGTCCCCTTGTCTTTGTTGAGGTTTCCCCTAAAGCAGACTTTGGGGTAAGGACTTGGGTACAGTTACTGTATCTGAGAAGTAATGCAAAGAATTGAAAATGAAAGAACAAGAAAAGCGAGACAGGATAGGCCAAGAAAAGATGCATTGATGAATGGATTATCAGTGTGGGCAACTGGGCCTTAATTCTGGAGGGGGTGCTCTGAGGAGCTGTGGGTCATGCATCGCAGAGCTGTCCCACCACAAGGTGGAGAAAGGCGGGCCTTTATCCCCTGACCTCGCTCCTCATTGGTCACTTCTGTATTGCCCTGCTCAGGGGCTGAGTGAGCTCCTGGGATACCACAGGGACGCTGCCAGCATGAATGCGAGTGGTCCGCTGTGGCTGCTGGGAAATCAGATGGGGTGGGTAAGAGTCAGCTACATCTCCCCTCTTCTTTCTCTCTTTCTTCTCCTCCCTTCCTTCCTCCCTCCACCCCTCTCTCCCTACCTCTTTCTCTCCCTCTCTCTCTTCCTTCTTCCCTTCGTTCCTTTCTTTAAATCTTTCTTTCTATCCTTCTTTTAGATTTCAATTTTAGGTTTTTTTTTTTTTTTAAGATTTTATTTATTTATTTGACAGGCAGAGATCACAAGTAAGCAGAGAAGCAGGCAGAGAGAGAGAGAGAGAGGTGGAAGCAGGCTCCCTGCTGAGCAGAGTGCCCAAAGTGGGGCTTGATCCCAGGACCCTGGGATCATGACCTGAGCCTAAGGCAGAGGCTTTAACCCACTGAGCCACCCAGGCGCCCCTTAATTTTAGCCTTTATTATTTCTTTTAGAGTTATTGACTTCCTGCCCTGTAGAAACGTCCCACATTCTGTGCTTGACCTACTATTTTCTTGTTGGCCTCTTAAGCGTGTTCCTTTCTCCCCCATATTTTCTGTGCACTGGAAGTTAGACCTAAAGCTTGATTAGAGATGTGCCTGGGGGTATCAGTCAGTTAAACATCTTCCTTGGCTCAGGTCATGATCTCTGGGTCCTGGGATCGAGCCCCACGTTGGACTCCCTGCTCAGTGGGAAGTCTGCTTCTCCCGTTCCCTCTGTCCCTCCCCATTGTACACATGCTCCTGTTCTCTCTCTTTCTCTCAAATAAATGAATAAAATCTTTATAAATAAATAAATAAAGGTTTGATGAGAGTCCATTTTGATTTGTTTTTGAAAAAATACTTCACGTGTTGTGATGAGCACTGGGTGTTATATGCAGTTGATGAATTGTTGAAGACTACAACAAAAACTTATGATGTACTATATGCTGGCTAACTGAACATAATAAAAAATTTTAAAATTTAAATTAAAAAAAAAAAATAAATACTTCACAGTTGGTGTTCTTTCCAAAGATTTGATCGGGAAGTTCCTGGGTAGTTTGCGTCAAGAAAAGTGAGCCCTTACTTCAGTTGGGCATTTTCTCCCAAGAAAGTATCTTGGAGATTCTAGTCCAACTTCTTTCATGGGAAAAGGAATTGATGACCAGAGAGATCACTGGCCACCTCTCCTGTCACATTCTATGCTCACATTTATGTCACATTTTTTGTATATTTAATAGCCTCCCACCATCTCTTCCCTGCTCCGGACATGTCACTGAAACTGGCTCCTCTCTTCCACCTATGCCAAAGCCCTCCCTGTTGTATAAACCCTATGGACTCCTCTTAGCTCTCATTCCATTTGCTGTCTCTGCAGCATTTAATATTAATAACCACACTATCCTTCTTAAAATACTTGCTTTGCTTGTCTTCTCTGATCTCACTCTCCAGTCTTTCTGATTAATCCCTCTTAATCACATCCATTTGCCTCTAAAATGTAAGTATTTGCTAAGATTTAAGAGATACTTGCCAGATATACTACCATTTAAAGGAAAATTTCATACCAAATTAAAAGAGGATTCCAGGAGTTGACACATAATTCCTGTACCTGTGAGAATGGCAGAGAATTAAGGAAAGTGGGTTGAGACAATTCTATCATTTCCTGATAATGTTTCTCAACTTAGAGAGGTGGGAACAGAAATGTGAGTGGGCCACAGAAAAAGTGGGACTATCACTGGGAATCCATACCCTTCCTGGGGTTGAGCAGTGGGCTCCAACCTGGCAGAATGCCTCAGTGTTCACAGGCTCCACGTTGTTTTCTCAAGCTTGAGGGAATGATCTGGAGGCAACATTAATACAGATGAAAGATTTGAGATAATCTCCTAAGAAACAACATCTCAACCCTAGATCAGTGGCAGCAAACAACAGTTACTGAGTTAAGAAAATATCTGACAGACCAAATGAGATGCCTGGGTCCCAAATTTCAGAAAAATCAGAGTTTCTACTCACACTGTAGTAGATGAACAAACAGAAATGTGGGACCCTTATCCTTGTGCATACTATGTATATGTAGAAACATAAGTAGTATTTTAGGTTATTCAGAAATCTAAGGGAATTAACCCGTGGCCTCCTTTGGAATCCATAGATGACAGACCTTGTCGAAGTTTGGGGTGCCTGGATGGCCCACTTGGCTAAGCATCTGACTCTTGATTTCAGCTCAGGTCATGATCTCAGGGTCATGAGATCGAGCCCTGCATCAAGCTCCATTCTCAGGGGGATTCTGCTTAAGATTCTCTCTCTCCCTCTACCTCTCCTCACTCCCTCTCTTCCTCAAATAAATCTTTTTAAAATGATTAAAAATCAGTCTAAGTTTCAGTAAAGGTGATTTTTGTGATTACAGAACAAAAAAATGGATGTTAAGTTTGTGATGGAATATCTATTTATATAGAGATATCTATATGTGGCATAAGATAGTAATTTAAATATAGTAGATATGGGCAAAAACTTTACAGCAAGCAAAACACATACACACATGCACACACAGACATCAGGATATGAAGCAGATGAGTGGTAGAAAGAAAAATGCATAAGTGTGTAAATATAGGCTTTTTTTTCATTTTTCTCATGAAATAGATGAAAAGATATGGCAGATTGTGATAGGTTTGAACAAGTATAATAAGATCTAAAAGTAACAATTAAAAAATTGAATCCAAAATATCCACATACTAAAGATAACAAGTTAGATATAGAATATTACAGATAGATTAATCAAACATGGCAACATTTTAATAATTGGCATATTGAGTCATGACTATATGGTCACTCACTGTACTAATTCTCCCAACTTTCCTATGCATTTAAAATTTTTCACAATAAAATCATGAATAAAGAGAATAAACAAAATATATAGTAAAAGCTAAAGAAGGAAAAAAAATCATAAAATTGTAGACTTACTCTCATAACACTTAAAAACAAATCTCAAAATGGTTAGCTCAAGTAATTTACCCAACTCTCCTAAAAAATTTAAATCTTCTTTATAAATTCTCAACAACTCAACAATATTAATGATGTGTCTTCCAATTATAAGATATGACATGAAGGGGGAAATTGTGACTTATAGGAAGGAGAAAAAAATCAATTATAGGAATAAATATAGAAATAGCAGAGTTGATGAAATTATCAAGAACAGATTTTAAAACTACAGTCTTAAATACATTGGAGGACTTAAAAAAAAAAAACATTATATAGAGAAGAAAGAAATGGAACCCATGGGAAAAAAAGATACCACATGTGAAAGGAAAATGCACTGGATAAAATTTGTAGACACTACATCATCACAGATTGGTGAACTTGAAAGCATAGCAAAGGAAACTATGCAAAATGAAATCAGAGAAAAAAGACTGGGAAACTTGAATAGAGCCTCAGTGATGTGTGGGATATTATTAAGTGACATAACATACAAGCAAAAGACTACATAAAGACACTTCACAAACAAATTTCTGAACACCCCATAATAAAAAGAAAAGTTTCAAAATATTTGGAAAATATACAAAAGAAAAAAAAAGACACATACATAGACAGGAACACACATAAGAAACACCATGAACTTTTGGTTAAAAATAATGCAAATAGATGACAATGAAATGACATATTTAAAGGGCTAAAGAAAAATTTCATCAATCTCAAATTCCTACCTAACACAGCTATTCTTTGAAAATGAAGTTGAAATAAATACAGTTTCAGATAATCACAAACTGAGAGAATTAATTGGAGCTCCACTCTACACTATGAGAAATGCCAAAGTAATTTCTTTATGCTGAAATAAGACACCAAATAGAAATTTGGATTGACATTAGGGAATAAAGAAATGAAGAGATAATCTCTAAGTGGGAAATATAGAATGCTTTTTTATTTTTTTAACTTTCTTCAAAAGATAACTGATTTCTCAAATAAAAACTAACAATACTAATGAACTGTAAAGTTTATAACATATAGGGAAGTAAATTATATGAAAAAATGGCAAAAGGATGGGAAGAAGAAAATAAAAGTAAACCTGAAAATATAATAATATTATTAATGATAATATTAGTATATTATTATTATTAATTTTATTATGTTCTGTTACCCAGCATATAGTACAGAGGATCATCAGGATGTTAAAAATATGACCCAGTGATTGCACTAGTAGATATTTACCCCAAAGATACAGATGTGGTAAAAAGAAGGGGCCCATGAACCCCATGTTCATAGCAACAATGTCCACAATAGCCAAACTATAGAAGGAACTGAGATGCCCTTCAACAGATGAATGGCTAAAGAAGATGTAGTACATAGATACAATGGAATATTATTCAGTCATCAGAAAATATATTATTTAAAGATAGAGTATGAGAACTTAAAGATGCATACTGGAAAGCCTGATCAAACATGATAAAATGAAAAGTCAGTTAGCCCAGAGAAGGCAGAAAAATTAGGAAAGGAAAGGAACAATGAACCAATGACCAAATAGAATACAATATACTGATTATTTCAAAAATGTAAATAAGCTAAACACTCCAATTAAAAGTCAATATGTCATTTGAATAAAAAGAGAAGTCCAAACTCTAAGTTGTCTAAAAAACAGATCTTAAATATAAAGCCACGAATAACATAAAAGTAAAGTGATGGAAAATTACACACAGTGAAACACCAACCAGGAGAAAGCCGGACTGGCTATACTAATATCAGACAAAGTAGATTTCATAAAAATGAATCTTATAAGAAAGAAAGAGGGATATCTCATTACGATAAAAGAGTCAATTCAACAAGAAGATATAACAGTCTTTAATGTGTATGTACCAAAAAGCCAAGCCTCAAAATACATAAAGTAAAAACTGATAGAAATGAAAGGCAAAAATAAAAAAATTTATAGTTATATTTGATTGCATCAACAGTTTCAGTTCTTGATAGAATAGACAGAAAATCAGTAAAGATTAAAAAGACCTAAAAAATGTTATCAACCAACCTGATGTAATTCATATTTATAGAATACTGCACCCAGCAACAGAATATATATTTCTTCTAAACATACATGGAAGGAATATTCACTAAGGCAGATCATATTCTGAGAATTTGACAAGTACTAACAAATATGAGGATTGAATTCACACATGTTATATTCTCTGACTAGAATGGAATTAAAGTGGAGAAAATAAAAAGATATATAGAAAGGACCCAAATATTTGGAAATTAAATAACATATTTCTAAAGAATTCATAATCAAGGTAGACATCACAAGGTAATTTATAAAATATTTTTAACAGAATGGTGGCAAAGCACATCATAATTTAGACAATATAGATAAATGGGGATTACAGGGAAAGAAATTTAGAGTTAAATTTTTGTACTAAATTAGAAGGAATATTTTAAATCATTAACGTAGGCTTTCATCATAAGAATCTAGGAAAAGAAGAGGAAATTAATTCCTAGGTAAGTACAAGGAAGACGAAAAAGAGCAGAAAGAAATGAAATGGAAAAAGAACAAACAATAAAAGAAATGAATCAAAAATCTAATTTGTTGGCGATATCAATAACATTGATTAACCTTTAGCTAAACTGATCAAGATAAAAAAAAGAAGAGAACACAAAGGATCAATATCAGTAATGTGAAAAGGGATATTACCACAGATCCTACAGACATAAAAATAATAATAAAGTAATGTTATGAACAATTTTATGCCAACAAATTAGGCAGCTTTGATAAATTTAACAATCTCCAAAAGATAAATATTGTGCCAAATTGATGTAAGAAGAAATAGAAAATTTGAATAGCCCTTATTTATCAAGGAATTTGAATCTTTAATTCAAAGTCTTCCTCAAAGGAAAACTCCAGGCCCAGATAACTTCATTGGGGAATTTTACTAAACTTTTAAGAAGCAAATACTTCCAATTTTTATAAAAACATTTCTGAATCATTTTTATATCAGTATCATTTTAACATAAAAACTAAACAAATAAGCAATAATAAAAAATTTACAAATTTTTCTCATAAGCATATATGAAAAAATCCTCAACAAAATAGTATCAAGTTGAATCCAACAATACATTCAAAGATTGTCAACAAAGAAAGTTTATCCTAGGAAAGCAAAGATGGTTTAATATTTGAAAATTAGTCACCATCTTCTTCAATTTCTTTCATGAGTGTTCTGTAGTTCCTCGAGTACAGATCCTTTACCTTTTTGGTTAGGTTTATTTCCAAAATAGACACAAAAAGATGGAAGACCATTCCATGCTCTTGGATCGGAAGAATAAACATTGTTAAAATGTATATACTGCCTAGAGCAATCTATACTTTTAATGCCATTCTGATCAAAATTCCACCAGTATTCTACAAAGAGCAAATAATCCTAAAATTTGTATGGAATCAGAAGAGACCCCGAATCGTTAAGGAAATGTTAAAAAACAAAAATAAAATGGGGAGGGGGGGCATCACGTTACCTGATTTCAAGCTTTACTACAAAGCGGTGATCATCAAGACAGCATGGTACTGGCATAAAAACAGACACATAGACCAGTGGAACAGAGTAGAGAGCCCAGATATGGACCCTCAACTCTATGGTCAAATAATCTTCGACAAAACAGGAAAAAAAATATACAGTGGAGGGACGCCTGGGTGGCTCAGTTGGTTGGACGACTGCCTTCAGCTCAGGTCATGATCCTGGAGTCCCGGGATCAAGTCCCGCATCAGACTCCCAGCTCCATGGGGAGTCTGCTTCACTCTCTGACCTTCTCCTCGTTCATGCTCTCTCTCACTGTCTCTCTCTCAAGTAAATAAATAAAATCTTTTAAAAAAAAATATACAATGGAAAAAAGACAGTCTCTTCAATAAATGGTGCTGGGAAAACTGGGCAGCTATATGTAGAAGAATTAAACTCGACTGTTCTCTTACACCATACACAAAGATAAACTCAATATGGATAAAAGACCTCAGTGTGAGACAGGAATCTATCAGAATCCTAGAGGAGAACATAGGCAGTAATCTCTTCGATATCAGCCACAGCAACTTCTTTCAAGATATGTCTCCAAAGGCAAAGAAAACAAAAGTGAAGATGAACTTTTGGGACTTCAACAAAATCAAAAGCTTCTGCACAGCAAAGGAAACAGTCAAGAAAACAAAGAGGCAACCCATGGAATGGGAGAAGATATTTGCAAATGACAGTACAGACAAAAGGTTGATATCCAGGATCTGTAATGAACTCCTCAAACTCAACACACACAAAACAGACAATCATATCAAAAAATGGGCAGAAGATATGGACAGACACTTCTCCAATGAAGACATACAAATGGCTATCAGACACATGAAAAAAATGCTCATTATCACTAGCCATCAGGGAGATTCAAATTAAAACCACATTGAGTCTGTTCAGGCTTTCTATTTCTTCCTGGTTCAGTTGTGGTAGTTTATATGTTTCTAGGAATGCATCCATTTCTTCCAGATTGTCAAATTTATTGCCGTAGAGTTGCTCATAGTATGTTTTATAATAGTTTGTATTTCTTTGGTGTTAGTTGTGATCTCTCCTCTTTCATTCATGATTTTATTTATTTGGGTCCTTTCTCTTTTCTTTTTGATAAGTCTGGCCAGGGGTTTATCAATTTTATTAATTCTTTCAAAGAACTAGCTCCTACTTTCGTTGATTTGTTCTATTGTTTTTTTGGTTTCTATTTCATTGATTTCTGCTCTGATCTTTATGATTTCTCTTCTCCTGCTAGGCTTAGGGTTTCTTTCTTGTTCTTTCTCCAGCTCCTTTAGGTGTAGAGTTAGATTGTGTACCTGAGACCTTTCTTGTTTTTTGAGAAAGGCTTGTACCGCTATATATTTTCCTCTCAGGAATGCCTTTGTTGTGTCCCACAGATTTTGAACCGTTGTATTTTCATTATCATTTGTTTCCATGATTTTTTTCAATTCTTCTTTAATTTCCCGGTTGACCCATTCATTCTTTAGAAGGATGCTGTTTAGTCTCCATGTATTTTGGTTCTTTTGAAACTTCCTTTTGTGGTTGAGTTCTAGCTTTAGAGCATTGTGGTCTGAAAATATGCAGGGAATGATCCCAATCTTTTGATACCGGTTGAGTCCTGATTTAGGACCGAGGATGTGATCTATTCTGGAGAATGTTCCATGTGCACTAGAGAAGAATGTGTATTCTGTTGCTTTGGGATAAAATGTTCTGAATATATCTGTGATGTCCATCTGGTCCAGTGTGTCGTTTAAGGCCTTTATTTCCTTGCTGATCTTTTGCTTGGATGATCTGTCCATTTCAGTGAGGGGAGTGTTAAAGTCCCCTACTATTATTGTATTATTGTTGATGTGTTTCTTTGATTTTGTTATTAATTGGTTTATATAGTTGGCTGCTCCCACGTTGGGGGCATAGATATTTAAAATTGTTAAATCTTCTTGTTGGACAGACCCTTTGAGTATGATATAGTGTCCTTCCTCATCTCTTATTATAGTCATTAAAAATCTCCAAACAAACAAAAGCCCAGGGCCAGACGGCTTCCTGGGGGAATTCTACCAAACATTTAAAGAAGAACTAATTCCTATTCTCCTAAAACTGTTCCAAAAAATAGAAATGGAAGGAAAACTTCCAAACTCATTTTATGAGGCCAGCATCACCTTGATCCCCAAACCAGACAAGGATCCCACCAAAAAAGAGAGCTATAGACCAATATCCTTGATGAACACAGATGCGAAAATACTCAACAAAATACTAGCCAATAGGATTCAACAGTACATTAAAAAGATTATTCACCACGACCAAGTGGGATTTATTCCAGGGCTGCAAGGTTGGTTCAACATCCACAAATGAGTCAATGTGATACAACACATCAATAAAAGTAAGAACAAGAACCATATGATACTCTCAATAGATGCTGAAAAAGCATTTGACAAAGTACAGCATCCCTTCCTGATCAAAACTCTCCAAAGTGTAGGGATAGAGGGCACATACCTCAATATGAAAAACCCACCACAAATATCATTCTCAATGGAGAAAAACTGAAAGCTTTTCCGCTAAGGTCAGGAACACGGCAGGGATGTCCATTATCACCACTGCTATTCAACATAGTACTAGAGGTCCTAGCCTCAGCAATCAGACAACAAAAGGAAATTAAAGGCATCCAAATCGGCAAAGAAGAAGTCAAATTATCACTCTTCACAGATGATATGATACTATATGTGGAAAACCCAAAAGACTCCACTCCAAAACTGCTAGAACTTATACAGGAATTCAGTAAAGTGTCAGGATATAAAATCAATGCACAGAAATCAGTTGCATTTCTCTACACCAACAGCAAGACAGAAGAAAGGGAAATTAAGGAGTCAATCCCATTTACAATTGCACCCAAAACCATAAGATTCCTAGGAATAAACCTAACCAAAGAAACACAGAATCTATACTCAGAAAACTATAAAGTACTCATGAAAGAAATTGAGGAAGACACAAAGAAATGGAAAAATGTTCCATGCTTCTGGATTGGAAGAATAAATATTGTGAAAATGTCTGTGCTACCTAAAGCAATCTACACATTTAATGCAATTCCTATCAAAGTACCATCCATCTTTTTCAAAGAAATGGAACAAATAATTCTAAAATTTATATGGAACCAGAAAAGACCTTGAATAGCTAAAGGGATATTGAAAAAGAAAGCCAACGTTGGTGGCATCACAATCCCGGACTTCAAGCTCTATTACAAAGCTGTCATCATCAAGACAGCATCGTACTGGCACAAAAACAGACCCATAGATCAATGGAACAGAATAGAGAGCCCAGAAATAGACTCTCAACTCTATGGTCAACTAATCTTCGACAAAGCAGGAAAGAATGTCCAATGGAAAAAAGACAGCCTCTTCAATAAATGGTGCTGGGAAAATTGGACAGCCACATGCATAAAAATGAAATTGGACCATTTCCTTACACCACACACGAAAATAGACTCAAAATGGATGAAAGACCTCAATGTGCGAAAGGAATCCCTCAAAATCCTTGAGGAGAACACAGGCAGCAACCTCTTCGACCTCAGCCGCAGCAACATCTTCCTAGGAACAACGCAAAAGGCAAGGGAAGCAAGGGCAAAAATGAACTATTGGGATTTCATCAAGATCAAAAGCTTTTGCACAGCAAAGGAAACAGTTAACAAAATCAAAAGACAACTGACAGAATGGGAGAAGATATTTGCAAATGACATATCAGATAAAGGACTAGTGTCCAGAATCTATAAAGAACTTAGCAAACTCAACACCCAAAGAACAAATAATCCAATCAAGAAATGGGCAGAGGACATGAACAGACATTTCTGCAAAGAAGACATCCAGATGGCCAACAGACACATGAAAAAGTGCTCCATATCACTCGGCATCAGGGAAATACAAATCAAAACCACAATGCGATATCACCTCACACCAGTCAGAATGGCTAAAATCAACAAATCAGGAAATGACAGATGCTGGCGAGGATGCGGAGAAAGGGGAACCCTCCTACACTGTTGGTGGGAATGCAAGCTGGTGCAACCTCTCTGGAAAACAGCATGGAGGTTCCTCAAAATGTTGAAAATAGAACTGCCCTATGACCCAGCAATTGCACTATTGGGTATTTACCCTAAAGATACAAACGTAGTGATCCAAAGGGGCACGTGTACTCGAATGTTTATAGCAGCAATGTCCACAATAGCCAAACTATGGAAAGAACCTAGATGTCCATCAACAGATGAATGGATCAACAAGATGTGGTATATATACACAATGGAATACTATGCAGCCATCAAAAGAAATGAAATCTTGCCATTTGCGACAACATGGATGGAACTAGAGCGTATCATGCTTAGCGAAATAAGTCAAGCAGAGAAAGACAACTATCATATGATCTCCCTGATATGAGGAAGTGGTGATGCAACATGGGGGCTTAAGTGGGTAGGAGAAGAATCAATGAAACAAGATGGGATTGGGAGGGAGACAAACCATAAGTGACTCTTAATCTCACAAAACAAACTGAGGGTTGCTGGGGGGAGGGAGTTTGGGAGAAGGGGGTGGGATTATGGACATTGGGGAGGGGATGTGCTTTGGTGAGTGCTGTGAAGTGTGTAAACCTGGTGATTCACAGACCTGTACCCCTGGGGATAAAAATATATGTTTATAAAAAATAAAAAATTAAAAAAAAAAAGAAAAGGAAAAATAATTAAAGCAACAATGGGGCATCATAGTTTTGGTTCATCTATTTTAAAGATTAAAAATACTGATAAAGTTTCTGATGGGACCATCCTGGGTGTTAATTTCATTACGGTGTTAACTTCATCATGGAGACTTGGGCAAAGTATACAAAATTTTAAGTGTTCATATTCTCTAATCATACACTTCAAATTATACAAATAAATTCTAAGAAAATAATCAGATGAATAGATAAAGCTATAATACCAGGATGTTCAAGGTAGGGCTTTCCACAATAGCAAAACAACTGGAACATCCCATACATTCGTCAAAAGGGGTTGATTTAACATATTGTGATATCTTTATACTTAAAATACTATATAGCCATATTAAAGTAATGATAACTGTTGGAAAAATTAAAACCCCCAAAAGTCTACATGATAGAAGTTTAATTCGCTCTCACATTAAGTCTGAAATAAACTCTTTCCTTTCTCTTTCATCTCTGCTTAGAAACCAGCCAGTTCTTGCATCAGCCTATCTTTTCCTCATAAAACCTTGTTAAAATCAGATAACAGCAGCCATCACTCTTGTTGATTCTTTCCAACAATTTCCCTGAGTCAACAGCTTCAGTATGGGCATGGTCAGCCTCCCAAGTTATTGCGGGCAACAATTCTACCTAAGGTCTGACCTGTGCATGATGGAGGACTCAGTCTTCTAGACGGCTACTTTCTTTGCCATTTGCCATTCCACTGCTAAGCCAGATGACATGTATTTTAGATTTTGGTCATACAAGCACTCCAGTTCAAAGCACCAAACTTTCTTTAAAAGTTAAGGTAATGCTAGTTGCTGTAAGCAACATAAAATGTGTGTAGTATATCAAAAATAACAGAAATTTATTCTTACCCACTCTAAGTCTGATACAAGTATTTCTGAATGATGAACATCTCTCCACCAAACAGTACCTCAAAGCATCCATCACCCTTAAAACCTGGGGCTCCTTCACCTCCTAGACCTCCTGATCATCAACAGAAAGACAAAAAGAGAAGAGAAGGTACGCCCACTTCTTACTGCTCTCATTCCAAAAGTAACACGCATTGCTTCTGCTCATAATCCATTAGTTAAAACCCAGCCACAAAGGCCAGGAAGGCTGAGAAAGGTAATCTAGCTGAGTAACAGGGAAAAGAAGGAAACGGATTCCGTGACCAACATATTAGTCAGGGTAGGCTGACTAACGCTGCAGGGACAACTCAAAACATCTCAAGTGGCTTAACCAACAAAAATGTATTTCTGGCCCACACAAAGTCTGGATGATATTACCTGGCATCTCTCCTCCATGTGATGACTCAGCAATCCAAACCACTCCCATCTTTTGACACCATCATCTTGACACAAGGCCTCTTCCACGATTGCTAAGAAGTCCACATGGGAAACCGGAGAATTGCCCAATCTTTTCACTCCTTCAAGCCAAGAAGTTGCACTTGTTGCCTCTGCTCACAGTGAGGCCCATGGCCACGCCCACTGGCAGGAGGTGAGAAGTGGAGTCTTCCATATACTTACAAGAAGAGAGGACCTAGTATCAATAAATGTTAGGAACACGTAGCACAATCAACCAGCCAATCTCTGTCATATCATGTTAATATGATGATGTTTATGAGTATTTGTTTTCATGGACAGCCTTAAAATATGTGTGTTACAAAAATATGTAGAGTAGATAGCAACAGCCCATAGTATGATACCACCTCTTACAACCGTATGCATGTGATTTAGATGAAAGTCAAATCATTGCACCCTTCGGAATCCACTTCAGCCCCATTCCACATTCCCCCTTTCTCTTATACTCTCTAGACGCTCTCCCCCTGGGATCTGGGCACTCATGGAATAGTGGGTGGCAACTTACTGTTTTCTTCATTTCTTCTGGCTTTAAGCTCATGTTGTTGTTGAAGCAGGTCAGTGAGTCATCTTGTCCTTCCCTGAGTTATTCTGGGTTTATATCCCAGCGTTTCACCCCAGAAGGGACACAAATATATTTCCTTGATATCTTCCAGAAAGCATCACTCTAGACACTGGAGATCTGGGGAAATAGCAAGAAGAATTACATTTCAGGTCCACACAAAAGAAAAATCCAAAATAATGTTATATTTTCCTAGCATGTCTCAAGTGTCCATCAGCCATTTTTACAACCCGTCTCTAGCCTCTGAGTCCCTGCCGTTCAGCCATGTGTTGGGTCTATGGGTCTCTTGTCAACCATGGCTTTTATGTCACACTGGTCTCTTTGAACAATATTTCAAGATGTTTTCCTAACTGTGTTGTATTTACTTATATATTGCCTCCAGAAGAGAAATTCGGATTTCTTGAAATAATTAATAGTAAGTTATGAAATAATATTAAATATATATATAGTTATAGGTAAGTAGTTATACACACACAGACAGAGAGAGAGAGAGAAAGAGAGTAAGAGAGAGAGATTTCAAACCAACCTGCCAGTGGCAGTGTCTACATGGTTAGAATGAAAAATGATTTTTCCCTTTTCGATTTTCTGGTTTTTTTTTTTTTTTTTTACTTTTTCTACAGGGAGCAAGTATTAATTCTTTATTAAGAAAGGATAAAAACTATAAAAGCCATTTTAAAAAAATACATTTTTCACCAGTCACTTTCAAATGTCAGAAATCTGAGACGCTCCATGTCACCTATCCAGCCCTGAATCAGCCTTGCCATGGACCTGATCGTATCAAATGCCCAGTGTGCCTGAGACTGTCGAGACTTCGTCACCATACCATCACCACACAGCCCCGGCAGCCAGTGGGGAGGTGTGTGTGGGGGTGGGGGGAGGAGGTAAGGTTAGCACACCCTTTTGTTTCGCTCTGTCATACTACCCTTTAGGCCAGATCACGTGGCCCCAGGATCTATATTCCCGAGGGAAACCATCTCCTGAATTTAAAGTCAGAGCGGAGAAGAGGGCAAAGGTGATAAGAAACAGAGCTGAAATTTTTAATAGAAAATGCATCATGGTGCTTACCGAGAGGAAGAGAAGAGACAGAGAACTGTGTATTTTAAGGCTGTTTGCAAATCAAACTCCTTTTCCCTGCTAGGTTTCTATGATACTTCCTTATTTCTGGAGGAAAAGAAATTCTAGAATATTTCTCATGGAGCCTGAGGTAACAACCAGGTAGTTGTTTACTTCAAAGGTAATTGCTTTCTCTAGCTCAGCCTAGTGAATTCTGTGTTTGTAAGATCTAAGGCGGGGTAAGATAGGAAGACAATGAACTTGTTCATTCAAAGCGTATTAAACACTTGCCTTGTTTGCAGGTCTGGTATTTGGATCAGTAAATAGTGACCCCTGAGGACTAACCAATATCCACATGGCATAGACATTTTTAGGAGTATGGCCAAAGAAACATCTCTGCCTCAAATAAGAATTTGTAATTATTAGGTATTATTATTTGTAATTATTAGGTATTATTAGGTATTCATTAAATAATGAACCTATGTAACCAAATGGAGGTGTGTGCGGTAAGGGACTTTGAAGGGCCTCTGACAGGAGACTCAAAAGTGTTGACTATCTGACCCACCACTACCCTACATCATCTCTGTCCCTGCCATCTGATGACTGATTTGTGAGGCTGTAACTCAGGAACTTGTGGAAGGGGGTTGCTTACGTGTTTATGGCCCATATGTCAGTGCTTCTCTTTTGAATTTTCTACAACACAGCCACTGAATTCACCCTGAGCCTATCAGCCTGCCAGGTTCCTTGAGCTCTCAGGGAAAGGCACAATCCCATACCCATGAAGGACAAGAGACAGTCAACAGACGGGTGTCACAGTTATTTCAATGTTTTTGGCACCAAGTAGCGGTCTACTTCAGAAGTAGTCAAGAAAGTGTTCTAGAACACCTTGCCTGCTCTGGCTGGGATAGGCCATTTTGCCAACCCAAGTTCAGTGGCTCCTGACAACAAACATTTATATTTCCCTCACTCAGACTCTGCTGTGGGTTCGGGCAATTCTCCAAGGCGGCTACTCGGTGTGCAGTGACTCAGCGATCCAGGCTGCTCCAGTCCCCTTACTCTGCCATCTCAACATGAGTCTCCTGTGATCCCCAAAGCCAGGAAATGAGTGTTTGGAGAACTCAAGCCTATTTTTCTATGTTCTGGCCCAGAAGTGGCCCATCACTTCTAATAGTAGTCCACTGACCAGAGCAATCAGATACCCAAACCTAACTAATGAAGGCATAAGAAATGTGGGCACGCCCTTGGGCATATTTCAGAGCATTATTATTTCTGATCTTGGCTTGACTTTCTTTTGTTCTCACAAGGAAAGATTTAATTGGGTTGGCATAGATATCAATATGGAGGAGTCAGAATGGAACACTTGTAGTAGGCAGAATTCCTATTGGCATCTCCAAGGTGGCCAAGCTTCCTTTGCTCAGAACAGATGTGATTTTCTTGCCGTTCCTCCTGCATCCTGGTTTCACCTCCCCAAGAGAAAATACCATAGCAACTAAAATTTTTAAAAAATCAGTCAAGCCTCCTTTTCTTTAAAAAATAGACAACAGGGGCACCTGGGTGGCTCAGTGGGTTAAAGCCTCTGCCTTCGGCTCAGGTCATGATCCCAGGGTCCTGGGATCGAGCCCCGCATAGGGCTCTCTGCTGAGCAGGGAGCCTGTTTCCTCCTCTCTCTCTGCCTGCCTCTCTGCCTACCTGTGATCTCTGTCTGTCAAATAAATAAATAAAAATCTTAAAAAAAAAAAAAAAACCCAGACAACAACAACAACAAAAACCAACTGAGGCTTCATACATTTTCCTTCTAGTGCTTCCATCACTCACTCTTGGCACTGTGCCCAGTGGTCATGGCTCATGTCTATACCACAAGCGTCTGATACAAGAATGCTATCTCCTCACTAATTATTGATGGGATGATGTCCATGTGCCAGGCTGGGCATATAATGACAGAATTACCTTCAAACACTTCTGGTCTAGTAAAAAAAAAACAAAAACAAAACCAAAAACAGTTAATTATTCTACAACCTCATGTAATAAACTCCATAAGGAATACTAAAGAAGATATGGAAAGGGTAAACTATTTCAGATTAAGATATCCAGAAAAGAATCCAAGAGACAGTGGCATTTGAATTTGAAACGTTGGAAATAGCAGAGAGAAACTGAAAGTAGATCTTCCCAATTCCCGGAGCTCAAAGTGTGTTTTGGGCCAGGAGTGGGGGTGGGGCGTGGAGAAGAGTGGAAATGAGGCTGAACAAAGAGGTGGAGCTCAATCATAAAGGTCCTTATGGCATTTCCCCAAAATGAAATCGTTCTGTACCTGGCCCATTTTCAACTTGACCTTAGAATGTAGAAATGAAGATCCATCCAGGATCTCACTGGCTCACTTCCTCCCAAATGTCAGGATCTCCTTAATGTAGCCTTAAGATCAGAACCCCAAAGAGCAGCTAAAACCTCATTTGCTTCCTCTCGTCTGAAGCCAGCTGGCAAAGTAACAAGCAAATAAAATCAATACAGTAAAACCAGCAACTGGTCACCCAGACATTCCCGCAGCCCCTTACGTTTGGGTCCAAGACTATCCTTGTGGCTCACAGCATCCCCTCCCCCACCACCCTTGCACCTGGTTCCTTCCAGGAGAGTGGACTGCAGGAGTGGCAACCGGCCAGGCTTTTCACCTCCTCGCT
Organism: Mustela nigripes; assembly: GCF_022355385.1. NCBI lineage: Eukaryota > Metazoa > Chordata > Mammalia > Carnivora > Mustelidae > Mustela > Mustela nigripes. The sequence goes on along the minus strand of NC_081564.1, from coordinate 45,836,487 downwards.
CTCCTAGACTGTATAACCCCATGCTGCTCCCAAGTCTCCCCAGCCTGGGCTTTCAGGGCTTGGCAAGAACGTGGAATTAAATACGTGGCAGATGTGCTCAGGGTCAAAGGGGCTCTCTTTCTTTTGCTGATTTGCAGTTTCTCTGACAGTCTTATTTTGTCCAGGTCCTCTGATTATTTCCTATCCCATCACACTATGAAGTCTGGAGGTCTGTGAATTTAGCTTTGAGCATATGACCAAACTCAGCAAGCCAAACAGTGTCAGCGACCCAAGAGCGAGTCTACAAAAGAGACCGAGTAAAATGGCATCAGTAGCTGGAGACAGGAGAAACCAGTCACAAGAGAGTATACCTCAGGAGGTGACAAACAATGATAGGTGTTGCAGAGTTTTAATGTCAACCAGTATCTTGGCAGTCGAAGTTGAGCTCGCCTAGGGTAAGAGGACATTATCGACTTTGCTCATGCTCTGAGGAATAGATGTGTCCGTTACCAACCCAAGCAGCCCAGGACACTATAGTAATAAATGTTATGCCACCTAACAACAATGGCTGTGACCCTGAGATGAATTGTTTGGGGAACAGGTCATATCAGACTGACTTTTAAATAGTTGCCCAGTTTCGACCTCCTGTTTTTCAACTGGGCAACCATTCCCAGCTTATATGTTACTCTCTGTCCTTTAAGGGGGTATATATGTAGGTTTCTATGTGTCTGGAAAAAGCATATGCTTTCTTGTCAGCTCTGGAGCACCTCATCAATTCTGATAAGATGGCAAATGACTGAGATGTTCACATATGGTAATTTGGCAGAGAGGAAAGCAAGGTCTTAGACCATCAATGTCTTTAGATGCCACGTCTCAGCTCCTTTTTGGATAAGGTGAAGACAATGGCAGTTGCAGGAAATCATGTTCCTGTGACATATGTCTTGCAGCTGTGTTACAGATTTAAAATTAGGGTGCCAAAGAATTGTTTTTCTATTCAGTTGGGCAAAGAACACATTTTAACAAGGCAGCTGCTGGCAGTTGTTAATGAAAGGGGATTATCATGTGTGGTGGGTTGAGTAATGGCCCCAAAGATACCCACTTCCTAATCTCTGGAACCTATGAACATTACCTCATATGGCAAGAAGGACTTGGCAGTTGGAATTGAAATAAGAATCTTGAGAGGAGGGGATTATCCTGGATTATGTGGATGGATCCTAAATGATATCACAAATGTCTTACAAGAAAGAAGGCAGAAGGAGATTTGACTATAGGAGAGAAGACAATGTGACCACAGAGGCAGTATTTGGGCTGATACAGCCACAGGCCAAAGAACACGTGGGGCCATAAGGAGCTAGAAGAGGCAAGAAACAGATTCTCCCTCCAGAACCCCTGGAAGGCAGCAAACCTGATGTCAAAGTTGACACTAGTGAAACTGCTTTCAAACTTCTGGCCTCCAGAACTGTAAGGGAATAAATTTGTATTGCTTTAAGCCACTACTATTGTGGCTATTTGTTATAGCAGCCATAGGAAACTGATACATTATTTTACACCAATGGCCTACTTTCAAGAATGAAGCCTCCACTATGCACTTATGTCTTCCATGTTCTATTTTTAAACTGGATTATTTATTTTTTAATTGAAGTAGGTATGTGGGTAGTGATCTGTCAGATTTATGTCATCCTAAATCTACTTGGGCTTATTTATAAGCAAATATTTTAAAGGAGGATCCATGGCAAATGAGTCTGTGAAGTTCAGAAAGTGTGTGTAAGAGAGAAGTGTTTCTATCGGCCACTCCCAATGGTTGACACCAATCTGGGTGGTCATGCTGTGCCAAATGGCCCTTGTGTACTGTGATAGAGAGCGAGCATAGATAGAGAGTGAACATCACACATGAGCCATCTGGGGGTGAGCACTGCTGGGATGGGGACAATGATGAAAACAGAAAATCCATGACAATCCTGTCACAGCCCCCCACCCCCCACTGCCATTTTGAGACTGAACAGGATACTTGCTTTCACACATACTCCTTAGACTTTTTTCTTTGTTGATCTACTCGTCTTCCACTCAAAACTGCCCTTGAGATCCACTTAGTTCTGATTGTAAACATACTGGGAGTAGGGACATACAGTGTGATGTGCCTCGACCCACATGCCCTAGGGATATTCTTGGAGCCTCCATTCTTGGAGTGAACACAAAGTGTCTTGGTTACGTAGGACTGGGAGAATTTGCCAAGTTATCAACAAGAGTATGGGGTCAAAGGGAAAGAATGAAGCCAAGACAGGGAACTTTAGAAACGTAATCTCATTGAATCCTCATGATTACCCATAAAGTAAGGGTACTCTGTCATATTCATAGATAAGCTGGGGACCAAGGAGAATGAAGTTTCTTGCTCAGAGTCACTCACTGGAGTGGCAGAGCTGGGTTCCAAATCCAGACTGGCCAGATTCCAAGGCTCTTGTTTTCCACACAATCCTGAAGGCGGCGCAGATTCCTGAACAGAATGTTCTGGGCATCCCAGCCTCTTAGCTCTCACCGAAGAGCCCAGCAAAGAGGAGGGGAAATCCATTCAGAACATTTTTCTCAAGGGACCAGAAGGAAGAGTACTGTGTTGAAGGCAAAGCCTTTCCTCTAAAGCAGTACTCTGTACTCAGCTCATTCCTACCGAAAGGCTTTGGTGCACAGAGAACACGTTTCTTGATTGGTGCTGGGACAAATCTGTGTGGCATTCTTCTGCTAACTACTCTGCCATGGAGATCTGCGACCTCCGGCCGTTGTCCGCAAGCATCAGCGCTGTTCCATCTTGCCTTCCCGACTCCAGCTGTCCTCCACGTCCTCCTAGCTCTCCGCCTGCTCCGGAAGGAGAACGGCAGTGCTCCGAGCTCCCGAAGAAAGGAGAATGATGTCTCTCAGGGAAAAATTTATTTTCTGTCATGTTGTTGACACGGATGACCCAAGATGAATATCCAAAGACCTATCAGAAATGGGCTGACGGTGGCGGAGGAAAGGAACAAAGCCTGAGCTGAGTTTGTGTAAGTTTTCCACTAAAGTCAGCAACAGCGTAAATTCAAACCAGGCGCAAAGCGCTTGAATCTCCATAGGAGTTGTTCATCAAAGGAGTAAAAGAAAAGAAATCTGAGCCGGAGCAGGGTCTGGCCTAAAAGCTTTCAAGTGATTCCTTTCCGTAAGGAAACGATTTCCTTTGTCTGTACATGTTCAGGAAAACTGCCTTTTTGGAACCTGGTTCACTCTTAATTCAGATCACAGTTCTTTTGACCAGTTTAGGGGGAAAAAAATGTCATGATCTGGAAATGTCTACTGTTCTTGACAGAACCACACTCCGTTACAAATATGTGGGCTTTGTGGATTCATATAGGAGTACCATTGAAGTATTTAATCTGGGTTGATTGGCATTGAGTGTCACAAGTCAGGGGAGTGAGGGAACTAGCACCCTGGATATTCAGATTATCTGTGACCTCGCATGCTGAAAATCAGGGAAATCAGGTGCTCTCGCGATGCCTCTGATATCCTTTAGGAATAAAAGGGAGCCCAGAGCTCTAGGGCACGCGCACCTGCATAGGGGAGGAGACTTTCTAGGTGGGATTGCCCTGGCAAAGAGCCAACAGGAAAAGCCAGACCCCACCAGCTAAGGAGGCTTGGCGGCTGCTTCACCGCAATCTTCTTTTCTTTCAGCACTTTGTTCAGACAAAGGGCCCCCAAGTTCTCCATTTCATTCGGAGTCAGTCCAGAAGGGTCTTCCGTCAACCTCTGGGGTCTTCAGCAGCCTGCCTGGGTTCCCTGAGGAGACCCCCTTGGGTGGCAGCCCAGACGGGAGCCCAGCAGGGACCTCGGTGGGCTCAGAGTCAGGGCCTTCCTGCTGTGTTTAACTGTGTGCCTTCACTTGATTGCATTATTCTCTCTTCTGGTTTTTGTTTCTTTCTCCCCACACCACCTCCCAGCCCGTTCCCCCTCCTGGTTTCAAATTTCCTTGTTTTCTCTGTAGTCTAATCAAATTCTTAGAAATTAGAGCTGGAAAGACCTCTTAAACTTGTCTCTCCATCCCTTGCCAGGGCACGACTGTTCCCTATGGTTAATTTTCCAAAAATCCAGCCAGGCCTCCTAGAAGGAGAGTCTCTGCTCATGGGGTTCCTACCACTTCCCCCTGGGAGACACCCCACCCCTGGCCTCATGGACTTGACTGTAAGGAATACTCTGCGAAGCCGTCAAATTTCCTTTCTTTCCTTTCAAGCAGCGACTCAAGGCGTCCTTCCCCGGGTGGGGGATTTGGGTTCCTGCGTCCACTGCGACCCCTGCAGGAGAAATGGCTATTTTTAAGTGGTTTCTCTTTGGGGGAAATGAGAAGCCGATTATGGATCATCCGTCAGTGAGCCAAAATTATAAGGTACTCAGTGTAGGAGCTTTTACGTTTATATTTGGGGTAGAGAAACTCTATAAATGAAAGCCAAAATTATGCTTATTCACTGTCTTTGTTTGCATTAACTAGTTAATGGAAAATAAGTATTCCTGACTGTCCTCCTCTCTGCTTATTAGCAAAGTGATTGGCTTTATGATAGGGTGACTAGGTGCTGCTGTATCACAGGGTGACTTGGCTTTACCACAAGGTGACTAGGTGCCTCTGTCTGTTTTCCAGAAACTAGTCCTTATAGCTTTGGGGGTGGGGTATCCATAAACCTCAGCAGAACGGACCCTCAGCAATGCTCCGTGCAGACACGGGAGAAGGTTCTGGTTGATAACCTACTCTCAGCCACTACCAAACCCCTAGTGGAATTGGTTCCCTGTCAGCCTTTCTCCATGAAACTTCAGATTCAGGCAACTTTCAGACAGATCCTGGAGTTTTAGAATAAAGAAAGTGTCTTAAAATGAATTAATAATCAATATAAAAGGATTTATGACTATGTCTGAAGCCCTACTTGAATAACGGAGGCACCAAGTCGGGGTTTTGACAGAGTGCAACATTCTTGGAAAACTTAGAGACCTGCCTGATTACAATTGTACCCTTTCCTTCCATATCGTACTGATGAAAAAAAAATACGTTTATGAAAAGTTTCGTGCCGCTTCTTTTATTTCTATCATGCTACACATGTTGGTTGTGTAATTATAACCTGCCTTTCTTTGGGTCTCCTTGGGGGTAATTGCTAAAAGCGTAATAAAGCTTGGGGAGCCCAGAAAATTGCCCAGCCGAATGGAAATACCATTTCAGGGGAAACAGCTTACAATAAAATCCTCTTCTTTCATAAGTTAATACTCTTCCCTTTTTTTGCTCCACATCTCAGTTTTACACATTTTCCTTTCGCAGTTACTCTCATTTCGAAAACATCCCTTTCTCCGTTGCTTGGCCCTGACCAACCCAGGTGGGAAAAAAATGTTGCTTTTAAATATCTTGTTACGCCACCAGTTCTTTTCCCCTTAGCAATAATTTTCATCTTCAAACTCATTTTGGGCATCGTAGTGATTCCCAGTAAGGGATCCCCAAACACCTAAAGGTCCTGAAGGTAGTAATGGGAGTCTATATATTTTACATATTTCAGCAAGCCTAATGGAAATCACATATTTACTCAGAATAAGGCTGCAGAAGAAATCAGTAGGATATCTTTGATTCTGTTAGAGACTAGAAATATAGCAAGTCTGTGTGTTCAGGATGGACAATTTGTGCGGATGGGAAAGGTGTCATTGTCATCATGGGGATTCGTGGGTAGAACTCAAGCTGTTACTCCAGCCCCATTACTTTGTTGGGTCGATTACAATTTTTGGAGCGAATCGTCTGGGGTGGGAGGAGGAGGAGGAGGAGCAATTTCTAAAAGGGAGCTTGAGGAAGAGAAAGTCAAGAATCGTGGCTGTCTAGTGCTCCTTTGGTGACCGCTCAGTTCTCTAGGCCAGCGCCTTTGTCTTTGAGGCCTTTCCAGAAGAAGAGGACGTTGTACGAGGAATCCAGTGGGCCTGGGATCTGTTAGAGGATCTCTTCTTATTTCTTCCTTGCATTCCTCCTCCTGATAGGGCAGGAATGTGGTACAGATTCCAGCGGTTGGCCGGTTCTCATCTTGCCCATTGGGGCCTCTGCTGGCTTTTCCTCTCCAGGACATAAAACAACGTGGCACCATCCATCCCTTCAGTCATTGTGGGAAAGGGTATGTTCAACGCCCTTTTGGAGTACGATGCTTTGTAAATACAAGTTATTATTTTCCTATAAGTCCCTCCAAAGCGAGAACCCAAAGACAGATACATATAAGGAGATATTGTCCAACATGAGCCCTATATATTTATACGTATTTACATATGCATATATATTGATACACATCTCTACGGCTACATATGTATGTCTCACACACGGGCGAGCCCATGTATGTCCTACACATAGTTGCACACACACAGAGACACGTATTTTTCCCCTTTCTGGTCTGATTTATTAATAATTAGTGTTCCATTAGAAAATGAGTTTTACGTGAATCGCACAGTCCTGAAATAGTTTCTGTGGCAGATCAGTATTTTACCATTGGGGTTTCCGAAGTCGCTGCAGAGCACAATGCCATCTCCATATTCATATTTCAGATCTGTCAAGACACCCGGATAGTTCATCTGATCACATGGATTTCCATTCCAGGCCTTGAGAGACAAGAAGCACGGCCATCACAGAGAGCCGGGACAATTAAACTGAATCAGCGCTCGGGTCTCAGCGGATGTCCTCTGGGTTACCATGGGGGACGCGGGCTGGTATGAGGTTTAATCAGGCACTAACAGCACCTTGCTGGGAACTTCATGGTTGATAAAGGCAGCCGCATCAGACCAAGGAGCGCCTACTTTTTAAAGAGAAAGCAGCCTCTTTTGAAATGTAAAAAAGGCTGGCTTTGCGGCACTGAGCAGGACACGCGAATCTGAGAGGAGTTGCGGTTTGTTTTGCTCCCGTGGTCTTCTGCATTTTTTCCTGGGTTTTGATAACAAAGTGAAAGACGTCCTTTAGGCTCCATTTTTAAGGGATCCTCCTCGAGCCCCCAGCCTGCTCTTCCTTGTGGGTCCCCCTGCTGGGCCTCGGGTTAGGTGGGTCTCCGTGGGCGGTGGTCAGGCTGTTTTATGAACCACCCTGGTCACGATCAGGATCTTGGGCGAAGGAATACCTGAATGCGTGTGCCAAGAAAAAATGAAAGAAAGAAAGAAAGGAAGGAAGAAAAAGAAAGAAAAGAAAAGAGAAGAGAAGAGAAGAGAAGAGAAGAAAAGAAGAAGGGAGGAAGGAAGGGAAGGGGAGGGGAGGGGAGGGGGAGGGGAGGGGAAAGGGGAGGGGAGAGGAGGGAGGAAAGGAAAAGAAACACTGTTCAAAGGGAGCCCCGCACACATGAATGTGGCCTCTTCTGAGGTCTAACTGCTCTTGTCTCTGAGAAGGAGAAATTATTTGCCTTGGAGTTTCATTTTTCTCTTAACTCTTTTCCAACACTTTTTGTTCCCCGCAGAGGTGGGTGGTTGATGGCCCGGTTAGAAGAGGCCCTTTATTTGACTCCATGTTGGCTGGCCACCTCATTTATGGTGAAGATCAGGACTTGAAACAGCGAAAGGGGGTGTTATTCATAATCCCCCAGGGCCAAGAGGCGGAAGCCAGGACTGTCACAGGCAAACTAGGACATAGGGCTGGATCGCAGGCCTCAGCAGCAGAGTCCACACGTCCTCAGGCACGGCCTCTGTCCTAACCGCGGACACACCTCTTGGAGAATCCTAAGCCAAGACAGTCCACTTACCGAAACCACACAGGAATCCCAGCTGTGGAGATTAAGGATTTACAGTGGAGAAAATAGACGCGTTGGCATTTCTTTCACAACTGGAGAGCTCTGCCTTCTTTCCCAGAATTGCTAAACACTAGTGGCATTTCTTTCTTTCTTGGTTAAATATTTATTTATTTATTTGAGAGAGAGGAAGTGTGTGTGTGAGGGGAGAGGGACAGAGGAAGATAATCTCATACGGACTCTGTGCTGAGCAGGGAGCCCGATGTGGTGCTCGATCCCACGACCCTGAGATCATGACCTGAGCCTTAACCAAGAGTCAGACCCTAAACCAACTCAGCCACCCAGGCACCCCACTAGTGGGACCTCTTCACTATTATCTGTCCCTCTTTCCTCTTCTTTCTTTTCTTCCTCCCTGTCTCCCTTCCCTAACCCAGACACATGGCAGGCCCATGTCTCTCGGCCACAGTGACGGGGTAACTGCCAGTGTCCATCCCCTGCAACTCTCTCCTCTGTAGCTCTCAAGAACCTTCACAAAAACCCCACGTAGCCCCTTCCCGCTGCTGGCTAGGGGTTTTAGCCCCTGCCTTCTCATCAGATTCTTCTAGAGCTGCTGACCCACAGTGACAGTGTTGGGACCCATGATGGTGATAGTCACTGCTCACCTGCTAACGGTCCTGAAGACCTGAAGCAGCTATTGGGGCTGGTGGGGGTCAAGAAGGGGAGGGGGTAGAACACCCGGGCCACTTGCCACCAGCTACATTACCCGCCTCCCCTCCCCCCTGTGCCTTACTACCTTTGCCTGCGGTTCTGGCCCAGAGAAAGGAAAGGTGCCAAAATGCCTTCTCAAAAGCTCTTAGGCACTGTCACAGGGTTGGGTCTTTCCCTCTCCACATTTTACTTCCACTTAATTATCGTATTCCATCTCAAATGAGATTGAGAGGAAGGAGAGTTCAAGGAGGGGCAACAGGAAGTCCGAGGCGCTGCTGGGGAATATTCCTGGGGTAAAATAACACAAGGTGACCGTTATTTTGAGGCAAAGGAAAGAAAGAGTGGGAGACTGGGGACATGATCGGGATAATGAAATGTTGGTGACAAAAAGGTCCAGGGAAGTGGTCAAGTGTCAGAAGGCCCTTGAAGGGAAGAATTCCCGGTTTACTCCTCGCAAGTCTGTTTTTAAAACCAGCTCTTCAAAACTCAAGCCAAACTCTGTCCGTTGTCACAATTTCTCTCCAGCGTGAAACATGACAGTGTTTGAGCCTTCATTGACACATCTGTAATGCCCCAAAGAGAAAGGGGTTAATGGAAAAGGTTGCAAACCTTCCAGCACACGGGGCTTGACATGGGCGTCTGTGCTTTCCTTTGTGTGTGTGTGTGTGTGTGTGTGTTCATTCCTGGGCTTTTCTTTCCAGAAGATGTTGACGGTGGCTGCACTGTATCTTAACTGTCAAGCTATTTTTTTCCTTGCTAGCTTTCATTTGTGTTTTTCTTCACCTTTTGGAGACCCCTTACCTCTCCTCTCTTAAATCTACACTCACCACAGAGCAGACATAATCCCAGATTTTCAGTAAATCAACACTATTTGCTCCCCACTGACTGAGAGAATTTGATACTGACAGACTGTTATACCTAAAAGAAAAATACTGCCATGGCTCCTCTCACATTCTTCGCCTGGAAGGGAACGCAGGGAGGAGTGTGTGTGGGATCCATTATAAATTAGGTAACACGGGCCCCGTTATTCTTAACGTGTATTTCACGAAAATTGGGTGCATCCGTTACCCTACCCTTGCCCACATCATTGACCAAACAAACCCCCATACCTGGAGAATTTCCGAATGCAATTAACTCCCTTCCGTGAGGGCAGCCGTGATTTATTCGGACTGCAGTGAGAGTAGACTTTGCTGCCTGAAACAAAGCATGCCCCATCGTGTGGGACACAGAGGCTGACATGTGAGGGCTCTGATCGTCACCTGTTGAGGATTCTGGGCTCCATCTCATGAAGGCACATTCTGGGCAAGCGGCTGAAGAGAGTAGTTTTCTTTGTTATTCATCTCTGCATCTACGATGGTGGGAGGATTTAGACTCTGTGTTCCTGGGTCAGAATTACTGATCAGAAGTGGCTTTAAGGTTTCTGACCCTTCTTGGTTTAGATTACCAGGTCCTAAGCTTATGCTTTAAGTTAGAACAGGCTCTGTGTTGGAGATGAGACTTCTGCCAGTATGTCCCAGGCTGCTCCACGATCTGACAGCCGTACCCTACTGCTAGAGGCCAGTGAGGTACCAACGAGGCACGTAAGCTCCAGAGCGGGCAAAATGCATCCAGGTACAATGACTGGCAGCCATAATTTTGAGGATCCCAATCACCGCCAAGACCAATGAGCATGGGAAACTGAGTTATCATTTTGAAGAGCTTGGACAAGAGATTATAAACTGTTGGAAGACAATTTTTCCAAGGAAAAAAGTGCCCATAGCAATACATACTCTGGTGGTGTGTGCAGGAAGGGGAAGTAGTTTTCACCATCAATTATGCCTGAGAAATGATGCAAACTTATCCCCCACTTGGAAATTTACAAACAGTATTCACTTGTTAAAGGCAATGAGTATCTTTCCAACATAAAGCTGAGTGTAGCAGTTTCCATATTTACTTGGTCCAAGGACTTCCTACTCCTCACCCTTCAGAACCTCTACTCATACCTCACAGGACCACTTTGGGAAATCTCTCTGTTCAGGGGTGCCTGTCCCTTGAAAGCAGTCAGTATGATCCCACAAATATGGATTCAGCCCCAGGCATTGGTCCAGGTCTCAGGGATATAGAAGTGACCTAAACAGATGATTCCTGTCCAAACGAATCTGCTATTCTGGTCTATTCTTCGCAAGCTTGGTTTGACCGATCAGGTTTCAATACCAGCTCAATCCTTTGGGGTCACTGCGAGTGAACTGGAAGCAGCCTGGGCCAAACAGGTGAACGGCCCGTGGATGCGACCCAAGAAGGGAGTCCCCGGCCATAGCCACAGGGTTCCTCGGGTAGAATATGGCGAGCCTCGGCCATGACAGCACTTCAGGGTCCGGCCATTGCTGTATTCAGCAGCAAGCACCCCACCAGTCTGCTTTGCAGGGCATCCAGCTTTTGTCTGTCAATCCCAGCTCTGTGGCTGCCACAGCATGTGAGTCAGGAGGTAAAATCACTCATTTTCACTTTACCTTGGTTTTCTAACATGTAGCAAATAGGGATGATTAATAATATTCATCTCCCATTTCATATCCCCTTTGGGAGATGCCAACCTCTCTGTAACACATAATATAGTGGCTGGGCCCTCTGGGCATTCAAGACTATTTAAATTATTTCATAAAAGCAGAATTCCTTTCCTCCTATTTCATCCTTTTCAGCCCTATATGTATTTTTTTTTCCCATAAGCAATGTTTCTCTTCTGGTTTCTGTTTTGTTTTCTGAGGGCAACGTCTGATGAAAGAAAACAATCACCTCTTCCTCTGTGAAGTTAAAAATCCCCCAACTTCTCCTTTGGTGCCCAGCCATACCACTGAGTGTCAGCATGTATCTGTCTCCTTCAGTCATTTTCCTTGGACCCTCTCTGTGTTTTTAGTAATTGATTAGGGGCCCTGCAGAGGTCTCCTCCACACCCTGTGGTCTGTTTCATTTGTGATGACCACACCTCCCTCACAACCCACTGAGATGTCAAAAGCTGCTATTCAGAGACCAGCTGATCAATTGAAGTAGGTTTTGGCTGGGAAGCCTCCCATCTCTCCGCCTTTCCTCCCCAGTGCCTGGATCTTCCTGAGGTCCTCCTGATCCCAGGAACTAGGCAAGCAAAGAGCTCAAACTCAAAGTGCTGGGAAGTGAGGTGGGGGTTGCCTGCGTATCTCTGCCCCAGCTCCCAGCACTGGAAACTTACTGAGAAATACCGAGCATGTGTTAGTTACAGATCAGCTCTCATCTACCCTCGTGTTCCTGTCTTGCTCTCCTGGTTAGGGACCCAGGTTCTCCTCATCCCTTGGCTTGAAGCCTGCTATTTGGCATGACCCCAGCCCCCATGCCTACCCCTTTCACTGGGTCTGATCACAGGTGGTAATCATTAGCAGCAATTCCTTGATCCTCTTCCCTCGTGTTGTCCCTGCCCCATATCAGTTGGTGCATTGTTTGTCCAGTTCTTAGAGATGAGCCCAAGAGAAAGAATTGAGAACTAGAGGAAGCTAGCCCAATTTAGGAGGCTCCTGTGAATGGGCCCTTGGGAGAAAGGTGCTCAACTCTTAAGTTTTAAGTAAGCTCTTCTAAGATGCCAGGTGGTAGTCGTCTGCCATGGACCACATGCCAGACACTCGGAAACTGTGTGGTGACACAAATGAGTACATGCAAAGCTGGTGAGATTTTAAATAAGGTATGCGGATTCTACAAAGGTCAGTTTCTGGTTTTAGAGGTTACACCATAGTCATGGAAGGTATTACCAATGGGAGAAACTCGGGGAAGGGTCCATAGGACCTTTCCGTATCCTCATTACGACTTCCTGTGAATTGATAATTACCTCTAAAGAAGCAGTTTTAAATATTGTGTGGTGAGAATAAGCAAACATTCTATTCCCAGAAAAGTAGTTTGAAATTCAGGGCCTCCTTTGAGAGCCTGTTCACTCTTTGGCTTCGATAGAACAGTAACAACCAAAATTTTCTCAAAAAACATTTCACCGAGGGTACACTAAGGTGGCAGGTGCCAAGGATATTTTTTTAGCATGGCTTCCCACAAATGACAGAGAAGAGATGCTGGATGGGCGAGTGCATGAAGGTAAGGGGGAAGGAAGGCCCCATCACACCAGCTGGATGGCAGGGGAACCACACCTCTTTATTCTTACCACAAAATGGCTTCATGGTTTGGAATGCGGAACCCAAAACACGTAGGGCAGTGGGTACATCTGATCATAAAACAAGCTTTTTAATGATATATCAGCCATGATTATAATGACAGTGGCTGTCGTTCAGCATTGAGGGCCCGAGAATCTGTATTTTTCTTTTCTCTAGTTCCATTCTGAAGGGAAGTTAGAAAGTTTCACATGAAGGGAGTAAGGCCACCAGATCTTCTCCACACAAAAAGCCTTTAAACCTTCATAAACGTGTAGTTGTCCCTGAGAACCAAAGCAGGTCTACAAGGCAGGTTGTTAGTGCCTGCATTGAAATTACTTCACTGGAATAAAATAAAGAACATCAGTTTGGGGGGAAAACAAGCATCAAGATGATGCAGCACTTGAGCTCTTCAAGGAACTCGAGTCCTACCTGCTCCTTCACCCTCTCTCCAGAGGGTAGACAGCCCTGCCTGACCCAACCAGGCTCAGCTGCTCAACTTTGCCCAAAACGGGAGAACCTCTGACCATCCTTGATAAAGTGGGGAGGAACGATGCATGGTGGACACAAAATGATTGTCTCTCCTGTGTTCCAGAATGAAATCTGGCCCTATAGCCCTACATGCGGTCACCAAATAATTCAAGAGATCTGACACATGGAAAAGTAGTTAAGCTTCCTTCAGTGTGGCTCCAGAAAGTCCATAGGGATAGAATGGTGGAAGTTATAAAGCCTTCTCTGGACAGAGCCTTGGTACAACCAAGGACTCCCTAACTATTCCATCTCTCATAAAACAGAATGAGCGGCTAATTCAAGACCGAATTTGTTTGTCATTCCGGGGACATCTCCAAAGAAGCCAGATGGTCATTTAAGTGACCTGGGGTAGAAGGATTTGCTGCACAAGATAGAGACTTGAGGTAGACAGTCTGTCCCGACCTTCCCAAGTCCAAGTTCACATGCTTCTGCTGAGTTCAGCAGGGACTCCCGAGGAACATGTGGGGCCCAGGTAGAGCTCAGTAGCCAAAGCAACAAATGTTTCTCCATCATGTCCATCCCTATCTCCCCAGCAGGGCTCAGGACAACTGTACCAGCCGCCATTGGTTTCTGCATGTCAGCCCTCGTTTATATGGTGTGCAGCCTCTTATTGAGCAGAGGGGAGAGGGAGGGAGTGGAGATGAGTGAGAGTGAGAAGCAAGGCCAGTCTCCCCGAGTGCTCCCCAGGAATTCTGATTCTTTCCTGGAGGCAGTGAGAATAGACAGGTGGGAAATCACAGACACACAGATCAGCATTTGGGCAAAGGAACCCACCAAATCCCACGACATAACAAAAGCTTTCAAAATTTTCTCCTTCTAATTGTAACTCATTCCATCTTGAAAGCTTACTTTGGAAATCATCTCAAATTCTAAATTTGAAGGACACTCATAATCTCTGAGCACCTACTATGTGCCCCACATGGTGGCTTGTGGTTTTGAATCCTCGGTGCCGAGATATGGATAACTGCCTAACAGTAATGATTTTTTTTTTTTGTGGAAGGGGTATTAAAGGGAGGGGGGCGGGAAGACTGATTTTAATGTAATAGCGTCAATATTGTGCCATAACTCCAGTGGAATCATTGTTCGCAGACCTCTGATTTTTCCTCGTACGAGTGGATAAAGATTTAAGAGGGAAATGATTGGGAAACTTGTGTTTGGGTTAATGTAAATAAGACACAAGGTTTTCATGCCCTTCTGCTTTCACTGGGGACTCATTTCCCTAATACAGTCTCGTTGTAAAACAATCCACTCCTGAGGAGGTCAACAGTGAAAAGTTTGTCTTCTGAAATTAGTAATCAAAGAGTGAAAATAATTAATAGAGAAAACAGCACAGTTCCACACTGCGTTCCCATGTAGATGTCTATAGAACAATAAATCAGTGGGGGAAAGAAACAATATAGGCATTTACAATTAGGCCTCATGCATAATGCCCTGGAAGGAGGATTTGTGTTAAAAAAGACAACATCTGCCGCAAGTTGGTTTATAAATAATACAGCTAGATAGTCAGGTAATGACATGACAGACGGTCTCTTGTGTCCTTGTCCTTTTGTGTCCAGTGCTGAATGTGTTTACATCCCGCAGCTTATGACATACATGCCTGGCCTGTTTGTGCTCGGGCCAGGAGCTTCTTTCTCTCTTCTCTAGTTAAATGCTTCTTTGCCCAAACCATAGCATTCCACATCGACGACCCAGATATACAGAGAAATCTGCTCCATTTGGTTTTAATTGATCCCTTACTGTGAGAAGGTAAGTGCCTGAAAGGAGTGTGATCAGATGCACACTCAGCACTCTCATCCATGAACCAATTTCTTTTGTGTTGACACTCAGGCTTGACAAAAAGAGTGATGGTTAAGGTCAAGTGCATGAAAGCTAATTCTAAACAATGATGGATGAGCCAAGGCTTGGACTCTATCTTATCTAGGATATTCTGCTAAAAGGTTGGGTACGCCACCCGCCCCCATTTTGAAAAGTCTCCTAATTCACAAATTAATGAAGTTATCACAGATCCAGTGCTTGTGGGGGATCTTTTCTTTTTCTTTTATTATTCAGCTCTTCCCCACTCCTCTGACAATGGTGTGAGTGATGGCCTTCAAGCAGATGATTCTTCTTCTCCATGAAGGAACTGATGAATACTGCCTGTCTCTGCAATAAATTGTGCATGAAATAGTCCACTCTGGTAATCTACAGAGTTATAGTGAGGCAAATGGCATAGTGAGGAAAAGCAACAAAACTGCAATTAACCGAGACCCAATTGAACGAATCCTCAAATATCCTGAACCACTTTTTAATTTATTTATTACTGTTTGTTTCTATTTGTGTTCCACTTTGGAAGAAAGAGTCATAGCAAAATAAGAGGCTGTTGGGGGCTTAGTCAAAAAGTTCATTTTCACAGTCTTCAATGTAATGAGTAGACATTTATTTCAACCTCTGCTACCTGCTAGGGCTTCAGTGTTGTACTGTAAGGTTTCCTGTTTACAGTGATGACCCAGGGGCCAGGCAGCCCCCAGAATTCTCAAGTGAAACTAAAAATAAGCTTACCAATTTTCATTTCCCACAAGAAGAGAGCAAATTTGCATATCATACACAAATTTGCATATCACACACACCCTGTTCAACAATAAAGATGAAATGAAAAGATCGAAAAAATAAAATTCTTTAAGTTCTACATCTCAAGCTCTGGTTTCAGGATGGAAAGATTTTTCACAGTACTTAGAAGTACACACTGCATCTCAAAAATAAATTTAAATAAGTTGTCAGGTCAATTTTTGTTAGTTTGGTTTTTTTGGATGGATGCTGTAGACTGCACTGGTTTGGTTTTGTTTTTGTTTTTTTGAGGGGAGCCCTATTTATTTATTTATTTACATTTTAATTTTTATTCCAGTATTGCTAATACACAGTGCTATATTAGTTTCAGGTATACAATACAATGACTTGATAGTTTTATATATGACTCAGTGCTCATCATGATAAGTGCACTCTTGATACCCTTCACCTATTTCCCCCATCCTCCCAACCAACTCCCTCTGGTAACCATCAGTTTGTTCTCTCTAGTTAAGAGTCTGTTTTTTGGTTTGTCTTTTTTTTCTCTTTGCTTGTTGAGTTTCTTAAACGCTATGGATGAGTGAAATTGTACAATATTTGTCTTTCTCTGACTGATTTATTTCACTTAGCATTACACTTTCTAGCTCCATCCATGTTTTTGCAAATGGCAAGAGTTCATTCTTCTTTATGGCCGAATAATATTCCATTGTGTATATATACCACCTCTTTATCCATTCGTCTATCGATGGACACTTGCACTGCTTCCATAACTTGGCTATTGTAAATAAAGCTGCAATAAATACAGGGGTGCATATATCTTTTCAAATTAGTGTTTTCATATTTGGGGGGAAATATCAGTAGTGGAACTACTGGATCCTATGGTAGTTATATTTTTAATTTTTTGAGGCACCTCCATACAGTTTTCCACAGTGGCTTCCCCCATTTGCATTCCCACCAACAGTACACTGTTTACTTGAAAGTAGTTATGGTACCTTTTTCAGTAATATATACTACTATTTGAGTGTTTTTCTCTAGGACTATGGCAATACACAAATGTCGCTTGACTTTCTAACTTACTAGATATATTCTCTGTCATTTCCACATATCGATCTTATAGGTACCAGGAACCCAATCATAAATACAAATACTTTGTGTCTTTCCGGTGGATCTCTGTTAAAATGTACTCTGATGTTAGTCATTCACAACTGAGTGTAAATTGAAATCAATGTGTGTTAACTCTTTTGGGGATGTTCCCAATTTGAGGGTGTTCTAAAATAGTGAAATAAAAGTGTTTGTCATCATTAAACAAGCATCAGGGAATAGGTATTGTGCTGGAGATCAAGAATCTGTCAGCACCAGGCTGTTGTTAGCATAGAAAGAAACTCAGAAACATCCATTAACCCCTCCCAGTTATTTAGGCTCAACTGATATTAAGGCCCTGCTTTAGGTCAGAAAGCACAGTGTTTCCTCAAATCTGCTATCTCATTTCATCCTTACAAAACTCTATGAAATTAGGATGATTTTCTTTATTTCATAGATGAGGTAACTGACACCTTGAGAGTATTAACTTCCAGGGTCAAGATCACATACCTAGTATATGGCAGGGCTGGTGTTTAGAAACGAGATACTTTGGCTCCCAAGGTTAAGGTCTGTCATCTACATGACTAACTAAGAAGCATATTACAAAGAACAAGAAATATAGCCATTGGTATTCATAATGATGAAATTCCTGGGAGAAGAGAGAAAAAAGAGAAATCCCCATGTCATTAGCTTTTCCTATATTGATGCTAAGCAATCCCCTCAAAATCCAGTGGATTAAAACAACCTTCAGGTATCTGTGGATCATTTGGAAGTTGGCTGATCTAGGCTGATCTCAGCTGGGCTTAGCATCAGACTTCAGTTTGGATTCAGGTCTGCTTTATGTGTCCTTCATCTTCCTTGGACCAGTGGGATAGTCAGGGCATTTGCTTATCATGACAGTGGCAGAAGCATACAAAAGTAAGATAATAAGATTAACCACATAGGGACAATTCACATCTCTATTTGTGTCACTTCTGTCACTCAAATTGCAAGGTCAAATCCAACATTCACGTAGTTGTTAGTGGAAGGAACCTATCCCAAGCCCTTCAAAAGTGTCATCCAATTATGGCTTGAGGCTCAAAGCCCATGATTTCATGGTCCCTGTCAAGGTTGGGTGTAGCTCCTTTTGATTTAAAGACCAAAGAAGTAAAAAAAAAAAAAAAAAAAAAACTGTTACGCTTCCTCCATACCTAACACCCAACAGTGGACCAGGACTAGGACTACTCTTCTTTGAAAAGGAAAGAATGCAGAGCATATAGCTGTCACTGATCAGAGCAAGTCTGAAATTCTGCAAGGAAATGTTGTGGAGTACCCTTTCCCTAGAGGTAAGAGATGTTCCTCAGTCTGGCCCCAATCCTCCTCTCTAAGCATCTGTTTTGTATCCATTACTCACCAGTCTTGATTCCATCCTCTGGAATTTCTTTATTTTTCCAACATCTTCTTTGGCCACTTCCAATGAAGCCATGACAATATATTTGCTTAAAGTCTGGTCAACTTTCTTAGACTGCTTCCTATCTCTTGAAAATTGGGGGGCCCAGAGGACTGCTTATAGCTCGAACAATTTCACTCTTCTTACATGTCTAACAATGTTTTTGACAATACAGATTTCTCAAAAGACATGTGGGTTTTCTATGTATTTTATGACTATGATTCTAGTCAACCCTATGTACCAAAACACACAATTATTTCCAACACAGGCCTCTCCACATATGGACTCAATATGCATACTTCAGACTCATCAGACTTCCATGGAACTATGCCCTAATCTTTCTACAAGACACTTTGTTCAGCTGAGGCAATATATTAAGCTCTGTATTTTCTGTTGTCAGTCAAACAAAGGGTTTTATAGTCATCTGTCTGATTTGGTCTTTATATTAAAGATATATCTTTCTGTCGGCACATGGATTTGATTTTTTTTTTTTTTTTTTTTTTACAGAATTTATCATACTGGTCACACCTTTGATTTAGTGAGTTCGGGTTTTATTTTCAACATTGAGATTTCTGGACTTTCTCTATTCCCTCAAAATTCTGCTTACAAAAAATAGTTTGTTACTGAGTTTTCTTTCTTATAGCTTCCCCAATGCTGCTAGTAGCTATGGCTTAGCTTTCAACATATTGCTACAGATCTGCTCCCTCAAATTTACAAATTCACTAGATGCACCAGGTACCTTCCAGATTATTGCAGGCAACGCTTTACCAGTGTTTGCCCGTGGGTTACCAGTATGTCCCGTGGGTTCTCAGTTTTCTAACTCCTCTATCAGGCTGATTTTTTTCTTGACACTTTTCCAGCTGCCCTATGTGTATATCAATCACTGTCTCATTCCCAGCCACTGCCACATATTTTAGGTGTTTGTTATGAGAGTAACTCATTTCCAGTGGAATTTTTTTGCATTTGCCTTTATCCACCATGATGTTCCATGACAGGCCATCTCAAAATTTAATGGCTTTTAAAAACAATTGTATGTTAGTGTATATGTATCCATGGGTTGCCTGGGGGCTGGCTGATCCAGGCTGGGCTCATCTAGGCTCAACTACAAGCTGCAGGTTGGGTCCAGGTGTGCTCGAGGTGTCTCTCTTCCTCTTCTGATCAGCAGATTAGCCAGGTCATACACTTCTTATGGGGATGGAAAACCTCAAACACATTTCTTTTGGTGATGGTAGAAGCCCTGGCACTTTTGCAGTCTTTACTTAAATCCTGTGGATTCAAACATCACTTTGGACAAAGCTAGTAAAATGTTAGACCCTATGTTAGCTTTCTACGGCTGCCATGACAAATTACCACAAACCTAGTGGCTTAAAGCTACACAAATTTATTATCTCGCAGTTCTGTAAGTCAGAAGTCTGACACGAGTCTCAAAGGGCTAACATCAAGACGCCAGCAGGGCTTTACTCTTTGCTAGAGAGCAGCACTGGGGAGGGATCCCTTTTCCAAGTTCATTTAGGCTGTTGGCCAAATTCAGTTCCCTGTGGTTGCAGGACTGAAATTCCTGTTTCCCTTTGGCTGTTAGGCAGAGATCCACCTGTGATCCTAGATCCTGCCCACATTTCTTCCAATTCTTCTTCTGCTTTCCCTGTCCATCTTCAAAGCCAACAGGGGCACATCATTTCTTTCCCACACTTCTTGCCTCTCCAGCAGCCCCTGGAGCTGTATCTCATCTGCCACACCTCTCTGACTTTAGCCAGACAAATATCTCGTTTTTAAGGGCTCTTGTGATTAAATTGGGTCCATCTGGATTATCTAGAAGACTCTTCTTGATTTTGGATATGTAAGTTTAATTCCATCTGCAAAGTCCCTTCAGAGCTGTGCCCAGATTTGTATTTGAATAGCCAATGGACAGAAATCTTGAATTCTGTCTAATGTGGATCCCAAATCAAGAGGCGTGGACATACACTCTGTTCGCTGGGATAGGGCAAGCCAGCATCAGTAGGGGAAATTATAGTCTTACGAAAGAAAGAGTGATTATATTTGAAAAATCAAAACATTTCTGTTAAGGAACAGATGATAAATATTTTAGACTTTGTGAAATATAGGGTCTCTGTCACAGCTATTTACCTCTGCCATTGTAACTCAGAAGCAGCCACAGGCAATACATAAACAATAGGTATGAATAAAACTTTACAATAACACTTTACAAAAACAGGCAGTGGGCTGAGTCAGCCCCACAGGCTGTAGTTTGCTGACCCCTATTATAAACCACCATGGTTTCCCACCAGGCTCCTTCTCCTCTATAAGAGGCATTGGTGATAGATTATGTCTCATAACATTGAATGGACCCTGAGATGACAGAACCAAACAAACTTTGTTCTCTCTATCATGGGAACTGGTTTTCCCCAAACAGCTTTTTGCCTAAAAGCTTCTTTCAAATGGGTATGTTTTACCATTCAAGGTACAGTTGACAAACTGAAATATTACACCTGATTATCAGTCAGTTGGCCACACTGTGCAAGATTGCACTAGGCATTTGTGGGCAAATTACACACTGTCCAGGAAATTCTTTGAGTACTATACCTACCTTGGCAGCTGAGGCCAGGGCACCCTAAGGTGGCAGTCACTTGTGACATGTGGTCATTGCTTGCTTGCGTAAGGATTGTCCTCATTCCCTGTAGATATGGGTAGAGTGGAGGCATACTACTCCTGTGGAAAATTTCTATCCCAGACTCCTGGGAATGAGAGTGTATTCTGAAATCTAGAAATGCTTGTCTTGCGGAGAGACACTTGTCAGAAACTTTGAGTCTTCCTGAATTTAGCTCAGTTCAGCCTGATAAACACTGGACATCTACTATATGTCCAACAGGGGAAGAAAACAAAAATGATTACCAAGTTCCTTCACATGGCATGTTGGTTGCAATGGCAGCAATGCTGGGTCCCGTTAGAGGGGATTGGGCAGTCTGAATAAGGCCTCTTTGTGTTCATCTTCCTAATTTTTTGTCTTTCTTGGGCATTTTCTTATGGAGTATTAAGCATTTTCTTTGTAACCACTGATTAAAAGGTTGCTATTACTGAAGAAAACAGATTTAAAAACAAAAGCAGTTAGTAGCTTTTATCCATCATCAAGGAATTAACCAATTGGCAACAAGTGGGACAGCTCAATTTCTTTAGATATCTGAGGCCTAAATAACTTAATTGGGGAAGCATGTTAAAAGGAATGGAATGACATTCATTATGGATTAAGTTAATACATTTCAGACCCATCACATGGCTTAATTTAACAAATTCCACATCTTACTGTTTGGCAGGAAATGGCATCTTATGAACATCATTACCAGTCAGTCAGTTAGTTGAAAAGGCTGACTCCATCTGAAAACTGTTAATCTTAATAATAGTGTGCTTTGCCTTGGCCAAATCCTCTGTGTGCTTGGGAAGCTTAGGACTCAGCTGCCAGCCTCCCCAAGGTCCTCCTCTCCCACCGTGCTACTCAAAGTGAAGAAGAAAGAAGCATCACTCACACTTTCCAGCTAAACTCATCTACATGGAGTGGGGTCAGTCCACTGTTGGGAAGACTGGATATATCTTACCATGATTACTTCTACATTTTACATAGAAATCATTGAACTATAACACATACATGTTCCTAGGTCATTAGATCGATTATGCTCTTTTGATGTAGAAAGGGGAAGATGAGAGATTGAGTGAAAAATAATACAAATCACTGCCTCTTATTATTGGCCATCTATCTCGGACCACAGAATCTGCATGCATTAACTCATTTACTCCTCAAACTAACTGTGCAAGGTCAGTGTCACTACCCCTAATTTACTGGTGAGAGAACTGAGTCTTTATAAAGTTACATAATTTGGCAGTAGTTAGAAGCAGGATTTCCACCAAATCTTGTTGATTCCAGTCCCTCAGATTTATACCTTCCACTCTGCCACATCGCTTCTGGGGAAAACTGGGGCTTTACTCACAATGCTTGAAGTGATCAATCCCCCTTCAACACTCCACTCACAGCATGTCACTTACAACTTGCATGAATAGTATTTGGCAAAGACATCATAAATGCCACTTATCATCAAGAAGGGATTCTCCCAACTTTGCTTCTCACCTCTGTGGGAAAAGACCATGAAGAATTCACATGTGTCCTCTAAGTCTCAGATGTGCCACAAATGCAAATAGAGACAGGCGACAGCTTCCCTTTTCCTATAAGCCATGGGCCACAGAACTTTCTGGCCTACCAAGGGGCAACCATCACAAAAGTAGAAAGAAGGTAAAATTCACCTGTTCACAGCTTCTCTTACTCTTCCTTCCTGACTCCTGTGTCGGTCTACTAGTCCCATATTAAACTACCACAGCATCTCAGCAACCACAACAAGAAGTGTTTATTTCTCACTCACTTGTCTGCAGTCATTTTGGGTGGCTCTGATTCAGGCAGTGGTTCTGGGTTTGAGCTGATACTCATATGAGCCTGGCTGGGCTCTAAGTCTGGACGCTGGTATGGATCAGGGAGTTGACTGGGTTGTGTTCATTTCAGCTTGCCTTGAGTAGGTTTCTAGTCTGTTTTACATACATCTATTCAGGGGCCAGTCGGGCATTTCTCCTTATGGAGATGGACTGAGTACAAGAGAGACAAGAAAAAGAAATCACTGCTCTTAAGAGTAAGAACAGACAACTTTCATTTTCACTCATATATCTTGATACCATCCCATGTCTTAGGTTGAATAGCTCACTGACTTGAAAAGGAAATTACAGTTCTACTAGCAATGAAGAAGCAGAGAATGGATATCTACCACAGGGAGGGTGGGAATAACTTATGCAATACAGTTTTCTTGCAACTAACTCTTCTACTTACTTATGAAGTCAGCATTAGTATAGGCAGAGGCAAGCCCTCCCCCCGATCCCAAGCTATCTGAACACCAGCTGGGACTACATACACATTAACACATTAGCTGCCTTGGTGAGTGCAGTGAACACCATGTCAACCATGTTAGGCTAACATGACAAAGTCATACCTCTTGTTAGCATGGAGTGGTTTTAGGGTTCAGCACTACTCTTGAGTGAAGGTGAGAGTTGATGGGTCCCAGAAACCTGGTCCTTATATCTGACTGTGAGTCTTTTCTAGGACAGCCTAAGCAAGCTATTTCACCATGGCCACCAACATAATACATAGAATATAGTCCTCAGGACTTTCCAAGAGAGCCATCTTACTCTCAGATAATGCCTACATCTCATTTTTGTCACCATAGTCAACGACTATCTTTTACTCTTTCATTCAGGATCTGTAAAACTTCAACTATGTTTCAGATACTGCTCTAGGACCTGGAAGTACAAAGATGCCAATTCATAGCTCAAGCCTGTGGGAGATAACTGTCTAGTTGGCAAGGCAAACATGTAAAAGAACAAAAATAATTTTTTAAAAAAACTAATAATTATTGATCACTGATTACATGCTAGACATTACTCTGTGTTCTTTTTTCATGTATTAAGTCATTGGATGTTCACAACTATATGAGGTAGGTACAACTATTGCCTTAAAAAAAAAAAACAGATGAGAAACTGAAATAGAAAGAGATAAAGTCATTTGCCTCAGATCACAGAGTCATTAAGTGGTAGAGCCAGGATTTGAACCAGGGAATCTGGATCAGATTATGCTCTATCACTATGATAAACTTCCATAAAAAATGCTAAGTGCTAAGAGATTCAAGGTTTGCATATCTGGTGCCCTTCGTAGCAGAAAGATGAGTGAGCCCCTCACTCTCTACAGAAAGTTTTCATGAAGAAAATGGTCCTTGAGTTGGGTTGTGAATGACGGGGTAAGCACATCTAGATAAATGAGAGAAGAGCATTTCGGTCAGCATGGGCCATGCATGGAAGAAGGAAGAAAGCAGAATTCAGGGTTCAATGTGGCAAGAGTTGAAGACAAGTGAGCTACTTTTACTTGGAAAAGTGAACTGGTTTGAAATGTGTTTTCTTTCCTTCACAATTACAATCATTCATTGAAAAGAAGGCTCAAATGCTTGAAAGCTGAAGAAAAGAAAATCAAAACGCATAGATAATATTCAAGCAGAACAGTCCACCCGTAAATGAATAATTGAATATAGTATTTTTACTTCTGTGGAATCATGCCCAAATTCAGCCTGTCTTGTTATGGTTTAGATGAGTTTTAGCCAAGGATGGGTCTCTGCCAACCATTTAGATCCAATCGAATGCAAATTTATCTGTGATTGAGCAAAACAGAATAAATAAAATAACTAAACCCATTAGAAGGTACTTTCAAGAGATTGAATCATTAAGGAACAGTGCTGAGTTGACTGAAAAGTAGAGAAAATCATCCAAAATTAGTTTCCACTTAGATAGGGATTGGCTAAATAATTTAGCTTGCTTTGAGGTGACTTCATTCATTTATTTAGCAAATACATATTTATAACAAAAATCTATTGAGTACTTACTCTGATTCAGGCTCTTTCGCAGCCTCTGGGTATACAATGGCAGACAAGTGTAGACCCTCTCTGATGGAATTTACCTCTTATAGAGGGGACAGAACAGTATAAGGAAGCACACCCACCAGTAAGTGGCCTAGATTCCATATACAGGTTTACAAAGTGTGCATCTTTCAGGGAGACAAGCTTCTTGACCTATAGAATGGAATAATATTTGTGTGAGAGCACTGAGCATGCTTTGAGCATTTGTGTGGGGAGGTGGGAAGGACTCTGCACTAAGAAGCCTCACATTCACTCGCTATTCCTCTGTCAGTGACTATGTGGGGTCTAGGACTCCTGAGGAACAGGTTCACAAAATAATTTAGTCAGCTCTGGCAGTCAGCAAAAACAGTCCTGAAGTATGAAGGTGCCCAAATACTTAAAAAAAAAAAAAAAGACTTTATTTATTTATTTGACAGACAGAGATCTCAAGTAGGTGGAGAGGCAGGCAAAGGCGGGGGGGGGGGGGGGGAGGGGGAAGCAGGATCCCCACTGAGCAGATATACCGATGCAGGGCTCCATCCCAGAACCGTGGGATTATGACCTGAGCTGAAGGTAGAGGCTTTAAACCACTAAGCCACCCAGGTGCTCCCACCCAAATACCTTTTCATGGGATGCATTTTTAAATTATGGGCTGCTTAAGATATGGATACAGAAATTAGGCAGATGGGAAAAACATACCAGCTTTGTCTCTGTGAAGGTTGTGGAAAAAAGAACTTAGAGTTGGACTTTTATTTGGAAAGGTATTTGTTATTTACTCAGAGCTGTGTTGCAGAACAATAGGAGAGGATGTCCACCAATGAGAAGCTGGGTGCCGTGAATACTATAGGAGCTCCACACAGATCCCCTTGGATCTCATTCTGCATACCACACACCTACCCTCCTTGCTCACACATCACACTTCGGCTACTAGAGCCTGCTTTGCCCACATACATGACATCCTCCCTGGGGCATCCGTTAGTCAATGACCATTGGGGGCATAAGTATGACAGTCCCTCCCTGGGGCACAATTTAGGGTCTGGAGAGATCGGGATGAAATCCTCGTCTGTGTGTTTCTGGCGGAGATCCCACATTGCTTGGTTTCTTCTTCCCTAACTCGGTCTTCATTTCATCACTAGGTTTCCTGAGGAAGTTTCCTAAATACATGGATTTACACAAACCTTCATCTCAGGAGCTTCTTCTGGGGAACCCGACCTAAGACCCTGGACAATCTCAATGTGTTCTTTTACTCAACAATTTCAAACTTTCTTTCATGCATGAGTCTACACAAAGGCTGCTTCTCAGAATTGCTTTCTGGTCAGCAGAGATGGAGAGTTCTCCGGTTCTCAGGTGAAGGAAGAGGGCTTGTGACACTCTGTGTGTGTGTGTGTGTGTGTGTGTGTGTGTGTGTGTGTATGAGAGAGAGAGAGAGAGATCAATCAGGGAGGACAGGGGGAACCTACTAGTTCTAAGGTAAGTATCTTCCAAAGATCTTCATAAGGAGCGCCAATTTTAAACATTCAAGAGATAGGCACAGTGTTTGGGCAGTGAAATATTAACTACCTATTATTTTGCTGCAATTGAACCTTCTTTACCTAGTAGTTAACTAAAGTGATGCTTTACTGCCACAGAGGGCATCCTGTGTCTGTATTGGTCTATCAAATGATGGGATGTGGTCCTATTATCTTTCGGGAGTACATACATTCAGGGAGCAGATTCCCTAATTGACTATAAATTTGCATTCGGCTCATATCCCGATTTTGGTGCTGTTCTAGGCTCTGAACACAGTGGTGAACAGGTTAGAACACAATCTGGCCCTCGTAAATTGTCAGATTAGATCCAAGTGGTTCTCTCTTGGATGCCTCCTCTTTCTTATTAGTAGGATTTGTGGGGAACAATGCTGGCTAAGGCAGCAGGTGGCATGCAGGAGGAGTGCGTAGACAGTACATAAGCAACAGAGGGAACAACAGAGGGAAAGAAGAAGAAAAAAACTAGTACCCCAGTTGTATATTGCTTCTCCGCCAGGTGCACACCACGAAGTCCTTGTGTTAACTGCAAAGCCACTTGGAGATGAACAACACATGCAACAGGTCAGCCAGGAAGAGCCACCGAAGTTACATGGTGACTCATCGGGCTCAAAGGCACAGCAATAAAGTAGGTCACGTGCTGCCCCCCCACCCCCACTCTTTGGAGGATGGTGCTGTATTTCTTGGTTTTACAAGAAAACTCCCTGTGATTCCAGGCTCCACAGCCTTGCCGTACTATTCATTCCTTCAAAGCGATTTCTTTCCTTCCCTGAAAGTTTCTCCACAGCTGTCTGGCACTGTGCTCTCCAAACAGAGCTATGTGTGACTGAAAGCAGACAGCTACCTGGTTTCCATCACCACGGCTCAGGGAGCTAATGGGCTCAGGCACGGGATTACCCATCATCCCTAGAATTCTGGGTAATTTGTAAGGGAGACACCACTTGACTCCAGCCTGCTTGGGATGTGTCACAGGAAGACTTCAACCTGCAGAAATCGAGTTTGGTGAAAAGATCATTGTGAGGTTGAGCAACTTTTGCAGAGATGTGTTACTGGAGTCAAAAAAACACTGAGCTGTAACACACCCTCTAAAACGTCTGATCATTTTCTCAGGGCTCCGGGATGAGGCAAAAATGAGCTACCCTGACAACCAGGTGACTTGTCTGAGCAACCAGATCTGGGGCTGGTCCCAGACAGAGCAGGCGGGGGTGGGCTGTGGACACTCAGGCTCTTGCCAGAGTCTTTCTGGCATCTAAATGGGAATGACAATACTTACACACCAGGTGGAAACAGAATGGACTGAGTTTTCAGGGGGAAATGGTGAGGTCTCTGTGTTCTCCATTAAGGACAAACTGAGGGGAAGGGGATAGGGAGATGGGCGAGCCTGGTGGTGGGTATTAAGGAGGGCACGTATTGCATGGAGCACTGGGTGTGGTGCATAAACAAGGAATCTTGGAACACAGGGGGAAAAAAGAACCTTCATGAAAACAAGGCATGTAGAGTCTCAGCTGCTCTCAGATGTGCCTCTAAAACCCCATGGCCAGTAGAACCCAACACCTTATGGAATCCACACTCTGCCCTCCCCATCAGTCCCTCATTCCTCTATAGTCTCAGTTCACAGGACATTTATCAGATTTCTAAATCCATGAAGATGAACTTCTCTTCTCTTATTCTGCATTAGAGAAAGTTGGGAGGTTTGAGAAAGTTAATGGTATTAATATTTTCATTATTAATGACACTTATTAAGCACCAACTATTTGCCAGCCATTGTACAAAATGCTTTGTATGTTTGGGTTTGGTTTTGTTTTTGTTTTTGTTCTTGTTTTCATTTAATCAACACAGGAAGTCTAAGAGGGGGGAGCTATTAGCTATTAGCATCTCCTCCATTTTATGATGGAGGAGATGGGCTTGCTGAAGCTAAAACACTCACCCAATGTTCAGACACTGTCCATAAGAAGCAAAGTGAGATTCAAATCCCGTCTGAATTCAGAGCCCAG
This sequence comes from Mustela nigripes, assembly GCF_022355385.1. NCBI lineage: Eukaryota > Metazoa > Chordata > Mammalia > Carnivora > Mustelidae > Mustela > Mustela nigripes. The sequence continues at coordinate 45,808,378 of NC_081564.1, read as the reverse complement.
GTTCTTAACCACTACACTTCACTGGTTTCCTTTTCAAACCTCCCACACCTCGGCCATGTTCCTGTAGCCAAACAGCTCCCAGCCATGCACTGCATGTGGTGACACGAACTGTATTTAGGGCAAGTTCTGTCCCTCACTGGACTGTCACAGGACACTTCGGGCCTCCTGTAGAAATGCATCCTTTTCTCTTTTCCAACTTCAGGCATGTAGGTCCCTTCCCCCTCCCAATATAAAAATGTTCAACATAGAAATTCTGCAAGTATCTCCACCTTACGATGAATTTAAATCTCTTTCAGGACCAGTGCCTTATGGAATGAGGACTTTCCTTTTTTCAAGAGTTTGTGCCAGACCTCAGGGGGGAGGTAATTTGGAAAAAGGAGGTCTACTCCGGTTCCTGGAAATGATCACGTCTCTACTATTACTCCTGAACTTGAGTCTCACCCGGGCATACACCTGGGCCCACAGTGGGTTGGTTGATTGAAACTAGGAGTGGGAATGGGTGTTTGCCCAAAATCAGCTCAGGGCTTCTAATTCTGGGTTGGATCAAGCAACACGAAGCCCTCAGGCTGCAGTCACTTCACCATTAAGGGGCTTATTTGGGGAGGGGGTGGCTTCAGATTGGAGAATACGTGGAATTCAGAGTCCCAGATTCTGAGTGGGCCAAAGTGGGTACTGTCTGACCCGAGACAACCCTTTATCTCTACAGTTACTCTATAGCTGTGGGGACTTACCAAGCTCCCAAATAAGTCCTCCCCACCCCCCACTAGGTAGACTTTAAACACTAGATATTGTATTTAAAAGCAAACCCTTTGGAGTTAGACCTGAATTGGATCCCAGCTTTGCACGAGAGCTTTATAGCCTTAAGCAGGCCACTTCCTTCTCTGAACTCCAGATTCCTGTATCAGGGGGAAATAAATACAAGTGGGCAGATTTTAAGTGTGCAGTAAATTTTAGCTATTATTACTTACATGATCATTGTTAAGTAAAACACTGATTACTAGTGCTCAAAAATATAACTCATTTAAGTTATAATTATTATATAATTATAGTATATATAGTATATATATATAGTATCAAGCACATTTCAAGCTATCAAAGTAGTAGGTCATTATTGCTATTACTATTATCATTAGGAGCTTGGAGAATTCCAAAATCATGGATGACAATGGGTTTTTTAGCTGTAGGCTACTTAGGTGATGGGATGGGAGCTTACAAACCTAGTAAGAGATGTGTTAGATTATGACATGGGATCAGGAATGGCCTGGGCTGGGTGACCTCTGTTAGGCAATTTCCTGGACCACGCTACTGTGGGTGTGGGCGAAAAGGGGAATAAAGAGGGCAGGTCTGAGAAGTCCAGGTGGGCAAATAGGACTGTTCTGAACAAGAACATGAACAAAACAAATATTTATTAAGATATCACCACATGCTTTCACACGGGTTGGCTCATTCAATTCTCTCAGTGACCCTTGAAAGAGGTTAGATAATTCCATTCCATTCTTATACAAGATTAAGCAGAGTCTTGGTGGAGGCGACTGGCTTGTCCACAGTGGGTCAGGTGAATGGCAAAGCCAGGATAGATCCCAGGACTCTGATACTTCTTTCTGTTATCCAGTGATGTAGGTGTATGGTCACAAGGCCAGATACAGTGAAGGGAGATGTTCGTGGAAAAAGAAAATTCATTGGTGTAAATTTCTCATGCCTTTTCTTGATATTTTCTGAAGATGATTTCAGTGTGGGTGTCTGATGAGGCAACTTTAGGTTTCCTCTTTCAGGGCTGTCCTATCACTCCTGCCACCCGGCATTCCTCCCCACTCCCAGGATAGGGGACCAGTGTATGGACACAAGAAAGGTTGCAGATTTTTGTGTTCCTTAGCTATTAAAGGCCAAGACAATGAGATGGATGTTGTCTTTATTTGAATTTTTAAATTTTTCTTCCTGTGGAAAAGGCTCCTTTGAACTAACGGTGGGTGACAGAATATTAGGAGGAAATCAGCCCATATGTTAATACTTTATCTGACAATGCAAACTGGTTTGCTATCTGTGCCTATTTCCATTAAAAAAACCAAAAGAAAGAGGTAAGCAAAGAAACACATTTTTACACGGACCTTAAGAATGAGGATTCTGGATTTCCTTCTCCTCTTCCATTTCTTCACAGCTATATTTGATAACAGTAGAATGCCAGCCCCCTATTAGCTCTTTTTCCATTTTTTTCTGTGATATTTATTCTTGTTTTGGCTTCACTTTCTTCTCTCCTGTCACTCTAGGGAATATTTTCTTTGTAAAGGCCCAGTCCTCTGGCACAGACTTAACTTTCTCCCAGAATTCACATGTCCTTGACTTCAGAGAAAACCAAGTCATGCTTCTCAACACCTGAAAGATTTTCAGATCCTTCTGACTCAGAAAGATGGGGGGGGGGGGGTGTGGTGCAGGTAGGAAGGAATGAAATTCCTCTACATCTGCAGGGTATTGGGCTGTCATTGTTAGACAGGGAGAGGGGACTTCTATTGTAATCTGCAGTCATTAGTTTTGGGGGAATCACAATATGGTTTTCTTCATTTTGGAATCCATCCATCAATTTCCAAATAGAAAGTTAGTGTTTACTATTAAACTTTAGCTTTCCTGGGGTCACTAGCTCAACAAAGCAATCACCTGAAATTTAGTTAGGAAGGAGTGTAAGAATCAACTCTGAATTCTGAGATATAAGGCAATTCTTATTTCTATAACTTACCCTCTGTTAAACCTCTTCTTCTCCCTTTCCCTGTCCTAATGGCTGCCCCACTGGTGCTCTCACTACTTGCATATATCATTCCAAACAGCATTGTTCCTAGTGAATGCTTTGAGGTACATTTTTTCACTCATTCATATATATATATATATATATATATATATATATATATATATATATGTACGTGTATTTACATATATGAATACATATGCATATATAGGTATACACATACACACACACCTGCCACACATACCATGTGTAGTCTCTGTGCTAGGAGCTGTGGGTCTTAAGAAGAGAGAGACAAACTCTACTCTCAAGATACTCCCAGACTAGCAGAAGCGAAAGACATACACACAGCAATTAATTATAAATGCTATAACAAAGTATTACGAAAAGGCTCTGTAGCATTGAGTTTTGTTTGGGCTTAATAAAATAAGAAAGGCCCAATAAACAAATTCCCTCTAGGGTATCAATTGGTCACTTAAGATTTACCCTTTCAAGGGTTTGGGGCATAATCTATGCTGGTTCTCTTGAATTCACCAAGCTATTTTATTCCATGTTTATCCAGGACTTCTGGGAATAATGACAATTAGAAATGATCTTGTTAGAAATTTGATATCAAGATTATTAACAAAACACTTTGTTACTGATCTACCACAAAACCTTAAGTGGACTGTATGTCTATTGAGAATGTCTATGCAACCACTGTTTGTAGAACTTTCACCACCTTGCAGATGCTGTCAATTCCTTTCCATGAGTGGAAGTTCAATGCCTTTGTGTCCACTTGTTTGTATGTTCAGTCCTTGAGTCTGTTTTTGGCATTCTGAAAAATTGCTTTATCTCTTCCATAGCCATGTGACTCTTTTCAACCCAATGCAACATTATCTTCTGGGTCAGGGTGAATATTTCATAGATGTTGTTTATATCAGATTCCATTTCTTTAATATAAAAATACATACTGGATTTTTAGCAGAGATGAATTTTCTTCTTTGTTTGGTCTGTTCTATTTAACTAACATATTGTAGCCACGCTGTATGCCAGGCTTTGCACTCCACAGAATGTTTCATGCACTCCTTCCCTTATTTCTAGGAAATAGGTTTTAGTATCTTCATTTCTCAGCTGGGAACACTGAAACGCACAAGGATGAAGTTTCTTGCCTGAGGTTCATAGGTCAAAAGGGGTAGAGTTAGAAGTGAATCCTGGCTGGCTGATTTTTGCTCTAGCATACTCTTAGCTACACCCCCACCTCCCCTACTTTGTGCTAGCATCTGAATTTCCCCCAGCAACACTACAGGCAGAACAATAGCTACACTTTCTGTGTGATAGCTCATTTCCAGCATTGGGTGGTGGCACCTCTAGCTCCTATTAAGTCATCAGTTACAACAAGACACATAGGAAGGTGTCTCTTCCAAGAATTCAAGCCTTGCTCTCTCTGTCTCGCTTTATTTGAAAATGACTTTTCTCTAGTAGTTGGCTTTCAAGTAGCACACTGGACTTATAACTTCTTGAGCTCCGAGATGCTCTCCTGAGGACATGTTCTTTATTTTAATTGAAGTCTTCATCATTGGCTGGCTTCCAAGTGGTCTACCAGATGTCTTTTTCTTTGCTAGAGCTGAAGCAGATTATGATGTTCCCGTTCATTTTTCCAATTTGCTGTACTTTGCTGGCAGCCTGATTTCTTTAGCAAACCACACTTAAGAGGCCAAAATCATGGAGAGGGCGGCAAAAAGTGAGCCTTCAGAATATGTTTTCTTAGATACTCTTAGGCTAATTAAACACACATACACACATGCACACAAACACATACACTCTTTCATCTTTTATTTTAGAGGGTAAGCCTGAATTTTGCTAAATTTTCACACTCATGTAACTTTCTCAGGATGGACGGCCCCAAAATTAATCCTCAAGGGACTAACTAATCCCCCAATCAGGACTTTAAAAAAATCTCCTTTCTCAGAAATCTTTCGTTTTCTCTTTGGAATCTTGAAGAAAAATACCCATTGCCTTTCCTTATTCTATTCTTCAGTCCTATCTTTTAGGTCTTGAGATGCCTTATACTGCAAAATGAATTGCTTCTAGTGTGTACATAGGAACAAGGGGATGGTTTAAAAGTTCATTCTGCTCTTTGAAGCAAATGCAGAGTTAATTCTTAACTTACAACTGTAACATCTAGAACAGCTTCTGGTACTAAGTAGTGGCTACAAAAATATTTATTGAATCAACTAACTCAGAGTCAAGCATCAACTTGTTGGCTAAGGCAGTTTGGAAAATTTAGTCATTTCTTATTTTTCACACTGACTTGCAGAATCAATGTGACCTTTACCCCTGACTTAAGTGGCATATGATGAGGGGTTTCATTTTACTTTCCGGTTCCATAGAAGAGCAAACCAATTAAACCTATAATAAAACAGATGGGAATTTGGACTTTATAGGAATCTGAGGGTCTAAGGGTCTCCTGGGACCTGTCACTGAGTGAGGACTGGAAATCTCCATCTCTTAGCCAAATTTTGTTAGCCTCAGGTGATGGTGTTAACACAGTGTTAGGCTGCCTTTTCAACAAAACACAAACAAAAACCAAACAGAAGAAAAACAATCAAACCAACCCCCCACTGCCCACTGGCTGACTGAAGCAGCGGGATTGTTGTGTTGAGGAAGAGGCCAGAACAGGAGGAGGTGGCAGTTTCCTAACCAACTGTGTTGTTTGAACAATTTTATTTAGTTTGGAAAAAAAACAGTCCCTCGTACTGAAGATTTATTTGGAAGTTCTGGGCAGATTAACTTTTGGTAAGAGTCAGAACTAAAAACTTTATTGGGAATGCTGTGTACACTCCAAAGACCAACAAGAGAATTTAAGTGAGATGTGATTAGTATGAAGAAAGTTACATTTATTGTACTCTCATGTATAATTGATCACATGAAAGGCCTTTTGTAACTATAAAAGAGACAGCCCATTAAATTGTTTTACCCCGAGGATTATACAAATTTGTGGATATCGGATTGGATCACTAGTCTATTGGTTTCACAGCAATGGTAAATCATTAAGATGCTTATTTTTATTCATATATCTTTCTTGCTATTTATTCGTAACCAAATAGCTCCTCCCAGTTTTAGCTTTATTTTCAAGCATCTGAACCAATCATTCTGCCTTTTCACCATCAGCAAATGATCAAGCTAGTTGCTGGTAGCTCCATAGGTCACCTTTGAGGGACTTTAAACAGAAAAAAAAAAAAAATACCCGCCAAGAACATAACTGTGTTATTTAGTCATGGACAAGGAGTCTATAGAGAAAGACAGAGGCCATCTTACCTCTTGATTTGAGTAGAGGGGTCATGACGTCCTTGACATTGTTTTGTGCAAGTCACTTGAGCTCCTTTCCAAACCTTCCATTACGCAGGTAGGAATGTTCTCAGAGATTTAAAAGTAAAGTTATAAACATTACCTGGTACATGTGAGATGAGCAGATTGGCTCCTATGCTTATGCAAGAAAAGGTTGTTGAGGCTGATTGCCATTCCTTCTTCATTTCAGATAGCTCACAGGAAAACACAAGCTTGAACCCTTCCCATAGATATTTCAGGAGGGTACAGCAAATCACAACCCGTATTACAAACTGAGGCTGAATCCAATTTGTTATAGTCTATTCCCTTGGTTTACATTTTTCATTTGGACTAATGTACCTGGCAGATCTCAATCATTAGAAATGGAGGTAGCTGAAATCAGATGGGTGTGTTGACATGTAGAACTTCTCCATTAAGCATCTCGCATTTTTTCTAGGCTTCATAATGAGTACTCAGCCTAGTGGTTTGGGGTACTGCAGAAATTTGGGGACATGCTCACTGCCAAGTATGCCTCCAGTATCTACTGTTCCCTTTGTCCCCAAAGCAATCTATCCATCATGCCGATTTTTGCTTTGTCTCAGATCAGTTGCACTCAGAATTTTAACTGTAGAGGTCAAAAGGGTTGTGTGTGTGTGTGTGTGTGTGTAAATCCAGGGTTCTGTCAGTCTAGTGCAATTTGGTTGAGGTGGGGAGGGAAGGAGAGGGAGCAGGAGAGAGACAAAGAGAGAGAGAGAGAAAGATGGAGAAGGGGGGAAGGTTGTGCTAAATAAATGGTATTCAGTTTTAAATGAAGTCTCTCAATTAGCATTGAACATTTTTTTAAACAATCAAGATATTAAAGCTAGAAAGAAGTTAATGAGCCTATGGAGAAAGTAACTTCTAAAGATCATTTTGTGCTTGGGATGGTAATTGCTTTATGACATTTTGATGTCATTACAACATGAAATTAGGAGGGCAAAATGTTTCCAGAGTGTTTCTTTGGATACCCCGTTAGGAAGCTATTAAAAGGCAAGCTTATGCTGGCAAAATGATTTCAGTGTGTGCCTTTGGATACCTGCTTTGCAAACCGTTGTGAACTGAGGCTACAATGCAAAAACGATTTCAGGGTGTGTCTCTGAGAAGGCGCCCACTCCAGTGCTGTTATGTTCAAATTGCCGTAGAAGATTGAAGTTGGAAGCAAGAACATGTTGGGGAGGTGGGAGAGAAATTGGTGGCGATTAGTCTCAATTACGATGTCAAAATGAAATGAGACAATCATAAGCATTAGGATTGAACTTCAACCCCCTTAAGCCCCCCCACCCCCGCCCCGTCTGTGCCATGGTGTTCATGAGATGCTGAGACTTTCTACTTCTTCTCACTATGAGAACAGTGAAATCCTTTGTTGAAGGACTAAAGCTCTCTTATATAATAAGAAGTTGCAAAACATTACGGCTTATGGTAAGGAGGCAGGTCAGTTTATAGCTGGAATTCTAAAACTGCACAAATACAAGAAAAAAAAAGTCAAAACCTCAAACTTCAAGAAGAAATACTGACATTTTCTTCTGCTATTGTACTCAGAAATTAGAAACAATAATGTACAGAAGAGGTTGCCTTAAAAAAAAAAAATGCCTGAAACATACCCAAGAATCACAACCAGGCACACACCAATATTTTGTTTCCTTCACAGTCTCTCCTTTTCCCCCCAGATGTTGTCTCCTGCTGTGCAATCTTCGCATCCAAAGAGGCACTAAGAAGCTAAACATCTGGGATGTTCCATTACAGGAGTTAGTGCTCAGAACAAAAGAGGGTTAAAATAACTAATGTTCCTTTCTGTCAGTCCATAAAACCAGACTTACTTTTCAGATGCTAGCCAGTAGGTCAGGGTTTTATAAAATCTAACATATTTTAAAGTCTCTTTGCCCATATCTTTCATGCTCATCGGTGGGTGAAAATGAGCTAAAGGTAATAATGTTTTATTTTGCATGTATAGTTTGTGTATTTGTATGTGTGGCTATGTATGTGTTTGTCTCTACGTATGTTTGCTATTGTGGCTTCGAAACTATGATGGCTTTAATGCAGTTGTTATGGTAGAAAAATGTAGAACTCCAGTAGCCTGTACTCAGAAATAAAGAAATAAGAAATTGGTTGAGATTAATATCACCCATCACAAACACAGTGGGACAGTTGGTTCTCGTAGGTCCCTGACAGCAGAGTGCCAATGGAACCATTAGGCACCAGGCCCACCTTCTCCTCTCATGATACCACATACATTTTCCCCAAACCCTCTCTTCCTATGACAATTATGTGAAGAGGCGTGGAGTCTGTACCATCCAACAAAAGAGAGATTACCTAGGGACAGATCTTCTTGACGGTGGGCCCATGGTTTTTCCACAGCAAAGACACTGGAGGTAGGGGGCTCAAATCTGTTTTCTTTCTCACTCTCCAGTATCCCTGCCTTTACCCAATTCTGTTTTGTTTTAAAATCAAATGATTGTGATTTGATCAGAATAAAGAAAGAGAAGGAGCCCTATCCAATTTCAATAACATAATTTGGAATTCCTCTTACTTTTTGGCCCATCGGTAGCAACTTGGAGATGCGCTTCTATTTGGGGGAATATTCCCCCATTGGGATATATTTATGGGGTTTTCTCTGACTGCATAAACCTTGTTCAATGATGCTATCACAGCTCTCAATGCAGTTTGAATTTCAGGTATTCGCTACTTACGTATTTTATAAGCTCTTTAGAGAAAGTGGTGTTATAACTGCTCAGTATTATTATTAAGGTTATTATATGCATATGCACTGCCACTTAGTTTTGAAGAGTAAATATTTGTGCTAATTATATCAGTGTCATCCACTGTGCTAATTATATCAATATCAACATGTTGATATTAATATAATTAATTAGCACAAAGATTTACTCTTCAAAAATACATGGCAGTGCCTCTGATTCATTTGCCATGAGGGGAGTGTGAGCGAAGAACGGTTCCATAACACTGTGTTTAGGCTCTGATATGCAATCTCCTTTAATAACTACCTAATACTGTAAGTGGCCTTAGACAAGGAAATGGTTTTTTTTTTTTTCCCAGGGTTTCCTGGGAATTGGAGGCAAAGATGAAAAGCATCTGAGTAGCTTTCTCCCAACATTCTACTTGGTGATTAACCAACTATCTTGAGTACAAAGCCATTCCTAATTAACCCTGAAGACCCCAACAGAAATGTAGATAAAATGAATTAAAGTGTTAAAACAGAGAGAGAAAGTAATTGTCCTGATTTAACTGTTATTATTAAACCATATTTGGCTTGGTGGATTTTTAATGGAAAAAACCACCCGGCGAAAAGAATCAGAAAAAGGAGAGAAAAACCATAGGAATCATAAGACACCAGAGCAGTGGGCAGAATTTAATTTGAGGTTACTCATTATGTGAAAAGTTCCTGGTAATCAAATTAATGACAAAGACATTATAGTAACAGTTAACATCTATTGTTTTTATTCTATGCCGGAAATAACTTGAAGGGTTTTTGTTTTTTGTTTTAATATTAATCAATTCGGTGAACTCAACTCTAAGAAGAACAATTATTCTGCTTTCAAAGATGGGAAAACCAAGGCTCAAGAAGTGCAAATGACCTGGCACAGTCACACAGCTGGTGAGGAAGTGAGCCTAGACAGGCTTCAGCCCACCAATTTACTGGGAACCCAGTGGATATGCAACAAAGTACCCAGAAAAAAGGAGCCCAGGAGCCCTTGATGGATACCTCCTTACTCTTCATTTATCAGGACAGAGAAGAGAGGGTGCCTTGAAGCATACATTTCCCAGGAAAACTGTAATCAGGGCTGTCTAGAAAAAAAACAAGTCTCAACTCCATCTCGACCAGGAAGTTAGCAAAAAATAAGACGTAAGTACAACCAATTTTTTTTTTTTTTTTTCCGGATTCATAAGCCAATTCATGGAAAGCAGTTTTTTGAAACTGATGTCAGGAGATAATTAAAAGGCCAAACCTCCAAATTTTTATTAGCAAGCTCCTGATAATAGGCCAATTTAGAAAAATAGATTTTTGTAATCAGATCTTTGGAACACCCTTGTCCTGATACAAATGGGAAAACAAATTGAAACCCAGATTTGATGAGAAGCAAGGCTGAAGATTCCAGAAAAAGCAAAGGGAAAAAAAAATCCAGAGCTGGGACCCCCACTATTGTGTTCTTTGTGCCATGCCACATGGGTTCTGTTCATCCTCCTCTACGGGGTTGGCAGAGCTGCTGAAGTTTCCTCCAAATTTATGAGTAGAGCTCAGAAATGCTCTTTGATTCTTAAATAATGAGAAGAAGGAAATTAAGAATTGCATTTCAGGGCAAGCATTGTTGCTCCTGCCATTTATTCATCTACTTGGTCATCATCTTCTAAATCTTCCAATGATTCATGTATTATCTTAGAAATCGCCTTGAATGAAGAAAAATAAGTTGATATGCTTCCATGTCAACCAGTCCCCGCTTTTGTTCATGATGTAATTTTTTGGGTTTTTTTTTTTTTTTTTAATTTTGGAGTAACTCTATTGCTACTTCACCTAACCTAGATGAAAGAGCCTCCCCCCCAAACCCCACCTCCAGAGGGCAGCAACATAAGAGAGACCGAAAACAGGAGACACTGAGTGGATACAGATCCAGGAGGAACATTCCACCTTTCCATTATTGCTCCTCGGCATGCTTTCTGGCTGTTTTCCAGGCCAGTAGTAAAGGCTTGGTGCTCAATGCCTTTGCATGCAGGTAATGCCCTCTCTCTAGAAATTTAATGACTTCTACTTCAGTATGACACAAGTCCTTTCTTCTCACATCCCCACCCCCAACCCCCTGCCCCCAGTGGCTTTAGTTTTCTCTTCTCAGAGCCTCACACGGGTCATCTCATATCTTACTTGTCCTTGTCTACCACAGCTTCTGCCTCAAGCCAAGAATGTCCAGGTTCTGACATTCAAGAACAATCATGTTGGTTCTGTGTGTTCCTCCCCAACCTTCCTTCTTCCCTTACTTACCTTTCTTTACTTCATGACAGATTTTTTCTACATTTAGAGGGCACATTGCCTTCAACAAGGTGCTCGTAAGTATTATAACACATTGAATAAGTGTTTTTGTTTCTTTCCCCATGGAATTCACAGGGCTCATGGTCATCGTCAGAGTCAGCACTTAAAAGAGCTTTTCATCTTCCAAGAACTCCCGAATTGAAAGAGGCCCCTAAGGTGGGCTTGAATTTGAGGCTCTTCTGGTCAGGTAGCCAAGTGCATTAATTAAGCTCCATGTGCTTTGTTTCAGGAGAGGGTCACAGACAGATTTATCCCTCTCTTTGATTTACTCCAACCAGTTTTTCCCTTCTCCTTTCTTCAAAAGCTATAGTCCATGACACGCTTGTTGGGGGAGGGGGGCGGGGTCCACTTCAAAGAAGTACATTCTTCTGGTAGAAAATATTGTTTCACGCTTTTGACTCCTATAATGTCTGTAATTTAGTCCTAAAGAGCAGCCCTTCAGAGCCTTCAATGACCCAACATTTGTCTTTTCTCTCTACATCTTTCTTGTTACTGAATTTCTCTGGAGCAAGTCCAGTTCTCCCTTTGCCCTTTTTCTGTAGAAACCTTGACTTATACCCCACCTCTGTTGATTTGTCTCTCTTCCAAGCCTCCGTCTCCTTATTGCAATGGGTCTTGGTCTTCTGCTCAGGATCTTGGATTAGAAGGAAGTGCCCTCTAGAAAGCAACTCCAAAATATCCTACAATAGCATAAAATGTCTTTCAGTGAAGCACAAGCAGGCCCCCATTCCATCATTTGTCCTAGCGGGTTTTGAACACCAAACTGAGAGACTCAAAGGCCTTTCTTTTTCCTGTTTTGAAAAAAGCTCATGTAGCTTCTACAAGGTAATTTCTACAAGGCTTGAACCTTTGATAAACAATTGATTATCTTATATATTCCCAGAGAAAATCATGTCCCCTCCCTAAGTTCCATTTCCCTCATATGTAAAGCTGTAAAGCAGAGGAGTTAGTCTAAGCTCAGAAGATTTTCCAGTTTAATTGAAACCTGTAGGCATTAGAATTAGAATGTGAGCCTCAGACTGTGTATCCTTAATAAAAGGATAATAATAACTGCCTCCTAAGTTTAGGGCGATAATTAAATTAGACAATGTACATAAGGCCCAGTATGGTTTCCTTATACATAGTAAGAACATAAGAGGTAGTTACCATATATATATCGTGAAACTGTAAGGGCCAAGCACTGCACTAGGTGCACAAGTCTCCAATTCTTCATTTAGACCAGCAGGGAGAGAAGAGGTCACCCACAGGCTCGTTTATATTCTAATGAATAATATTTCTTAACCCCCAGATATTCCTGAGATGCCTTTCAGCATAAGTAACTGAAGGCAAAGGGGATATTTTGGGGCTAGAATCTTCCCATGCTTTGCAAATAATGCTTATAGGCAGTTACCAAGGGGGCCCTGCTCATAATATCCTTTCCTGGAAAAACATCCAAGGTTGGACCATTTCCACAAATAGGACCAGGAAAATTCCCATGGTGCTGGAGCACTTGTTTCCCGGGGGTTAGTGGGTCAACAACTGCTCCCTTTTCCCAGTGGAAAAGTGCAAGTTATCCCACGGGCCACAGGGCTGAAGGAGAATTGATGTGGTGTGTGGGAAAGTGCACAGACTGGATGAGGAGACCTGGATTCTCTTCCCAGCTCTGCCACCAGGCTGGTGAGATCCTGGGAAAACCACCTCACCTGCCTGGCTAGATACTCATGCATACTCTCATGCCACAGGATCCTCTGGAGAATTACAAATAGAATACCGTTTCCTGGGCCCCTCCTCAAAGTCTCCAATTCGACGACTATAAACTGGGGCCCAGACATCCTTGTTCTGGGGAAGCCTGTCAGGTGATTCTAATATGAAGCCAGGGTTGAAACCACTTGGTTAGATATAATTCCATGACCTAGATTAATCTAAATCTATTACTGTCTCAATACCTACAGCATTGGTAATAAACTTGGTTGTGTACAGAATGTTCTTTGGTTGTCACAGAATGTTCTTTTTCATAAGGTCTGCCCACTTTCTCTCTTTGATAAAGAATTAGCATTCCCTTGTGCATCTGATACTCATTCCAGTGTGCCCGCTATAGTCAGGGTGCTTGGAAATGCCACCAAGCTGTTTGGTTCATGCAGACTCAATTGCTTGAAAGAGCCAAAGTTTCTCCTTGTCAAACTCACTTAATCTTCTGGGAAATGGTCAGAAGCTCAGAGTACTTTTCCATCTGGAAAAGTCACTGGGGAGAAGGCCTGTGCTCCTGTAGCTGACAAGGAATTTGGCTGGCCTCCCTCTCTTTGCTGATAACTGCCCAGGCACTGGGTGAGAATCATCTCCCACTCATACCCTCAGCTTTATCCTTTCTGCTTTGGGTCACCCTCACAGATCCAAAAGGCAATGGGAACCATAATCAGAGAGCTGGGTGGAGTGAAGCAAAGCTAGAGATCGGCCCTCAGCTTCAGTGTTGACCAAGAGAAAAGGCAAAGCACTCTGATGTACTCAAAAGACTCATACCTGAATAAGCTGTAAAGTTGCATTTTTCAAAGATGTTTAATCTAAACCTAAGTATCTATTTGTTTGTCACTCACCTCTTTCCAGAAAAGCTTTGAAGCAAAGGATCAGAATTTGGCTAAACACCGAAGCAGGTCCCCTTCAGATAGGGACCAGTTTGGTAACCCACTCCTCAACTTTTCTAGAAGAGCAGCCCTCCTGTTTCCATCTGTAAAATGTCTGTGTCCCTTTCTAGACTCTCTGCTTATGTTGCTAATTTCCCCTTCAGGATCTCTTAAACACCAGGCTTTCTTAAAAGCTGTTGAATATTACCATGAGAGAACTACTGTGCTCTTGGAACCAGGAATAGGAATATGTGGTAAAGTCAGAAATACAGACAAAGATCATGACATCAAGGAGAAGGGAAGGAGCCTCAGAAACCATCTTGTCCTGTACCCCCAGGAAAAACAGGATAAACTTCCCCTCAACAGATCAACTATTAACTGATGGCAAGAAATTTTAAACATTATTTCTATGTGAAAGCAAATGCAGATATACATTAAGCAAGCTGCCTAAGTCCCCTAAATTATTAAAACAAATTCCAATATTTCAAGTTTATTTCTTGCTCACAGTGGGTCATTTTTTGCTATACCTCCAAACTCCTACCTTGTGTTACCATCCCCTCGGCTCTGCTATGAGGGGTACTTCAATGGAAAACTGTGGAGAACACTGAAAAAGACTCATTACCTAATTTTACAGATGTGAAATCTGAAATCTAGAGAGGTCTTAGGACTTGCTGAAACACACATAGCAAAGCTGAGACCAGAAAGCATGTCCCAGTGCTTTTCTAGCACATACAGGAATGTCGTGAGGGAAAGCTGAGGGGGAAGTGCTTTCAATTATGAACTTGACTATGATCTCTAGAATTAGAATTAGGAAATGTATGTTTGAGCTCAGCATTGTTACTTAGAAGCTCTGTGGCCTTGAGCATGTCACTTATCTTCATGGGCCTCAGTTCTGGGATCAGCCCCATCGATGATGACTGTCTTGGGATTGTCATCCCAGTGCTTGGCACTTTTCTGTGTTTGATTTCCCTCCATGTTGTCAGACTCCTAAAAGTGATCAGTTTGGTACTGATTTGAATAATAAGGCCAATACGGACTTGGCTTCCCTGTGGTTGGTGATATGTGAGAACTTCTACTACTTTCAACCTTTGTGTGTGGGTTGGTCTTATTTCACTAACTGAATTCATCTCTTCCTGCGAGCAAAATCCATGACATTTACTCTTTTGTGTCCCCAGTAGTAGAAACAAATATTTGTTTCATGAATGAATTCTTGGTCTTGCTGACCTTCTAGGGGAAATGGAAAGAGGACCTCACAAAGAATACCTCTTTATCAATTCAATCAGTATCACAGCATCATTTCAATTCTGGTACACCTAAACCAGGTTTGGCTCAGAATGATAGCTAAAATGTATTTACAGGCATTTACCTGGATAACGGATGAGAGAGAGACGGTGAAAACTTGAGTCATTTTGGGAAAAGCATATCTTCTGAAAGACTCAGTAATGTTTAGGAAAGCATCACCTTAGATATTTTCCATGTTAAGTAATATTAGATTTTACTACACTTTTTTTTTTCTAACTTAGAAAAAGAAAGTGCCATCATCATCCATAAGTGACTAAGTGATGCCTTCTCATTGAGACTTTCCAAATTCCCAGGGAAATCATTCTGAAAAAGACTCAAAATAATCAATAAAGAAAAGCCTCTGCTTGTGTTATATATTTTTAAATATTTTAAAAAGATTTTATTTATTTGAGAAAGAGAAGAGAAAGAGAGAGAACACTAGTAGGGTGAAAGGCAGAAGGAGAAGCAGGCTCCTTGCTGAGCAGGGAGCCCGATGTGGGGCTCAATCCCAGGACTCCAGGATCGTGCCATGAGCCAAAGGGAGACACTTAACTGACTGAGCCACCCAGCACCCTCTGTTCCTATTATAAATCTGATCCAAATCCTGTCACTGTGTTTTCCCACTGATGTCCTATTTTATGGAAATCTTTCCTATAGCACTCAGTTGCTTTTTTACCCCTTCCCTGTTGGGGGGATCGGGAATAAAATTGTCCATCTAGCATTTAGCACATTCTTATAAGACTGAAGGCTATAAGGGCTTTCTGAAAGTGTCCCTTTAAAGCACAGACATGCTTCACTTTGCCTTTCTGCTCTTTTACCTCCAGGTCACTGACACAGAGGGCTTGATTGGAAGAAGCAGCATTAAGGGAGGGAAGAAGTGTATCTCGTGCTACTTTGGGCCCCTCCTCTCTCAACCTTAGACTTTGGGCTCACTGCATTCTATGACATGTGACGTGCCCAAATCTCTCTTGTTGGCCAGGTCAGTCCTGAGCGGATCATACCACCATCCGAACCTAGAAGAAAAGATCTCTTGGTTTCCTGATACTCTGCCCTCTGGAGCTCTCAAGCTCCTGGTGTTCCAAAAGACTCTTCTCTGATTGTAGAAAGTTCCTATTTTGCCCCTTCCTTCTGCATGTGTGCAAAGATCTTCCCCTTTCTTTATCCCCCAGGAATAAGTTTGATATTCAGAAAAGGAATGAGCCACCTTCCTTCTGGGGACAGGCTTAGCGAGCTAACTGTCCCACAAGATTCAGAAAACCGAAAGAACCACTCAGTAAATACCAAGGTAGGAAGGAGCACCAGCCTTGGTTGTGTCCAAATGCTCCGAGCTGGGTGAACTGATGGGGCTCTCAGCCAGTGCCAAATGACGGGGAGTTTTACGACAGTGACACCTGGCCACTAAAGCACAGGTGAAGCTTGTCAGTTCATTGCACCCATGCTAAACTCCAGGCAGGAGAATCACATCTCCGGGTCTGTATGGCTGCCTCATGAATGCCATTGACTGAGAAGGAGGTAGTGGGCCAACAGGGAGCCTGGATCAGCTACTAGACAGTGTGGATAGACCCCGAGTCACTTCCAGCTAGCATTGGCTTGTCATGCTGCAATGTTAGTGGGATACATCCTTGATTCCCGGTATCCCCTATGTTTTAAATTAAACAGTTTGGAGCTTTGAATAACTCTAGGAGAGACTAGAGTGCTGTCCTGACTCCCTTCCCTAGCAAAGGTTCAAGGCATACTTAGTGCCCTGTCTTTGACAAGTTCATGGCTCCCTGGGGGTACAGCGCCCCGTCAGGGACGTGCACTTAAATAAGGCCCTCCTTTTCCCCCACTTTCTGATTCAAGTTAATGGAGTTTCATTAACCTCAGAAAACGGGTTAATTAAATTTGGTTAACTAGATTTGGTTAACATGGCTAAATTGAACTGATTTCCCCCAGTCGCTTTTCCTACCCTACCAGAGCTTAGAGTTCGAAACCAGTATCTATGAGTCTCCACCACGTTGTAAAATGGGTTTCCATGGAGGTCGGCACAGGTCCTAAACAAAACACGGTCAATTCTCCAGGGCCTCACTTGAGGAGCAATGGGCTCAAATGACCATTATGGTCTCTGGACCTGGACCCAGGGCAGCCTTCGGAAAGTGTGCCCTGAAAGTGTGTCTTTTATTGCGTCGTTTACAGTGTTGTTAATCAGGGACACACATAGGGCTGCTTCCTAATGGTACCTAAGCCTAAGCGAATGTTCACAGTTAGTTGCTCAGCAAGAGGCTTACCTACCCACCCGCCCCAGACCCATGCCGGCTCAGAACAGCCTGCTGCCTGCCACCCTCGCCAAGTAGGCGCCCGTGTTTTCAGCAGGGCTAATTGGAAGTGAACATCTTATAAATAATCCATGCCCACGATCTCTGACGTGCACATACATTCAGTAAACCAAACCCAACAGATTACATTCAGAGTGGTTCAGGAGGAATGCCTGTGACATCTGTGGCCTTCCAGTGCCCAGACAGACAAAGGAGGCAGATGTCCGCTGGGGTGATGTTCTCCTTGCCTCCTGCCATTGTACTTCCTGTCTTCATTGGGCTGTGGGTTCTAAGAAAATATGTAGAATTCAGGTGTAGGTCTCCTTTCTCTCTCTCTCTCTCTCTCTCTCTGTCTCAAAAGTGAGCAGGAAGAGAAAGAAAAAAACTTGGCTTTCACGGGTTTTGGGGGGCCAAGACAGGTCTGAGTAATTGGAACCAATTAACTTAAGTGAAATTTTCTGAAGCTGTATTTCATGTGAGTGTTTGGCGTTTTCAGGAGAAGGCTGTAATTATGTTGCTTGGAAAAATAATTGGTAGTTTGGAGCCACGCAGATGTATGGTGCCCCTGAAAAGAGAGGCATTTTCGGAGAGTGATAGGAAATGTGGTGATTCTTAGGACCCATTCCCCCAAATTCCTTTTATACTTATTTTGTCTCTTGCATCTGTTCCTTCAAAACCACAAGAGCTTAGCCTAGTTCTGCAGCGTTGTTTGGGGAGTGAGATGGGGGAGCCAGAGCTGAATTTTCCATATTCATGCCCTCAAATAGACCCTCGGAGGTCCCCTGTGGGAGGGAAAGGAAAACTCAAGCCCGGTACAATAACATACGCTTCTGGGGGCTCCACGCTTCTCAAATCTATTTTTAAAAGCATGCTTTAGTAAATTATATATAACATAGAGCCCATCATGGATGTATGTGTACAAAATGATGAAATGGAATCACTTCAGGTTGTGAATGTCATTCAGTTCTTTCCTTCATCCAAGTTAGCATCAAAGGTGAGCCATGCGGCCTGGATTCAAGGCTGAGCCCATGGGGTGTGGGGGTCACTGCCACTTGTCTCCCACAGGCTTTTTTTTTTTTTTCCAGAGCCATGGTATGCGTGGGTCATTGGGCTTCCTAGAAACAGCCGCGTCAGTCTAACTATATCCCCTGTCATTAAGAAGTCACAGGTGGGGCGCCTGGTTGGCTCTGTTGGTTAAGCGATTGCCTTCGGCTCAGGTCATGATCCTGGAGTCCCAGGATGGAGTCCCACATCAGGCTCCCTGCTCAGCAGGGAGTCTGCTTCAGCCTCTGATCTTCTCCCCTCTCATGCTCTCTCTCTCTCTCTCATTCTCTCTCACATAAATAAATAAAATCCTAAAAAAAAACAAAAAACAAAAAAAACGGAGCCACAGGTATGTAGAAACCACTCTTGTCAGCCCATTCATGAAACTATGGGTCTGATTTCTCAACTCCTAGTCTCAAGGGTGAGGAATGTGTGGGACAGTTTGAAACTGAAATCCCCAAAGTCACACTGAAGCTGTAGCAAAACAAAACAAAACAAAAAAGCCACCCCCCACCCACACAAACAAATAAACAAAAAACACAAAAAGGTGTTTGTTGCCTGCTCCCCAGCACCCCATAGGAAGGGAAGGAGCTGCTGCTTTCAACCACTGAATTTATTTCATCTTCCTGAAATTCTGGCAGTTTCCCCCATGGAACCTCCTTTTGAATAGGGCTACCACCTCTCTGTAGGAACCTTTGGTTATTTGAGGGCAGCTACACTGGATGGAATTACAGAGTTTCCTTCATTCAGCTCTCCTTGGTCAGTCCGCAGCGGCAACCTATGTCCATCACCCCCTCCAAGCCATGGGAATGGAAACA
Organism: Mustela nigripes; assembly: GCF_022355385.1. Classification (NCBI taxonomy): domain Eukaryota; kingdom Metazoa; phylum Chordata; class Mammalia; order Carnivora; family Mustelidae; genus Mustela; species Mustela nigripes. Next base: position 45,789,230 of record NC_081564.1, on the reverse strand, counting down.
AGGGAGTAAAGCGAGATTGTTCACATGTGGACTGAGGAGGCTGGGAGACACGGGAGTCTACAAGGACTAGCAGATGAGTTCAGAAAGGGTCTTTAAAACCCTCAGAATCTGGAAACCCCCTACGTGGTGTCCAGATTGAAAAATCAGCCTGCACTAAAAGAAATGTTGGAGGGGAAGAGGCAGGCATGTCTGTCCTCCCTTCTTGTATAAAGTGCTTCAAGGAGGCTGAAGAAATGGGCTGCAAGGCAGAGACGGAGCTTCCTGATGGACCATCGGGCCATGGTGAAGGTTGGAGTGTGAGGCCAAAAGTTCCCAGCACCATCTTCTGAGCACCATCTTCCTGGGCTGGAGCAGCCAGAAACCACACAGGTTACGTTTAACCAGCCAGGAGGCATGGAAAGAAGTCAGGTAAGCCAAGGAGGCCCTTCCTGAGCTCAACAAGGTTATGGACATTTGCTTACTGGCCTCTAGACAACAAAATACCACAAGGCAAAATCCTCAAGTAAAGCAAAATGTATGCCTTTTGAAACCAAATGAAATACTCTGGGCTAAGTTCCAGAGAACAGTCCTAAATTCTTCTTTGGAGGGGGAGAAGAGAGGGGGCTAAATTTCATTAGCTAAAATCCTTTAAAGCATCATTTATATGCAGTTTTGGAAATGAAGAATTTGCCTTTTAATGACAAATCTGCATTTCATCATAAAGATGGAACATGACATCCTTGGCTGGCTTATTCTCCTGGGAAGCAGGCCCTTGTTTGTACAGTGTGTTTAGAATAGAGCAGAGACAAAGACTACAGCAAATTTATTTCAGGCACAAGAGAGTGGAAGCGTATAAACATATGAAGCTGGGGCCATGAACAACGTAGCTTCTATTCCAAGTGGTCCAAGTCCCACTTAACAAAACTCCAGAAATAATTTCATTATTCTATTGTTTCCAGTTGTCACTCTAAAGATAGGGCAGGTCACAAATATGAGAAATATTTTAGAGGGACTGAAAAAAAAATTAACATTTTGATAACATGGGCCAACATGTGAGAGGCATTGTGGGAGGAGCAGTTCATGTCAAAAGCGAGTTTAAGTACTTAAATAATGGGCAATGGAAATGATTTGGGTATTCTATGCTGCTACAATGCTTCAAAGTACAACATCTTTAAAACTGCATAATAAAATGATATTTATAGCTTAATTGTATAGTGCCTCATTTCAGATCGCAAACGAAAGAAGTTCTGCTACTGTAAGGAATAGCTAAACCAGACTGCCCCGTTTGAGAAGCATCAAAGAGCAGGTAAAACATAATTATAATCAGCTCTACTCAAACAACTCCTCTTGAGGTCATTGGTCTTGTGGAAGAGATTGGATTCCTACCCACGAAGGAAAAACGCCGGGGATGTGGGACTTCGGCAAGTGTTCCTTTCATCAGCACCATGACTTGACACGAGGAGAGAGCTGGAATGACAATCTGTGGTTGGAACTGGATATTTTCACAAGAAGTAGCCAGATGATAAAGGCAAAGTTATCATTGGCAGAGACCGGCCCCTCTCCTTGGTCCCAGTGTGCTTTATAATCCCGGGCCCTTCTGTACTGAGGAAAGCCTTTGGGACCAAGGCAGTTCAGAGCCAGTGCTTATGTTCCACATTCTCTTCCGTATTCTGTGGTTATCTTGGAGACTATGAGCTAGAGATGGAGGTGACAAGAGACGGGAGATACCTGGACGGGTTCATGGTGCAGAGCCTCATGCTACGCCCTGAATCTTGTGAGACCGTGATGGGCGGAAGAAGAAATCTTTCTTAGGTTAAGGTGCTGAAACTGTAGGGTTCGTTTGAACAGTCACTTATCCTAAAACAGCATCCTCCTCTGGAATCAATGAGATAATTAATTTAAGTAGCCTCTTTTGCCTAAAACTGTGGACAGAGCCCAAGAGAGATTGGACCCAAGTCAAGGTATATTTACCAAGTGCCGCTCCATGGAAATGGCACCTACTTTCTTGTACTTGCTCAGTGTGCTTCTAATGTTCTCACACAGAGTCACATTATATGAGCAACCCAGGCCCCGAACAAACAAGCCAGATAATGACACCAAATAAGTCTTAGATAATAAGTCTCTCCAAATAAGTCTCTCCAAATAAGCTTGTGTGTGCGTATGTGTGTGTGTGTGCACATGTGCACGTGTACACCCACATGCATGTGAATATGTGGTTTTAGCTGCCATTAGCTTTCATCAGCACCAAGTCTTTACCTTGGGCCAAGGTTCATACATTCACTGAAAGCAGGACTCCCCAGGGGGGCCAGTAAGCTACTTCTAGGGGATGCTCTGAGAAATCTTTCCCCAGATTTCGACTTAGGACTTGACTATAGGCATTGGTGTGCAAAAATCCTAGAGGATACTAAAGCATAATTCTTCTTATTCTTTTGAGAGGGAATGATAAAATTATTCTCCTTAAGAGTCAAGCTCAAAAATGGACAATTGGCCATAGCAAGAATAAGGACTTGATCCTTGGTAGTAAAAACAACACCTACTGCTTCTCTACCACCCCTCATGCTAAAACCACAACCCACGTGCATTTAAACGATTCAAAATGCCACATCCATTCAATTCTGTGCCTGGGCCAGGCAGCTCCCAAGGCAGATGGTGTGCAGTGTTTGAAAACTCGGTATTATTTAAATGAAACAAGCATCCCATTGCTCTCGATCATACTGAACAATGAAGATTTCACACCCAGCGATTCCATCAGTGGAGCTCCCTCTGTCTCCATTTGCAGCGTTGGACAGATAAATAAATACTCTTTAGATCAAGTTATCTGCTTGATGTTGCTTACAGAGACAGAGATTCTAACAATCACGTTGGTGTATCACCAGGTCATTACCGTCTTCCTCTGAGACCTGCTGTTCGAGGGAGAAGTGTGCAATAGGCTGCCATATGACTTTAAGAAAGTATTAACGTGCCTAAGATGACTCGGAATTGCCAGCCTTCCGGGTTGTTGTGGGGACATTGGAAGGAATCAACGAACATTTCCAGGAGATTACAGACATCGCAGGGGAAATGGTTAGTTAGCGCTGTGCACACAGACTGACTTCAGACACCTGCAAAGAACAGAATCATTGCAAAAGAAAGGGAAGGGAAAGATAAAGCCAGAATGCTATGCCCCATTCGGATAGAATAGCGCCCTCCCCTTCCAATGCATCTGTACCACTTTCCAGTTCCTCTCACTAACTGGGTGTCTCGGCTCCATCTGGCGCATACTGGATTGCCTTACGTGCTGAAGAACCCGGGTGAAGAGACGCAGCTAACCTGGTCTCTCGGCTTCGGGAAAAGCAGGCTGAGAGTCTGTGGGATCAAGGCTGCGTTCGTCTCCAGAAACTACTCCGATGTCTCAGTAGGACAGGTCCTCTCTTGCAGATCTGTCCTCTAGCCCATGGCACTTGAAATTCACACTCCGCACTTCTGCTCATTCTCGGGAGAAAGGCATTTATCGGGACAGAACAGGAACCTGAACTCCCAAGGGCCTCCATGGGCGGTCATCACATTGCTTGGCAAACGATGACTTCTGGATAGTGTGGGCAGAAGCGACAGGAGCCTACAAGAACCAGGCTGTGACAGCCGGGAAGCTAATGTGCGTTACCACAGAATCCACCGAGGGGAAAAACTTTGAAACATTTTAAAAATGCAGGTGCACAAATTACTCATGCCAGGAGCGGTGGTGGCACTTTGTAATAAAATCTTATGTTTATTTTCCACTGTTGAATACACATACCTTAGTGTTCCCAGAGAGAGAAGCCCGCGATGCTATCCAATGAACAGTTTGCGGATGGATTAAATACATGTACCAATGAAATAAAACGTGCAGATTTGGGGCTTTTTGCCTCCTACCTTTGCTCTGGGCCCAGAGCTCCCCAGTGATGACACGGGAGGTTTGTACAAAGATCTGAAGTTGAGAAGGATTAGTTTGAGAGTCAGACAGAAAAGGACACAAATGGAAAGACTTCTGCATGAGCCTGACAACCAAAACTTAGCAATGAGTGATTTCCTAGCTTTGGAGCCTGTGATAAATGATAGCAAATGAAGGAAGTTTCCAGTGGTTTCGGGGTGGGCAGGGCAATGGCCAGCGAAGTACTGTGGGATTTATTGGTCAACAGGACTTCCTGGTTCTGGTGGAAGCTTTGGTGTGTGGGGGGGGGGAAGCATGGGATATATGTGAGTGTCTTTGTTGTTAATATTTTCCTGGGGCCTCTCGTTTGCAGGGGTAACGCTTCACGTGACTGCTTCTTAAGGACACACTCATCTGAGCCAAAATTCATGTGAAGCCTGATAGTTGAAGAGCACTATTATTGGCACTATTTAGGATGCCAAACTGACTATTATTGGCACTATTTAGGATGCCAAACTGTACAAGACAAGGCGCCAGTTCCCACTGCACTAATTTTGCAAACGGTGCGAGGTACAGCAGAAGGACACGAGATGCTCTGACAGTAAGCTCCGTAGAGGGAGAAGAGAGGGCGCTCTGGCTAAGGTGATCAGGGAGGAGACTCGGGGGGCAAGCCAGGCTCCGGGCTGCAGCTGCGAGGCATGACCCAGTGCTCAGGGAGAGGAGCAGGGAGCCGGGTCGAAGGAGGATTGGAAGACCTCTGCGATTGCTGTCCAGGGTTCGGTTGGGAGGGGAGAAGCTGAGAGTCCTGGAAAGGCACGTGGGTGTGCTGCTCTGTGGGCCCAGACACACAACCTGCAACTTCCAGGCTTCTTCGCTCCGCAGACTGCCATCTGGTCCCTACGGCCTCTGTTATTTGCTAGGTCCAGCCGGCTTTCCCTGGGAGTCCCTCAGATGGCTATTCAAACTGGTAATGAAAAATCCAGAAGACATATTGACTACACACCATTTGTGCCCAGCACACACACACACACACACACACACACACACACACCCCCCCCCCCACCCCCCCCCCCCCCCCCCCCCCCCCCCCCCCCCCGGCCCCCCCCCCCCCCCCCCCCCGGAATTCCCCCTCCCTCACTCTACCATCAGCACGCCTGGGGCTGGGCAGCCAGGGGAGTTGACCTCCTTGAGAAGAGAGGAGAGCAGATTCTAGCCCGCAGTGCAGGGAGTTAATATTCTGGTGTGCCTATTGTTCTAGGGAAGAAGAAAAAGAGGGCACAGAAACAAACCTCTTCGTGTCAGAAATCCTAACAAGGACGCACAATGGCCTGCTTTCCCCCAGCCTGGTGACAGAATTTGCATCTGCCACAAAGGGGAGCCCAGTCTTTTGCCTAGCCAAAGCTTTCAATCTGTTTTGGTTCTCCAGGCCCTCCTCTGAGACGGGGTGGAGATGGTACCTAACCTGGTGCCCGGCATTCCCTGGGTGATGGTGTGGTGCAGCGAGGGGTCGGCCCCCACCATTGCCCACTCTCCCCTGGAGGGGACAAAGAAGAGCAGGGCTGGGGGTGGGTGGGACAGAGAAGAACCCGAGAGCGATTTCCTCCCTGCTCTGCACACCAGCCCCGGCCCGTTGTAAATCAGGTAATTGGCACATGGATCAGCGGTGGTGAGCGGCACGCTCGACAAACGCTCAGCTGTGGCATCTGTACAGCTGGGCAAACCTGGCACGTAGGTGTGTCAGCCGGCGTTCAGGAGTGAGCTATCCATCAGCAGCCATCTTGTTCTGTTTGTTTGTTTAAGCAACCACAGATGCAAGACACACCACACACACACACACACACACACACACACACACACACAGAGGAGAGAGAGAAGGAGAGGGAGAGAGGGAATTTCCACCCCTCTCTCTCACAGATCTGTCTTGAGGTTTAGAATCCTCTTTCCCACTCCCAGCACTTGGGGCCATATTAGATTCTATTTTTGTGCCCCCTCTTCAACAGGAAGGAGGTCTGCTTTGGCATCTGAGCTACCACCTGCCGTATGCTCTTTAGTTCCTGTTTGCTGTAAAGCTTGCTTTGGGTCTTGGGCATCTTCACAGCTCATTCTGTGGAAGTGAAAGGAGCATTCTGGTCTTGAGGTAACTCCCGGTAGGTCACCAGCCTCCTCCAGATGGAACTCTGCCCTGCTGTAGCCTCCGTGAAGATCAGCTGCCTCCAGCTTTAGCATTTTTTTCTGTCTAACAGGCAACAGCCCTGAGAACAATTGTCTTGGAGGAGAGAGGAAGAGATGAGGCTGAACACTGCCGTGCAGGGAAGGGAGCCATTTTTAAAGCCCTCCTGAAATGTTCCATTGTACACTCAAGATCCCAATTGTTGTGGAGCTTCAAGCTGGTGAAAACCTGAGATGAAAGGAAATGAAGTGGTTGCTGACAGACTGGAGAACATGGCTTAATCAGCAGCTCGAATCGATGAGTCCAAGGCTGGCTGCCCCCAGCAAAAATCAATGGGGGAAAAGGACTGCTGGTCCAGATTCTTCCTGTATTGGTATCTGCCCTGAGACCACCCAGAGCTCTTCCTACACCGTGTGTGCTTTGCCCCAGATGATCACGTGGGCTGTAACTTAGCTGTCCCCCCAAAACTTCCTGGAACTCTAGCCTCCCTCCCCACGTTAATAACGATAGGCCAACCATTGTAGCGAGCGACCTCAAATCCCAAAGGATTAACACAGTAAAAGCTTATTTCTCCCTCACACAGAGGCCAATATGGATATTCCTCTCCTGGCAGTCTTTCTGGGTGGCCCTCTTCCAAGCCACGACACAGGGATCTAGGCTTCTCCCACCTTGAGATGCTTCCAACTTCAATCTCGTGCTTGTAGAAGCAGAAGAGAGCCCTGGGAAGGGACTTTCGGTTCTTATCCTTCTTGGCCTGAAAGTGACACTAGGCTACTTCAGCTGACATTCCATTAGCCTCTAAGTGTCATCTGGTCCCACGTAGATAGACATGAGGAGTCAAGAAAATATAATGTCCTGACTAGATAGTTGGGGTTCAGATAGTTGGCCCTACCACTTCCCCACCAAATAATACTCACATCCCTGACACGTGAAACTCAGAATTACAGACCACTCATCCGAGATGTTTCTGTATTCCTACCTACTACACACTTCTCCTTTATTGCTGCAGAAAGCCAACCATTATTTGGTCCAATTCGTCTTGTTCCACCATCTTTGGGCCCTTATTGTCTAACTTTTGTTAAACTTCAGAGGACCTAATTTCCTTTGACTTTGTACTTTTTTTGTTGTTCTCTGGAATTCCTCCAGTTGCTATGCATGTAGGGTTGGTTCTTATCCTTAAGGTAAATCATTTGCTTATGGTTGTTTCCCATTGCGACCAGTTTCACGTTGTTTAATTTAACAAAATTCCTGAGCTTTGAATTGTAGGTGATATTAAAGTTAATATTTTTTCACTTATCCTGGCCTTCCAGGGCACCGGGAGGTTTTCTGATATGCCTTATGAAAGCCCAGGCTAGCATGGAGCAGATGACCAGCTGAGACATGCTGTGTACAGCAGTGCCCAGCTCAGATCTTACCCACAATCTTCTTCTGCAGCTGTTTACTGAATTTATGAGTGCTGAGATGCCAAGGAGTTATCAAAGAAATAAGACATGGTCTTCCTCCAGGGAGAATCTCCAGCCTTCCTACCTATTCAATGAATCATCTTTAGACTCCTACTTTCTACTACTATTTTCTTTCTAACTTACCTAAAATGGAATCATAATATTACCCCCTATTTAAAGGTCTGAATGGGTCTCAATGACGATATTAGCAAGGCCACCCTCCTCTGATGTTTAGAGCCCTCCACAAACTGAAAATGCCCTGCTTGTGAACATTCAATCACCTACTGAAGAAATGTCTACTGCCCATGACTACGTGCACTGTTGTGGGCACCAAGGAAATGAAAATGGATTCATATGGTTTTTGACCTCCAGGTCATGATCTTGTACAGGAGATAGATGGAATGAAGACAAATAATTCTAATACAGTGCAAACCCTATATTTTTGTTCAAGAGACCAGGTTGGTGCAAAATGAAAGATTGTTTAGCTCTGCCCAAGAAGAAAAGAGATCAGAGAACGTTTTGCTTCAAGGAAAATAAAAAGCTTGGGTTGGGTCTTGAGAAATAAGACAAAATTTTCTTTATAACCAAGAAGGCAATATGGAAAGAAACTAGTCTACAAGGATGGCTTCTGCAAAAAGAAGCACAGGCACAAAAAAGAAAAATCTCAGTGAGATAGGAAATTAGAGTGTACATATGGGTACAGGTGGAGAGTGGATAGGAAATGGCAAAGATCATTTTAGGTGGAAAGATCTACAAAAATCCCAAGTGGCACAGCTTAGGATCTAACAAGGCTTATAGAAGGAGAGAAGAAGGACAAGCTTTTCTTCTGAGTAGTTCTTGCCGTGAAGAGGGAGCCCATGGGTTCTGCTCTCCAGATTGTCTTTAGGGGTCAGACCACTGCGCTTTCTGCCCACGCTTGCACAGCTTTCATTCTTAAAGCAGGTTCCTGTCCTGTGCCTTTGCAAATGATATCTTCCCCACATTCTAAACTTGGCCCATTCTTTTGCAAACACTCCATTCCATGTTGACTGCAAGGAAAGTGACCATCAGCATGGATGGTGGCCCCTAAAATCCCAGTTCATGTGGAATTGGCCCCAGGCCATTTATCTCTAACTTAACTCTAGTAGGTTCACTTGAGAAGCTCCCCTCCCTCTAACTACACAGAGGGGGCAAGTTATCTTTTACCACTCGTAACCCCCACTACACTCAGCAGAGAGCTGGCCGCATAGAAATCGTAAAATATATACTTACTGGTTAATTGAAAGGGAGCATTTCATGAGGTCAGCTAATGCCCACCTGCATTAGAATTATCTTTCGGTGGTTGTTGAATGGAGATATCAGAGATACCGGGGTCCCGGGCCAAGCTCTGAATATTTAATAAGGGCCCTAAGTGGTGGGTTTTTGTGTGTGTGTGTGTTTTTAATTGGGAGGGGGGCTTGTTTGTTTTTATTTTTATTTTTTTGTGAACGTGGAAATTTGAGAACTGGTAACCTAGTGCAGAGGTTAGCAGGTTTTTTCTGTGAAGGACCAAAGAGTAAATAATTTAGGCTTTGTGGATCAGATATGGTCTGTCTTGCATGTTCTTCTTCTTCTTCTTCTTTTTTTAATTCAATGCTTTAAAAATATAAACACCATTCTTACTTCGTGGGCTTTATCAAAACAGGCCATGAGTGGTAGTTTTTCCAGCTCTGGCCCAGAGCACAGATTCCTCAATCTCCTCTAAAGTCTTCAGAGAGACATATAACCCAACGACTCCAGGTGTGGCCAGTCCAGAGAGAAAACTCCACTTCCGCTCTTCGGAGGGCTCGGGGCCTACTGGCCCTACAACCTTCCCTTGTACCCTGGCACCTTGGGACCGTGTCCAGGCTTCTTGGTGGACGTCACCTGGTTTGACCAGCTCCATGGAACAGTGGATTCCCTCTCCCCGTTCCTGAGACCCACACCTCTTGGTTCCCTCGCATTAGGTCCTCTCAACCTTGTCACATTCATACCAGCAAGGGAGGCGCTAACGCCAGAGAGGGGATAGCAGGTCCCAAGCCCCCTACCTCTCCCAATCTGTACTTAGCAGATTGCTTTCTGCAGGCATCCAAATTTCGGCTCCTAAACTGCCTTGGGATGACCTGTTCAACGCCCCCTCCACCCTTTCCTGTTTTAGGTCTTCCGTGGGCTTTCTCTTGGGGGACAGCAGAAGCCGTGTCCCATCCAGCCACTCACAGTTTGCTGACGGTTAAGAGATCGCTCTTCTCTTTCAGCAGCTCCGTGAGCTGTGAATTTGCACAAGATGATTCAATACATTTTCCTTGTGTGTTCTTCAGTATATTTGTACTGCTGGGTGGATTTTTGACATTTCAGTGCGCTGCTTTCAGCTGCCCATGTTAGGGACCTGCCCCTGACCCTGGGTAGGGCTTTTAAGCAAGAAGAGCCAGAATAAACACATACAAGTGTCCTTTGTAGTGAGCGCCGGTGCCCAGGTAGCCCTTGGTTATCCGCATGTTCAGTCCTCCCGAGGTCATGATGAAAAGGGTAGCGAGCTCTCCTCCCGAGACGGTTTGTAAGCAGTCCTGCCTGCAGGCTCGGGGTGGACAGGATGACCCCTCCAGTCCCATCCGGCCTTGGGATTCTATGATTTCTCACCTGAGTCCATTTTGTGCCCTGGGCTCATGCACATCAATTAGAAACACAACAGTTTACGCTTCTACAGGAGGGAGGAAAATGAACCATAGCAGTCTTCCTATCCGAACCAGACCTCATTTTTCCAAGTCACCACCTTACTCTCATCTGTAAAGCGCTAAATAGCCTGAGACCCAGTTATCTTTGTGACAATCTCTCCCCAGGTGCCCCATCATGGTAATTATGCTCAGCGGGAACGCTCTAGCTGCCCATCTCTGGAGTTAAACTCATTAAGAGGAGAGGCTGAGAAATCTCCACAGAGGGTCCCCGCCCTTGAAATGATGGGCACTCCCCTTCCTCGGCTACCAGGATTGGGGGGTTGGAGGAGTTTGGGGTCTGGTGTAAGACTCTAGATTGCCACAGAGCTGGCTTTAACCTGAATTTGCTGCTCTGATTTGTACTTTGGGTTTGCTAGTGGGTCAGGAGAGAGGAAGAGCAGAAGCGAGGCCAGGAGCAGCCTCCCTTGGATGAAATGAAGTAGAGTTGAAACAAAGCCATTCAGGCTGTTTATTCCGGGTATTGAATATGATGGGCTGATTGAGGAGGACACTCCCTTCTGATTGATTAGTGAAAAGGAACGGAAGTTTCTGGAGGGAAAACAAAGTTCAGAAACAGGAGTGTCAGAGCCTGGGATAAGGGCTGAGCTATGACAAGAGAAAGACACTGAAGGAAGAGGAGGAAAGAGGGAGAGAAGGACAGAGGGGAATTCGAAGATGTAAGGAACCCTCCAGGGGAATGAGAACATTCTGGTGTCTCAGATGTTGATGGGTAAGATTTTTTAAGAGACAATAAAAAAAAATTATCCACTTGTCTTGTCTAATGAAATAAAATGTCAGAGATGTCCTGCGCTAAAAAAGACAAGTGAAAAATGTGTTTGTGGTTGTGTAACTCGTAACTTTTCCAGTCAAAAATAAACACCACCAAGGCCACGTCCCATTTGTCTAAGCTGGGCATCAATATTTTTCCTATAATGGTCAAGGAGGGGCCACCCTACTCCAATGTCCATCCGTGACAATACCTGGACGAATCTTTCTTTCAATGCTAGAATTTATGAAGACAATAAAACCATTAATTGAAACGGCTGAATGCACGCTATGAGATGAGAGCTGCGTGTGGTAATCCGTGAAGTGTAGGTATGTGCAAGAAACCATAAATGAATCTATTCTGGAGGTCTTTTATCAGTTCCATCTCTACCTCATGAAAGAAATAGTTAAAACAAACAAACAAACAAACCCACCCTCATAGATGGTTGTGGATAAGGCTGGTCTTTGTTCTGGTTTAGTTGAGATTTTTCTTCTTCCTCGTCCAGGTGGTTCTACCTCTCTTAGAGGTCCCCCATGCAGTTCTGAGCCCACAGATGTCTGCACTGGAATTACTGGAAAACACTGGGTTCTAAATGAATCTGGGTAATTTGGGGTGGGGTGCGGGGAAGGGAATCTGAGGCATTTCTTCCCTCTCCTTCTGCTTTGGGTGGCATTTCTGCCACCTCTTCTGTGGTCCCAGATCTTGGGTCTGGCCCTCCCTCTGTGATTCTACTTGCCCCTGAACTCTGGGCCCTGCAAATACCACACATCCCTGGGATCTTCAGGCCCTAGAGGCTTCCTGCTTTTATAAACCTCTGGTCTGCCTTTCTGCCACCTGTTTCTTATTTTGTAACTAGCACCCCATATAAAAGTCCCCCCACTGAACAGAATCAAGCTCTGTTTTTCTGCCTGAATTCTGGCTTATATAGACACTCAGGGCCACTTAGAGAAAATGATTAGATACCGTGTGTTTTTTCAATTAAAAAAGCTAGGACCTACACTAATTTCTTGTTCAAGAGCATTCCATTTTCTCCAATGCCCACTTCAAAGTACCAGAGAGGTATTATGGCTAGAGGTTCTTTGCTTTCCACTTTCACAGATGGCCTGTGTGTCTACCTGAGCGAAGATGGGGCTACATTGCTCCTTTTGTTGGAAAAATAACTTCCAACGAGGACTGAGGTTCAAAATGCATCCTTCACTGGGCAGAAGCATTGACTCAATGGCCTCCCCTGTGAATTACCATTAAAATGCTCCATGGCTATGGTATATTAGGGTTTCAGTGTCTCACCATTTCACACTCACGGTGGACTTAGGCGAAGGCAAGGCTAGTCCAGAAGTCATTCACGTGATTTGTTGAGCAAAAGAAACAGAAGCAGTTTTCCAGGGGAAAATATCAGGGAAGGGAAAAATAAAGTCCCCAACCCCAGGAACATTTCTGAGACCTCAGGAAAGCCGAAGACATTGACCCCTATAAAAGCTATGCCAGAGTCTGGGTGCATGAGAAGAATAGATGTCTGCATGTCACTTGATGAAGGAATCCCAAGGGAGACCAGTATAATAGGAACGAGGGGGGATGGTCAGAGAACCACATTCAGTAACTCAATAAACACTTTCAGAAACACCTTCTATATGCTAGAGACTGTGCATCTGGCTCAGGGAATAGGGAGAAACAAATGAAACTGTCTCTGCCCTCATGAAGTAAATAAAAACTGAGTCAAAAGGAACCACCAAGAGTTCAGGAAAAGAATACAGATGGTGCGTAACATATTGCAGAAGTCAAGGTGTGAAAGAGAGAAGAGCTAAAGCAGAAGACAGGGACAAACCTGAGTATAATGAAGACTTCAGAGAACAACAGAAAATAGAAGCTTAGTTCTGCAGAGTGAGATGGGCTGGGACAGGAGCAAGTTTCTCACTGTGGTTCTGGGGCATCTGGGACATTGAACAGAGTCGGATGTTTCTGTCTGGGCACATATACCTCTTTGTACAGCAGCTTGTGAGACATCAATGCACGGTGCTCTTGCTTCTACGAGATATAGAAGGATGCACACCAAGGGCAACTGGCTTGTTTGGGATTCAAAAACACAAGTTTTGTACCCTGTTATCTTACCACTCCCCCAACCAAAAAAAAAAAAAAAAATCAAGAAAATTGTCATGTCCAGCAACTACTCTGTGTTCCTACACACGTACCTTATATTGACATTGTCGGTAATTAGAGTTAGCTCGACATGGAAATTGTGTGTATTTATCAAGGACTGAGCAGAATAGAATTTACTTTTTAGTACATAGGCACGGTAGGTCACCATCTCCATAAAACTCTGGTTTGCTTTGTGTGTAGATTTTAGAGATTTAATTCTTAATTGTGAGCTTCTTTACTTTGCCAACTCCCTCTCCCACCATGAGGACCTTTAGCGTGGAGTTTTCATAGACTATTTTTGTTAACATATATTTACATACTTAGGAATGGCTCGTCTAATGAGGCCATTGAAACAAATAGTGTAATCACGTGTTTATCAGGCTTAATGATAGACCTTCATAGACAGTGGCAAAATTATGACATCTAATCTCATTGTAAAGATCCTGCTTAAAATTTCAGGAGGGGAAAAAAAAAAAAGGAATTTTCCCTCTTGAGTTTCAGTGTCTCAGATGTGCCCAGATTCATTTGGCAAATTGCTGAGAGGAACACAACTGCTTTTGAGACTCAGGAAAGGGGAATTTCGAAGAGCACAAAAGTGAATCAGCGTTTGATTTTCAACTTACTTTTAATTTAGATCGCTGAGAAAATGACAGAACTTTTCTCGGAGTCAAATTCCCTCCCTCTTGAAATCATAATACAGGATGTCAAAATCCAAGAGTCGAGAATGAATCGTCCTGTGATCCCAGTTAGTCACTGAGATGGAATAATGCTTCATTCCTCTACTTTACTTGGGTGCTGGGCTTTCTTTCCCTCGGGTATATAAAACACGTGATGGGACCGTATCGGCAATCCTAGCTACAATAATAAGGGGAACTCCCCTTTGTGGAGTGTCTCTGTGTTCAGCTGGCCTTCGGACACAGCCGAGGTGGACTTCTCGTTATGCCTGTACTGGGGAGGAGGCCGTTTCCCACTGATAGGTGATTCTCAGACACCCCTAATGTGTACTTCTCCTTATGGAATTGGTGTTTAACATTCTCAGCGCAGGAAAGCCAAGTGAAGTCACATTGCTTCAGTGGCGGATACCCCCCTCCCAGTCCAAAGTCTTTGCTGGAGCATATGGACTCTGAAGGGATTTCGCCCCAGTGGGGGCTTTTAGGCGACAGAGGCAAGGGGCGGCAGCAGCAGCCTGTGTGGGGCGAGTTGTGAGGATATCACTAAGTTTACGACCATCGATGGCAGCGTTCTGCAGCCGTTGTCCTGAGCCGGGGCCAGGTTTTCTTTTAAACTGGAGATGGCTCTCAGAAACGTGTTTGGCAAATCTCAGAATGTCCCAATCTCTATGGAGGGTCCAGGGCAATACCCGTCACTCCTCCTGAAGCAGCCATGTAGTTACCAGGATGGCTCTTCCTTTAAATCATGGTTGCATTATGTCAAATAGCATTTGTTAGCCATCAGCTTGCTGAATGCGGGAACTGATCATCATTTTCTAAGAAAGATTTAAAAAAAAAAAAAGCAACAATTAAAGAAGCCATGAGAGAATTTATTAAAGCAAGGAGGAGAAGAAATCTCCAAAATGCGTTCATCAGGTTAACTGCAAGGAGACAAGGAGAAATACAGAAATGGTACTTGAGGTCTGTCATTGATTTGCTCAGAGGCAAAGCCCTGAAAAACAAAACAAAACAACTGATCAATACGGGGAGGGATCGGTTCTGCTGGGTGCCCTGTCAACGTCCCTCTTCACCTGGCAGCGTATTAATTGCCAGCCACGTTTGCTCTGAATGAATTTCTTCATGTTCATTCATTCGTTTATTTGTTAATTCATTATGAACTGCGTCATTCAATTATAGGCGCTCCTATTACCTAGCTCCCCTTGCATTTGTTCAGCCGGTACTGCTAATACTGGGCTGCCTCAGAAGAAAGAAACGTGGGGGAAAAAAAAAAAAAAAAAAAGACGCATTGAATTTTCTTACAGTTTCAGATCAGGGTGTAATATCAATAACTTTAATGGAACCGGAGTTGGTGCCCTGATAGGAACCCTGCTGCTCCTCAAATAAATGGCTTGGCTCCACCTCGGCATTTATCTGCCAGGGCTCGGCTTTATCAGGGCACCAACTCAGATTCCATTAATGTTATCTCTTAATTAGCTATGCGATTAACCTGTGTTACTCCTGCACGATAATGAGTCGAAGACAGAACCAGAGAAGTTCAGCTGCCTTATAATTCCCTCTCCAGAAGCCAAATCATTCTGGAAACCATTCCAGGACCGAAAAAAAAAAAAAAAAAAAAAAAAAAGTGCCCAAAAACAAAAACCAAAAAAACCCAACTCAAAACAGTTCTGATTCATTCTACTCTTGGATACAGGGGTGGATTTTGCACTCTTTGGAGGGAAAAGCAATTGGGATTTTAGCTAACATTCGTGACTCTTGGTACCAGACATTGTTCTGGGGCTTTCTATGCACTACCTCATTTCATCTTTATAACAGGTTTAGAAGGTAGGTCCTATTACCATCCCCACTTTAGAGGGGAGGAAACTGAGATATGGAAAGATCAAAGACTCTGTCCCAAGGTCACCTAGGTGGGAAATGACTGAGCAAGTGTCCAAGTGCACCTAAGCATGCAGTCACTCCTCTGGGCCTCTGAGTACAGAACTCAGTGGTAAAGGAGTCATCAGAGAATGGCAAACACAGCCCCTGCCCCTGCTTTGAGGCTGACCGTCCCAGCTGAGCCCCCAGGACATTTTCCTCCCACTGGGCACCTCTGCGGCCGGTGCATTCCCCGTCTGCACAGAGCGGAGAAGAGCCTCATCGCTTAGGTTTTCTGCCTGTAGAAATTTCTCTCCAGTAGGTCTCAGGGGAGCCGGGGCTGGCACTGGTGGACTCGGATGGCCCTGGGCAAAATATAAAGATGGAAAAATACCTTGGCTTGCCTGCATCTCCCATCTTTATTCTGTGTCCTTTGTCCCCTCAAAGTCAGATTCTGCGCCCCCCCCCCACTGTCTCCCTTCCCCCTCCACCTCCTCCCACACACATAGACAAGACCTTGTTTCCTGCTGAAATTATCCAAATCATCAGAAATGGACTGTCTGGTCAAAACTGAAGAGATCATGACCTCATCGACAGTACCAGCAGTAACGATGACCTGAGTGGCCACCGCCCCCCTCCTGGGCACTCCTCTTTCCCTGCAGTCTCCTCCCTTCAGTGCTCAGTAAAGCGTGGGCTAGGGAGGGAAGGTGGATGGGGTTTTACAATAGAAACCTAACATTGGTGGGGAGAGACGACCCCGCATGAAGCCCCTAGATGACATCATCACACTGCCCCCGTCCCTGCCCTAGCCACACAGAACCAGTCCACTGTCCTAGAAACAGGACACGTCAGACGTTATGGACATTTGCTCCTGCTGGAAAAGAGAACCTCTTCTCCACCCTTCCTCTGGCCCCATTCCCTGCGTCTCCACAGCCTCTACGCACCCCCCCCCACCCTGTGGAATGCCATAGAGCAGTTTTCCAAATACATTTTAACCCTTGAACCCCATTGTCAAACCAATCACCTCCTTTTCTGACCCCTACAATAGCCCATCACTGTGAGCACTTCTAGAATCCCGGAGCTTCTTACAGTTTGCAGTTGTCCCTATTGAGATCAGACCATAATGGTATAGAGCAATCGATCACATGACAGAGTTTTGATGAGAAGAAAGAAAATCCCACAGTGGGATGGGTTTCAGAATGTTCTACTTCATGAATTAATGTCAAGCCATGTGTGGTCCCTTAAGATGCCAAAGTCAGAGATATAAGTGATCAATTCTTTACACACGTAGGTTTACTTTAAAGCACATTGTTTATAGGTGAAGGCTGTCCTGCTATTTAATATAAATATAAAAATTAGAAATAACAATCTTTTGGAACTATATTTAAAAACAACTACGTCAGGGATACAGAGACCTTTGGTGATGGTTGTTCTGATTAACGAAACACCGCCAGTTCTGCCAAGAGTTTATCTAACCCGCGCATATCCCTCTGCTCCTTTCTCCCATTTTTTGCTCCCAGGCTGGAAAAACACGAGAACAGTGTCCGTTTTACAGTTTCTAGAGTCTGCAGCCTTGTAAGCAAATCTAGAAAACACGATTTCTCTGGGAATTAAGGGAGGAGGACACGGTGAAATTGAAAAGAAGAAAGATGCGGAGGAGAAGAAAGCTGCCTCCAATCACATGCGGAAATTACCAAACACAAAAGGCACTTTAGATCACATTTTGATTCCATTTCAGTAAGGAGTGTGATAGAGAGGGACTCGTTTGGCCATGTGGGCAGGACAGACCAAATTCATTCCTATTCAGCTAATGGAGAATTTCAAATAAGGTAAATGTTGCCTGTCTGATATTTATATAGGGCATTAAAACCCACAAATCTCTCGTGTGTGTGTGTGTGTGTGTGTGTGTGTCTTCCCAAAGACTCAAAGAACAGTTGAGCATCTAAGTCTTGCTTTATTTTCAAAACAATGTCTGCCTAGGTGAGTGCATTTTCTCTCTGAGAGCTCAAGTTTGTTTTTAAGGCAACATTAATGACTAATGGTGAGTCATCTGGTTTTGTGGCTTGGTACAGTAGTTTATATTTATATAATAGCTTAAAATTCAACTTTGAGCAATGTCCACAGCAGGGAAGAACAATTAGTAAATTCATTAATTGTGCTTTTGTGTACACTTTTATTCTCCAGGCTAATTATTTGTTTAAATTATTTTGCCTCTATCAAAACTATTACCACATGAAAATATCTCAGCTTCAGTTTCTGGTGTGAAATATAAGTCTTGGGAAGTTCAGACATTTTTCTGAAATGTAATCAGCTTGCCTTTGCTAATGACTCATACTCGACATGGTGTCTTTTATTTAAACATATAAGCAATAAGTTTGGGGGAATGTAAGTGTACAAAGAATCGTGATCTGTGTCACTGCTTAGGCTTCTCTGCTGTGGACAATGGACATCTTCCATCTTTGACTTTTAAATATAACCAAACTCTGGTGTATGGTAAGTTGGGATCATGCGGTCTTATGCAAAGCAGTGTCATAAGAGGACTACATCAGCTGCCAAGCCAATGCGCCAGGGTACATAATAAAAGTGAGGTTTCACTCTTTTCTCGTGGAGAGGGACAAAAATCTCCTTCTCCTCTTTTTTTTTCTAAATTCTCTGTGTGTCTGAGCTGTAGCTGTAAGACGAACCAGCTGCCACTGGAGCGGATGCTTTCCAGTTCCCAGTTCCAGGTGTGGGGCCGGAACAGAGATTGATGACTTAGTGGAGACACAGCCAGCTTCCTCCACCAGGTACATGGGAGCGACAGCAGAACAGAAACAGCCAGCCCTCCCTTCTCCAGCATCTTCCCAGCCTGGCTCAGTCCTTGGGGAGAGGCACCGTCCAGAATGCACAGAAGGAGAAGCATGATAAGGACTCACTCAGGACCTGCCGCGTCTTGGTGCCGGGCTGGGCATTTGACCGACAGATTTAATCATGGCAACCTCCTCAAGAGGTGGCATCGTGAGTCCCATTTTTCAGAAGAGGAAGTGGAGGCCAGACTGTAGATGGGAACCCAGAGCCATACGACTGCCAATCCAGTGGCCTTTCCATGATACTATGTTGCTTTCCTGGCATTAGCACATTAGCTGGCGGTAGTGGGTACTTCATTCTTTTCGTCAATAGTATTTATTGAGGGCATACCACAAGTTAAAGAAGGATTCTTGCCTTCAAAGAGGTTAGTGATAGGCGGATGACTGTGCGCCATTCTAGTAATGAATGTGTGTTGCAAGAAATCTGGCCAAATGTAGGCCAGGCCTGTAGTAACCCTGATTTGTGTGCTTTTGGGGCCAAATGTTTTCATTCCAAGTGGAAACAAACAAGAACCCCCCCCCAAAATCTGAGGACCAACTTATTGAGCCGCCAAAGAGAAGCCTGTGAACCCATCCTAAGGGCCCCAGTTCTATGGGGAAACCAGTTAATAAAAGGTGGCGGTGGCCGGGCATGATGTCACCCTCTCAGTTGCGACCTGGCAGGACTCTGGGAAGGATCTCTGTCACCTGGGCAGGGTGGGCTCCAGCATGTGCCTCTGTAGTTACTGTGGGAAGCCAGAGCTGCCCACGGCCAAGGAGACCAAAGGAGAGAGGCAGCCCACCACCAGACCTCAGAGAGAGCAGAGCTGGATTTCAGGCGGTCAACGTAGAGAAAGAGGACGGGCCTGAATCTCCACAGCCCCTATTGTTAAATGTTTGTGTTCTGGTCACACTCTAAAACCGGCTGCACTAATCACTGGAATTACAGATGGGAAGGACCTATGAGGTCACCGAGCCGAGCCTGGCCTGCCGAGAATCTGTCTCCGCACAGCACTTTTGAGGCCATTTCTCTACCTCGTGTACACATTCCAGAGGACTGTGCTTCCCTCTGTCCCTCAAGAGCCAATTCCAGAATCCACCTTCAGTAGATTTTAGACCAAAGATGTACCCTGGGTGGGGGTCACTTTTTAATTTTCCAAAGCACTGAGCAGAAGCCTGGTGCCATGAAAAATCGCTGAGGACCCTCTCTTCCCCTGACGGTCACATCCCACCATGAGATCTCGGGTTGACCAGGCAGCTGGGGAGGCAAATCCTTCTAAACAAAGCTGCTGTCCACACAGCCTCCCAGATGGCTTATTCCTAAATCCAGGCTGCCTGAGTAACACCCTTCCGGGGTTTAGAGTAATTATTTCTGTGCACAAAGACCCAGTCACAAGATGTTCATCACAATGTTGTTTATGGTTGAAAAAAAAAAATTTCCATGCTCAGTGATAAAGTCTGCTTAAATAAATCATGAATAAGCCATATAATGTAGAGAATATTATGAAGCCATTAAAAATAATACACCAGACCTGAGGACCCACTTATCAAGGCCTCTGAAGAGAAGCAAGAAGTCTTCTAATTACACCAGACAAGGGCTAAAGATTGGTTTCATCACACTAGTCATGGAGAAAGAAAGCTATAAAGAGTATGTGGAGAACACTGTTACTCACTCTCTGTCTAGGGCAGAATAGTGATGTAACTCGTTCTTAGTATAGAACTGACCAGTACTATTTTCTTCCCTGCTACTTTTCAACCTTTCCTACAATGGATATATGTTACCTTTGTAATTAGATACAGAAATGTTACTTAAAATCATTAAATTATGCTTCCTTCTGCCTGGCTACCTTTCTCACATTCATCATTCACAGAACCCTTGTAATGGAGGAAGAGAGGGAAGGAAAACTTGCCCCTTTTCTCCTAGCTGGCTGCTGGGTGGCCTGGGTGCTAATGTGTCCTTAGGACAAGCGCAGAACCAATGACAACAGCCAGCCGTGACTTAGTCCCAACGCCACTCGCACAGCTCATTTACTGAACAGACTCCCAGGGGCTTGAAGGGGTGAATGCCCTTGCCATTGCAGAGAGCATTAAATTAAGGAGTTTCTGTGGAAGCAAGAACACTCACCAGGTTTTTCTGCTGTAGAATCACATGTTTATGCAGAAAGGATCTTTCTTATTGACGGTCAATCGGTAACTTCTGCAACATGTCTTTCCTGTAAAGGGGAGACTGAGTCCTGAAGGGTCCAAATGTCTTATCCCTGAACGTGCAAGTGATGTTGGCCAAGCCAGAATAGGACCCTGAGAGTGACTCTAACGTCCTCTGCCTCCGATGTCCTGCCCCTCCCTTACGTGCCCCCCAAACTCCTAATCATACTTCATGGCCCACCTAAGCGTCACCTTCCTAGTGAATTCTCCTGGATTCCTTAAGCAGAGTTGATCTAGACTCTCTCTTATCCCTGTCCCTTATATGTAACTCAACTGTCGCATTTTTTGATACAACATTGCCATTTTTTGACCCTGAGTCTGGTTCTCTTACTGGACTTGAGGGTGGAGTTTATCTCTGCATTCCTAGGGACTAGGGTATCACAACCATTTAAAAATAAACCCAAGGGTTTAAAGGTATTACAAAGCTATAATCCACCTCTGTTTCTAAGAGTTAGGAGATGGGAGGAGAAGCTGACCAGGACGTGCGCCAGTGTCCTGGAGAGGTAGGCACTGTGCGTCAGGGACTGTATAAGGCAATCTGGAGACAGAAACCTCTTTCCTGCTACTATAGGAAGATGGATGGTATAGAAAGTGAATGTCTCCATCAGAGGATTGCCTGGGAAATAAGGCATTAGGAGTATGGTGGGGTGGGTGGGTAGTCACATGACATTCTAGAAAGTTTTGAAGAGAGGTGCAGTAGAATTTGAATCCTAAGTCTATACCTTACTATGACCCTGGGCACATTATTAAGCTTCTTTGAGTCTCAGTTTTCTCACCTAATATTGGTACTTTGCAGGGTTGTCGATAGCCTTAGAGATCATGATTGCAAAATCCCTGGTACATGGTAAGTACTCAGTAATGGCCTTCATTATAATACATTCTTGATTCCTCAGACAGTGACTCAGGGCCCACCTACAGTACTCACAGAGTCGTTCCTCCAGATGCAAGCTGAGACAAGAGGGAACCAGAGAGCCTCAACTGGTCCCCGAGAGGAGGGGAGCCCAAGAAAGAACTCCAGGCCCCTCAAGTTCAAGGGAATGAGCTCTACACAGCACATTATTCTCCCCATTCTTCCAGAAGTAGAGAATAGGATGATAGTTTCCCCTTTAGTGACACTGGCCTGCTTGCAGTTACTCAGGAGACTGCGGCAGGGGGCAAATGATATAGTTGAAGAAATGACAGCAGCCGTGTGACCAAGACCTCAAGGGTTGGTTCTTGGGCAGGGATGGCGGCATGCTCACCAGTGCACGGCAGAGTCCTGGGGGCCTGTGGCTGATGGACTGGGCTTTTGGCAAGCCACTGGTGGGAGGTTGGTGACAGACTACTTTCTACAGAGGAACAATACCCATCAGGTGCACCTCCCTGCCCAGGGATGCGAGCCCCACATAGCAGTGATGCCAACAGTTTGGGATCCAGTTATCCTATGGCTGACCAGGCCTATCTCACCACCAGCTGGGAGCAGGTGGGGGCAAATGCTTGAGGAAGAGCAGGATGAGCATCTTTTTTAGCCAGGCTCTAGAGGAAGAGCATCTCTTTCCTTCTCCCTCTGGGCAGTCTCTCCAGTGGGGCTACTCTCCCCCAGTCTCAGCTCATGCACACCTCCTGGGGGATACCATCCCCGAGCCCCTGTGACCGGTGCGTCTGTCCTTCTTAAACTTCCTTTGATTAGCAGTCTCTGACACATGCTTTGTATTGGTCTGTTTGTCTATTTTTCCTAGATAGTAAACACATATAGACAACTCCTGATATGTAATCAGTGTCCAATAAATATCCATTGAATCAGTCGATGGGTGGTGAAAGAACTTTGAGTGTGGAAAACCACCATCATTATCATATGTTATTGTTTGGAACATTACAGCACAGGGAGCAAGCACGTGATTCTTCTTTTTGTTTCTGCCCATTAATATACATACATACATGTACCCACCCAACCACAGGACCAAGAATTTGAGAATACTTTGACTCAGTTAAACTAAAAAAAATACTTGTTGGACACCTACTCATGGCCAGGCACTTTTTAAAGTACAGGGATACATCAGTGAACAAAATAACATGCACTCTGATAAAATACATGGTTCTAACAATTTCTTAGAAAAGCTGCCATACAGCCACGACAATTATCTCTTACTTTAAGTCTGTATTTAGAGTCCTTAGATTCTGTTTTGGTTCAGACATTTCTAGGAGTAGAGTTCATCATGGAGTCTTGAAAAGCAGACCAGTGGGAGACAATGACTTATCCTTCACCATAGCAAAGACAGTGACTTTCCACGGATAACATTGATTGTCATGGTCTCCACGAGGCACCTCTTTGCAAAAACACTGAACATACACCCTCGACTTTCAATGTTCTCCAACGTGAGCATAAACAAATGGATTCTCTTTTTTACCCGTGTGTTTAACAAGAGGGTTGAGTTCCTCTGTCCTGTTTTTTTTTCTTTTCCCTAACCACGGAAATAAAGCTTCTGTGAACATCATCTTGAGTTTATCATTTTTTAAAGAAACAGATTGAATCTCATATTTTTCCCCTCCCCTGGCTAAGATAGGGATACTCCCCATCTGTTGGTGGCCTTTCCATCCAGCAGGTCCATCCACTGAGAACACTAAATTGCTTTCAGTGAATCCATTAGCTTTGAGTACAGATGAAAATTCCATCCCACTCCCACTGAATGAAGATGTACTGTAATCACTCGTGTTTACGTGTATGAAAGGAGTTGAAAGGAAGTTGGAGTTAAAGATCGTAGATGTTCTGCGACCATTTTTATCACCACCAGGGAAAATTATTTCCAAGTGCCTGTTCTGCCTTTGGCAGGTGAGTAGCGCCATTCTCCTATGTACAGTGAAGTCATCATGAATTTAAAGGTCTATTGAACTGCAAACCATACTTAACCACATTAATAGGTGTCGAGACCTGGGTGGAACACATGACCTACAGAAGAATCAGAACAAGATGACATGGCACCGGCTCTCATAAGAGGAATTACACTTTTTTTGAGAAAACCAAAATTTAATGGTGATGTTGGAAGACATGTGGAGCTAATAGTAAGTATTTGCAAAGAGAGGAAGAAGGGATCCCTGGGCTGAAGCAACTCCCAGCAGACTTCGTAGGCATCAGACTGGAAGATGAGCCTTGAAGATGGAGAGGTTTGGACATCAGTGAGCTTGGAAAGGAGGGCGAGCAAGAACATGGTCAGAAGAGTTGTTTGGTGGAAAGAGTGAGAACATCATTCAGACTGCCATGGATGACTCCTGTGCAAAAAGAATAAGTTTAGAAAAGAGAGTTTAAGTTAAACTGTGGATGTTACTAAACACTGGGCTGAGGAGTTCAGGTTTCATCTGCTATGCAATAAAAAGACATTTGTCAAGTCATGGATGGAGAAGCAGCTATAGAAATATTCTTAGGCAGCAGCCTTCACAGTGAACTAGAAAAGAGAATGGAGCTTTTTTTTTTTTTTTTTTGGAGCTTTAAAAAAAAAACGGTTAGAGGGAAGAGCTGTTGATATGTTCGGTTAGAGTCACAGCATTGTGATTTGAAAGAAGAATTGACACATTGAGAAATTATAAATTAGGATTGGTTAAGAACATATATGACAGGGTAAAATAAAACAAGTCTAGAAGGCAAACAACAAACCCCCAAAACACAATTCTTGCAATATTCATAGCATAATGTTGGTAAAATTTGCCAAAGAAAATAAAAAAGGAAAGAAAGCCTCACAAATCAATAGTAAAACAGAACAAATTAGAAAAATGGACAAAGAACATGAACAGGAACATTTCCACAGAAATCTAAAGGTCTATTGAACTGCAAACCATACTTAACCACATTAAGGTATGCAAAATTTAAAAAAAAGATATTATTTTTGCTTGCTGATTTGGGTAAAAATAATGATAATTGTTCAATTATAATACCTAGTGCTTGAGGAATACATAATTTATGGGATAGTAAATAGTATATCCTTTCTGGAGAGCAATTTGGCAATATCATCTTGGGCCTAGGTTTTCTCTACTTCTCATGAGTCATGTCTTATGTATATACATCAATGCCTTACTCATAGGTCATATAATTGAAAATAATCTAAATGTCCATAATAAGATGTTGGATATAAAAAGTATGGACTATTATATATACATTGGAATCAATGAAGAAAAATCTTTAGTACATGGGAAAATGTGTGTAACATATTCTTAAGTTTAAAAAACAGTTTATAAACAGCTTGCATGATATGTTCCTAATTTTTAAAAATCTGTGTGTATAAATAATATGTGTATTTTGATTCTAATTCAAACAAGCTAGCTGTAAAAATATATTTTTAAGATAATCAGAAAATTAAACATGGTCTCATTAGATGAAGTTGAGAATTTATTGTTGATTTTGTCAGGCACGAGAGTGACAGTTTAGTTATGGTTTTAAAAAGATTTTAGTGTTAGAGATACATACAAAAGTGTTATAGGGGGTTTGCTTTACAGTACTCAAAAACAAAGACAATTAGATGAAAAAAATGATAAAATGTTAATAAGTATTAATTATATAGTTCTCTTTATTTTGAAAATTCCCATAATGAAAATGTTAATTTAAGAAGGTAGGCAGAACCCAGCCACGGTTTAAGAACAATGCATGTGTATGCATAGAAAAACTTGGAAACAGTATATACCAAAATAGTTAGAAATTTGCTGTTTAGATAAATGCTTGATTTTTATTTTCTTTTTTTTTTAAATATATTTTTAAAATTTCTACTGTGAACATATCATGCTTTTATAATAAAAAATAAAGAACTCTAGGGGTTCTTGGTTGCCTCAGTATGTTGAGCAGCCTATTCTTGATTTTGGCTCATGATCTCCTGATTTTGGCTCAGGTCATTATCTCAGGGTCATGAGATTAAGCCCCTGGCTGGGCTCTGCCTTCAGTGTGAATCTGCTTGATATTCCCTCTCTCCCTCTGCCTCCGTCCCTCCCCCCATTCTCTCTCTCTCTCATTCAAAATTAATAAGTAAAATCTTAAAAAAAAAAACAAAACCTCTAAATGCTTTTTTTTAAAGCTTCCTCATTTTGACTTTAAAGAAGTAAAGGAAATGGTGACACCAATAGCTGAAATGGAGAAGATGAGAACCAGGGAGGGTTTAAGAAGGAAACACTCAAAACAGGGCTTAAAGAAGTGGTAGTGATGGTAGATGTCCAAATAGAGTTCTGAACTCAATGAGAAGAGGGAGCTGAAATGATGAAGAGGTTAGGGAAGGCAGAAGCTCTGAGTTTAACCCTTAGAAGCACGCAGATATCAAATACAACAGCTTTGCAGGTCTACCTTGGGAATAATGGTTTTGAAAACTGAAGATTGTTTTTCCTCTCATTCATTTATTCCACCTGGTCCAGATACTGTTTTAGGTGCTGGACCGTGGCAAAATGGAGACGCTTGACTATGTCTCCACGGACTTACAAACTAGCGTCAGAGAGAGAAGTTAGACCCCAAACAACACAGTCAATTATAATAACTATTATGAAGAAGAGGTACAAGTTACCAGGAGAGCTTGTAACAGAAAGACTCGACCTAGTTCTCTGACATTCTGGGAATGTCAGAGAACTTTCCTAGGGAAGTTTTATTTCTGAAGGATAGATAGGAGTTCTGCAAAGAATGGGGCAGGAGCATTCAGACCAAGGGATGAGCTTACCCAAACGTCTTGATGTTGGAAAACAAAAACAAAAACATGACCACTTGAAGGACAAAGAGAAAGCCAGTGTATTGGGAGCTGAAAGTGAGGGATAAAGGGGTGTAAACTGGAGAAAGCAGTCATGGAGAACATGCGAAGGTTTCTGGGCCATGATAAAGACTGTTACTATGATAATACTTAATTCTAGGTGAACAGAGGACAGTAAAGGAGTGCAAATGTGAGTGTGGTCCCTGCAGTGCAGACATCCGAAATGAGGTCCTGCCAAGAGTATTCAGAAGACTGTTGAACTGTCAAGGTGGAAGAAGTCAATGCTTTGGACTGGGGTACCTGCTCTGGAGGCAAAGAGAAGTGGGCAGGTTAAAAAAATATATGTTGAAATTTCCTAAGGGAGAAGACAAACTAGCAAAGGGGACTGAGAAGCAAGCAGAAAAATAAAAGAAGATCAGGAAACCAGAATCAGGGAAAGCACGTTTTTCTGGAGGGAAAGAGTGGTCAAGTAGGTTGGTCCCTACCAAACAGTATATCTTGGAATTAGCAAAATACAAGTCACCGGAGACTTTGTGAGGGCAATGGGGCCAAGTGCTGAGCGAGGAGGTGGGGAGATGGGAAAAGTGAAGCATTGACGTAGGTGCCGAAATGTTTATTGGAAAACAAGAAGACGAAGATGAAGGGGGGAGATGTTTAAATTTGAACTTGTATGTAGGAATAATTCTGAAAAGAAAATAGGAGAGGTGGTGATATAAGGTTTGGCAGAAGTAAGAGGTGATGGGACTCTGAGTGCAGTGCAGGGGGTGGGGGTACTGTCCTCAGTAGGAGGCATACTCCCTTGACATCAGTGGGGGGCAAAGAGGAGAGATGGACAGACTCAGGGGGATTTATAGATCTACTGGCAAGAGCTCGAGGGAACTCCTTTCTCATTCCTTGTGGTTTCTCAGAAGTAAAAGGGTAATTACGTTTGGTGTGTGCCATGTTTGTAGAGTGCGTGCATATGTGCGCATGTGGGCTCTCAGAACAGGGGAGGCTGGAAGAGAAGGTTTGAAAAATCACAGCACACAGCAGGGAAGCAAACCAACCGGAGAACTGAAGACCTAGGAAAAGCAGACTGAGTCCAAGTCAAGTTCAACTGAGTTCCAAATGTGGACCAATGACCAGGCGAGGGGACAGTCACTTCTAAAGCCATGACAGAATAACAACCAGGACTTCGGGTGGGCCACGAACACCCCATGGGAATCTGGACAAGCCGAATCGTAAAAATGGTAGTGAGGGCCCGCCCACATATGCTGGGCGCTCTGAGGACCAGACATGCTGTAACTCACCGAAGCCCAACAACAACGCTACGGGCCGCACACTGCTCTTTCCCTGCGAGAGCCGAGGAAACAAAGGCTTGTACACATTGCCCAAGGTCAGCCAGCTTGCAGGTAGAAGCAGAATTCAAACCCACTTGACTCTGCAGCATCCATGAGGTTCCAGGCCAGCAAGAAGCCCTCGGGACACTGGAGATTCACTTAATATTTCTGCTATTAATTAATTTCAAATAAAATCAAGACCTCTCCCCAAACTCCCTAACCCTTTCCTGTTTTACTTTTCTCCATAGTACTTATCAGTCTCCATTATACGCTCACCGCTCACTTACTCACTTTGCTTGGGATCTGACTTCTGCCGCGCTTTCCACTTTAGCCACTGGTGTCAGGCTACACCCTTCCTCTCTGGACATTTTTCATTCATGGTGTCTGCGTCCCTCCTAACAACTGAAGCTATTAGCAGCTGTGACATCAGGAACATGAAACGGTGAAATTATCTCTGGATACACATTATGATGTCATGAGGGTCTTATTCCTTGCAAAACAAAACAAAACAAACAAAATGGGGCTGTTCTTATGAAACACTAGTATTTGCATCCCAGCTCTAGTACTTACTGTCATCTCTGGACATTGGCTTCCCCACCTGTAAAATGGGCATAATAATCCCTTCTTCTGAGCCTGTTGCCAGGTTAATATGATGTTATACCAAGTCCCTGGGGCATGGAGGGTGCTTAAAAATAATAACGTTTTTCCAGCCCTTCCCTTACTCACTCTTTGGTCTGCTGTTGCCAAATCCCCAAATAATGTGACCAGGGACTCTTCACTCATTTCTTTTTTTACTGCCCTAGAACAAAGGGAACATAATCAAGAGTGGGAACATTATTTGATATCTGCTTCAAAAGCAGGCTGCGTTTGATGTATGAGGCTGATGTGTGATCCTCGATCTATTAGATATTAGTATTAGACTGCCGGCTTTGTGCTGTTTATATTGGTAACATGACCCTGACCGGATCCCCAGCTGTGAGTATTAAAATGTGAGCTTTCAGTGATTGTTGGGCTTTTTTCCCTCCTACTGCCAGGATGAGGTTGAATAAGCAGTCAATGTAACAGCCTTCAGCTGAGTGCGTTGAACTCTTAAAATTCAAATATCGGGGTGTAGGGAAAACTTTGTATCTCGCGTTGCCTCCCCACCCCCAGACTACCATAAGGCACTCCTTGGATTCTGTTGCTTAGGCTGTGTTCACCATCCTCACCCGGGCCCTGCCTGTCTGGAAACTCACAGACCCTGCTGGTTGTTGAAGGAAGGAAGCCAGGCAAGAGAAGATTGGAGAGATTTGCAGAAGAGAAAGTGGGGCAGGTTGTGGCTCCCAGACATGGCCAGGAAGAGAAGAGAAGGAGGAGGAGGAGGAATGGAGGAGGGCGGAATGAGAAGGTGGAGGAGGAAGAGGACAAAGAGAAAAAGAAGCAGGGGGAAGGAGGGACAAGAAGATCGAGAACGGACTGAGCATTTGATCCATATCACGCTCTTCTCAACCCGCTTAATTTCGTTTTCTTTCTCAACAATCCTACAAAGTAGGTCCTTGAGTACCTTAAGGACGGGTCTCCCTTCTGTCACTCCTGCCTGTCCCTTCTTGAAGCCATTCTGGGCATCAAATATCGTTTTCCACTCCGTAGACTAAAACACAACCTTGGCAGCGGGCCATCTAAGGTTCTACGGGAACGGTTCCCCATGGGTGAGGGCACCATGTAGCACCAGCCAAACCCAGATTCTTTTGAGAATAAAAGCAAGAGCTGTTTGCAATAATGCTGGGAACACAGATGAAAACCCAGCCTGCCGTGGGTAATGCAGACGCACGAGCCCCCTCCATGTCCAGCCTGTGCTGTCCACCTTGCTGAGCCGCTGTGTCCTACCGTGCTATGTCGCCTATAAGGCAGACTGACCCGACCCTACCTTCCTCACTCCAATCTCGAAAACTCCTTCTTCAGCCCCTCTTCAGAAACAACGGCTTCTGTGAAGTTCATGTCGAGTTCTTCAAAGCCAGCTTGCAGAGTGGTGAGAGGCCAGATGATGACTGACCTATGATGACTCCAGGGGTTCAGATCCCAGCTCCACCACCGACATGCTGCACGTGCTTGGGGAACTCACTCACGTTCTCTATGTCTTGGCTCCCTTTTTTTTCTAATGTTGAGATAATAGAGCCTTCTTCGTGGGGTGGCTTTGAGGACTGAGCGAGTTCACAAGTGCATGGGTTTCGGGGGGATCGTGGGCTGCTCAGTGACGTGGGGCACAGATGTGCCCGTGTTCACCCATGTACGCACGCCTGAGTCCACCCGTAAGGCACACATTTTCTCCTTTGAGGACAAAAAGAAATTGTCAAGTGGAATGTTAAATGTCAGAGGATTCATAGATCCTTTTGTCAATAATAACCCCCAGTTTTTATTATGGTGATTTTTGACATCATCTTAATCAATCCAACATGTTAAAATTTCTAAGATCCTTCTAGGACTCAAGTAATTCTAGAAGCTATCCCATATAGGCTTCTTGCCGGCAGGAGTGTGGGATGGTCTCAAAATGCCTTTTATAAATAAGCAGAATAGGTTCCCATCCATGTGATGCTATTTCGGAGTTCAGTAACATTTATTTTACCTAAGACCTGCCTTATTAAAGTGCTAATGCTCCTGAGGTAAGTTATCTTCAGTTATTTTTACCTTAGTGTGAATGCATTTCCAATCCTGTTTGAGTGAAGGCATGGCAGAAGATACCAGATATTCCTAAGGGGTGGAAGCAGGGACTTGGAAGGGTAAGAAAGAGTGTGGAAAGGCAAGACTTCAGATGACAAAGATGAATTCTGTCCACATCACACTTTCACCTGGAGCAAAACACGCTTGCAGGGCTCATAATGCAAAATACCTTCTGAGTCTTAGCCAAAAGTGGCCAGACAACCCCTCCAGCCCCCCACCAATGCCCTCAAACACACACACATACACACATACTTGACTCAATTCAAGTCATCTGCCTCCCTCAAGCCCGGGTTCATGGGGACTTTTGCTATTGTTGTTGTTAGTCTCTGGCTGTCATTTTGAAGCTTTTTCCCCCCACAGATTTTAATTGAATGTTCCAGAGGGGAGGTATTTCCAGCATTTAGTTTTGAACTTTTGCCTCACATTGTGACCAATTAAAATATGACTAACAACAGAACACACTTTCTTTTTCTTCAAGCATCACCCCCAACAGAGACAATGGGACTTGAACACCATATTATTATTTTCCATGCTGTTTGACTTAAATCAGGGAAAAGTTTTGTTTTGTTTTGTTTTGTTTTTGGAAAGTTCTTTGAAAACTTTTTGACAATCTCATTTGGTCTTTTCTTCCCCTGTTCCATGTATATATTGGGTGGAACTCTTTATAGTCTGCTTTCTTTACAATTTTCACGTCAAACCTCCTTCTATAATACAGAGCAGTGGTCCCTGCTACGTGACTGAAAGTCAAGCCATGATGGATGGCTTTCAAGATGATACTAATACACAGATAGAGGGTGCAAATCCATCTGAGCCCAGCCTGGCCAGCAGCCCTCCACTTCTGTCCCCCTGTTGCCTCTTTTCCCTTTCTCCACGTCTTTGGCACACCCCTCGGGTTCCCAGCCACCTCTCAGGGAAAGGTCTTCTATTGAGCAAAGAAAAGAGAACACATCATTGATGAAGGACCCAAGGCTGCTCTCTCCATATCTGAAGTGTATCTATAATGGCACTCTTGCTTCCCTCTGACCCTCAACTTCAAGAATTCCTCTTCTTCTTATGCAGCTGATCCCTTTCCTTTCTGCCCACCTTTGGCTCTTGGCTAAAAAAGTATTTTCCCTTCTGTCTCGTGAATTTTTATTCTCCCTCTTCACCATCTCTCAAACTGAAAACATATGCACGGTTCCTCCCTCATTCTAACAAACCTCCCCATAAACTCCTCCCCCTACCCCATGACCTTGTCTTTCTCTTCCACCACCAGGCTGCTGGACAGACTAGCCCATGTCCCTCACTATGACCACCTCAACTTCACCAGCCCCCTGATATTCAGATCCCACCATATTAGACTCTATTGGCATTGTGATCCATGGGCTCCAACAAAAGTCAGGAGAGGACCTGGTACTTAGTAAATTGCCCTTGGATTCAGGCCAGGACTTTGGTAATAGGGATAATGTGGTAAATGAAAACAAAAAGTGAAGCTGAAAACTCAACTGTCCTCCCTCTTTTCCAGATAGAACCAAGGAGGTTACGGAAAGAAAGAAAAAGAAGCTTCCGGCTGTGCCAGAAAACAAAGGAGTTTCACAGAGTTGAAGAGCAAGCCTCTAAGAAAGATGTTTGCCCCAAAGATGCTTCAAAAGGCAAGGAGGAAGCTTATCTACGAAAAGCTAAGCATTACCACAGGGAATATAGGCAGATATACAAGACTGGAGCTTTGAACAGCGACGATGGCAAGAAAAGCTGGCAACTTCTACCTACCTGCAAGAGACCACAGCAGCATTTGTCGTCAGGATCCGAGCTATCAGTGGGGTGAACCCAAAGGTTCAGAATGTGGGTGTTGTAACTTCTTTGCCTCGACCAGATCCTCATTGGCACCTTTGTTAAGCTCAACAAGGCCTCAGTTGACATGCTAAGGATTGTGGAACCATACGTAGCATGAGGGGGACCCAGACCTGAAGTTGGTGAATGAATTGATCTTCAAGTGTGGTTCTGGCAAAATCAACCATGAAGCAAATTGCCCTGTCAGAGAGCACATTGATTGCCCCATCTCGTCATAAATATGGCACCATCTGCATAGAGGGTCTGATTCACGAGGTCTATTCTGTTGGAAAACGTTTCAAAGAAGCAAACAACTTCTTGGCCCTTCAAAAGATCTCCTCCATGAGGGGGTATGAAGAAAAAGACCACCCATCTTGTAGAAAGTGGAGATGCTGGCAACAGGGAGCACCAGATCAACAGGATTATTACAAGGATGAACTAAGGTACCTACTGTGATTATTTTTTGTAATTTCATCATTTGATAATGACTACTTTCATACTGAAAACAACAACAACAACAACAATTCAAGTGCTCTTTTTGGTCTGTTTCCAGAGCCAAAACTAGTCTGGGAATGAATGCCTAAACCCAGAGACGGCAATACTAGTACCCCTCAGCGGAAAGTGGGGGTGTCTGTGTCCACACCAGTCCTTGACATTGAGCCCGTGGGAGATAGCAAGAGCAGGAGATGGAGACCTAGCATTGCTACAGGGAGCATGATTCCAGCTGGGAGATAATCAGGCAAAAGAGAAGCAACAGGACATCCTCCTGCTTGCTTCTCTGGGCCTCTGAGGCTCACGGGATTGTTTATGTGTGTGAAGGAAAAATGGAGGTGTCTACCTTTCTAGAGGTTCCTGACCATTCTTCCCTGTCCTAGCACCTTCCTGCATGTTCTCCAGTCCGGCTACTTTCTTTAGTCAAGAGAGCAAAAGGAGTGTTCCTCAACAACATTACTTGCACATTTACCACCGGCAATCGCAGCTCTCTTCTGCTGGATAAAGTTTCTGACAAACTTTTTGAAGTTAATCCTTTTCCCAGGTCTGAAAAGAAGCCTCTTCTTTGTAATCAAGCAGGTAAGAGGATGAGACAATGACTCTTGCTCTCTGCCCCAGTCAGCTCCTGCCCTTCCCCCCATGTGCACATTCTCTAGGAAGGAACCTCAGAGCACTAGAGTTTCCAATTGGGGTCTTGGCCTCTGTGCCAAGTGCCAAGTGATGTCTGGCAGTGCCCATTCTGATGCGTCCTGGCGGGCGAGCTGAGGCCCCCAATTCATCTCACATGAACCGTGAAATAGCCAGCAGATGGCCAGCCATCAGATGTGTGGTCACTACTGACCCTGCCTAGATTTGAACCTGTGACCCCTAAGTAAAGAGTTTTATGTTGCAATAACAATGCCTGAAGGGTCTAGGTGCTCTCCAAATCCCTACCTTTTAAATTAGCACTTTGTAGTTAGTCACTGAGGAAGGAGAAGAAACGAAAGAAGGAATGAACTGAACACCTGCCATCCTTAAGGAAAGGAGGAAAACTGGGGGAGGGGAAACTAGCTCTTACAGCCTTGGTGGGGGAAGCTGTTGCTTTTTAAAGCAGGGTGCCATCTGAGAAGTGACTACCTCTTACCATCACTCTGCAGGGCTATTGGAAACACCTGCATTGGCCTTCGCTCTGCTTCGTTGGTTGTCTTCATTTGCTTGCTTAAACAACTGGAGGTGTTTATACCTTTGTAACAAAATCACTTTCTTGAACAGGATCACAATAATGAAAGGAAATTCTCTTCTCCCCAAAACTTTCAGGAGCTTCAGCCCCCTCCTTCATTAATTCAGTCTACCCAGCTCCAAAGTGGAGAATAAATACGATTGTGTCCATTTTGCAGATGGGAATGGCGGGAAGTTCAGAGGCTTAATGCAGTCTTTGTTACCCACGTGCTGAGAAATAGTCTTGGCCATTGACAAAACACAGAATGAAAGTGATTCATTCACAGTGTCAGTTTGTTCTTCTGCAAATAAGGATAATAGGAAGTTTGTGGGATGCGTGAATTCATGCATATCCAAGTCTGTGCCCAGTGTGCAGATCTGCCAGGTGGCTGCTCTGCACACCTCAACCAATATTTTGCCACCGGTCATCTAAAACACGACATGAATGATCCCCCCTAGAGTTGCCCAATCAACAGCCATGCCAACCCCAGTGTGACTCACAATGCTTTCTCTGTAAGCATTAGCCTTCATTGTGAGTTTGGAAGATCTTCTGACTTCAGCAGGATAGGTGGCCCAGAAGAGCCCTCTCTCCAGGCATATGCCACACACAAAAAGAAATGTCAGTTTGAGGACATTGGGAAGTCACCAAGGCTGTGCGAAATCATGCTGTCGACGTCCCAGAGAGGCAGGAAGACCATTGAAAGCTGACTTCCCCCCTAGAACAGTGGTTCTTGAAGCGCGAGCACGGAGGGAGCTATGGCACAGGGGACCTTGTTAGTGCTACAAATAATCAGGTTCAATCCCAGATCTGCTGAATCTGAAACTTTGAGGTGAGACTCGGAAATCTTCCATAGCAAAGCCTCTCATTGATTCTGGTGGTCTGAGTGCAGCTGAAAGACTGAGAAGCAGGGCAGGAATTTGGGGAGTCTCAAAGGCCTGGGGAGTTAAAACACCATTCTGAAGATAAAGACCAAACTCCTTGCTTAATGTGGCTTTTGAGGTTCTGCGTGATTTGGCCCCTACCTATCTCTCTAACCCCTTCTAAAATATCACTTTATTTCCTCCTCCTTAATCTTCTCTGGACTCTTTTAATTCGCTTGTACTTGCCATGTTCCTTCCTGTCACAGGGCCTTTGCATGTGCTGGGAATATTCTTTCTTTCTCCCTTCAACTAGTTAATACCAATTCATTCCTCTGATTACAAATTGTTTCCTAAGAGAGCTTTTGTCAATCTTCCCATCAAATCCCCTTATTATCAGTTTTCATGGAAGGTGACCTTCTGTCCCTCTCTTTTGTAGCACTCAAAATAATCTAATTTTATATTTGATTAGTTATTAGTTATTATGAGTCATGTCTATCTTTGCTGACCACTGTGTATTCAGCCCATGTCTATAGCACATATTACACTCAAGAAACAGTCACTGAATAAATTAATAAATAAATAATTCATCAGGAAAAAGGAGTGCTTTTTTTTTTTTTTTTAGTAGTGCTGTTTTTATTCCAAAAATGAGAAGACTGGATTTTCTGACACTCAAATAAGAAACATCCCAGAAGAATTACATACCAGGGGCTCTAAGTCAGCATTCCAGCTTACCAACTATAAACTTTTTTTCGTTCCTATATCTGAAACCAGTTGAGAAGCAGACACAAGAGAGAGACTGATGGAGATCAAAATATGAACTTAATTACTAATAAATCTGAATTGGAGAGCTGTGTTCAACTAATGGCCACAATCAAGTTTCCTAATACATCCCCTTGGATTTGAACTTGTCCTTTCAAACGGCTGGTATCACCTATGCAGGGGCAGATCAAGACCCGTGATGCTTACTGCATTACTGCATGGATTAGCAGAGGTGTTTACATCCAGAGGTCAAGCAGCTCCACCAGTGCCTGGAAAGCCAGGGAGAGGCTGGCTGGAGTAGGCCCGGAACATTCTTCCGAACTTTCTTACACAGTAACTCACTATGCTCATGGGAAAGAATGAGTAAAGGGGAAAGAGAGCCAGGAATATTGCTTTGGAGGAAGCTTTCTCAAGGAAACGTGAAGACAAGAAAGTGGAGATAAATATCAGTGGGACCTTATTCACAGCTAAAAACTTGGTTATTTTAAAAAGTGAGTGCAAGTACAGGGTTTCCTTGTTAGTGGGATTAATGAACCCCGTCTTCTGTTTCCTTCATTTTTCCTTCCGCAGAAGTCATGTTATTGAATTGATTGTTATGGCTACGAATTCACACTTTAACATTTGTCGTTGAAAGAGTTTATCTTTTTTATAAATGCAATCTACCTAGCTACACAGGCACACAATGTTATCTCCTGAAGATTTCCTTTTTTATGAAATATCACAACATTCTGCTTCCATACTGGTTGAAAGCATTTGATCAAACTCGTGCATTTTAGGGCTCTGGAAGTACGAATATAGTTGAACAAGTTGGGGATGATTTCAGCTGCAAGTAATAGAATAGCCAACGAACAGAGGCTTAAGTATAAAAGACGTGTGATTATCTCACATTCAGGAAGCTGAGTGATAGTTGCCTGTTGACGTAGTGATTCAGCAAAGGCACCAAGTCCCCAGCTTCTTCTTGTCCTTCTGTTTACTATATTCAGTTATGTTGACTTTTCATTCTCTTGTTGTCTCATGGTTGCAAAATGTTCGATATGGGCCTCGTACATCCTAATGATATTTAAAGCAAGAAGAAGTGAAAGGTTTAGTATCCCTGAGCTTTCTTTTCAAACACTGTGCTTTTTATGGGGAAACAAAACACTTCTCAAAGATGTCTCACGTACTTGGCAGTAGAGTGTCACATAGCCACTCCCAGCTGTAGTGGAAGCTGAGCCATGAATGTCCTGATTTGCTTTTATTTAAGATTGAACCCTTACAGCTGGTCACAATACTGTGCTGAATAAAACAGAGATCTCATTGGTAAGGAAGAAGGGAGACATTGGAAGGGCAACTAACACAGCCTACCATAAGTATGTCTGACCCAAACCCATCCCAGAAGATATTCATTCCACTGTAACAAGCATCATGGATCTACTGAGGTCAATAAATAGGGAAAAGACAGAGTCAGGTCCTGGAGCCATAAGTAATAGCTCATCTAGCATTTGCTCAATCCTCACAAGTTGTGAAAATGTCTCAGGACAATAAGGAAGACAGAGTATCCAGTAGTGGAAGAGAGATTGCTGAGGAAGGCAAGTCTGGCTAGAGGAGTCTACATGGTTGAAGAGGGCCTTTGGCAATAGGGTGACGGGGAGGAGCTAGAGAGGCAGAGTGGAGAACTAGGGGTTCAAGGGGGACACGCCTCATGGGGGGACATGAGTTCTCATTGGGGAATGAAGAGGGAGAGAGGGACACTGGGGACCTGAGGGTGGAAGCCGGACATACTAGAGTCCATTCATTGGGTAGAAAGGAACCACACAGTTTCATGAGCAGAGCAATGATGTGATGAAAGCAGTATTTCAGAAAGATTAATTTGGTGGTAGGGAATGGAATGGATCAGAGGAATCAGAGAAGGAGAGAAAGGTCGGGAAGCTATTGCAATGTCCACAAAGTGATGGGGACCTCAGTGAAAGCATTATTACTGCCAATAAAAATGTAGCACTAAGTATGGGTCTATAAGACATTTTAACCTCATTTCGGGATATCCCTTAATAGAAAAAAATAGACACAATAATGAAAAACATAGACCCTCATTAGTGGTGGTAGCCAAATGTTGAATTGCCACATTCCCCATTTCAATTGCTCATTTGGAAAAAAAAAAAAAAAAGTTAATTTTAAATAATGAAGGGAACTATCAGGGGGTTCCACCAAAAGTAATTTTTTGAATCTCAAATTATTGCTCTTCCAGTTAGTTACTCATGGCCTGGTTTCACAGAAACGGGCCGCAGGCATTACAGGAAATAAAGTTTTATTATAGCAAGACCTCTCTGATTCTGCCACTCAAAGGGCAACTGTATCCCCCACACAAGAGGAGGCATTTTGCACAGGGAGGTGGGAAGCAGACAAAGACCTCACATGGGTGGCCTGCGTGGATTTGGTGAAGAACCAAAGCTCACTCAGAAGCTGAGAAAGCATAGCCCTTCTGACCAAAGATTCCAAGGGCGGTGAAGGCCCAAGCACGCACAGCAGGATCCCCACTCCGGGAAAGCCGACCGCCTGCCTGCCACGGTTAGCAGGATATTTTGTTATTTGCAGCCAAATGCATTCCCAGTGAGAGAGAGGCTCTCCTCTCCTCGTTCCACTGAATTCACACCACAGCTCCTGGGGCCTAGAGCAGAGGACAGCCCCCAGAGCTAGGTTGGGTAAGTACATGAAGGAATCAGTGACAGACATCTTTATTGTCTTCCATTACGGGTAGCTCGAAGTCTGCAGACTCTGGAGCCAGATCACTGTGTTCAGGCTGTCACTCTGCCACTGGACCCCTCGAGGCCTGCGACTTCTTTTCGCCAGTTTTCCCTTCTGTAAAATTATAATAGCTCATACTTTGTAGATATCTTTCAAGGACTCAATGAGATCATGACTGTAAAGTACTTTGCTCAATGCCTGGGACAGGGTTAGCACCCAATAAATGTTGGCCCTGTAATTTTTACAGATGAGGAAACAGTCATCCAAAAGCCTAGAGAATTGGCCCAAGGTCTTGCAGATAAATGCTGAGCATGCTTCTTTTCACGGACACATCTTTTCTAAGCAGTGTGTCAACAAGTCAGCAAATATTTATGAAGTGACCATGAAGAACAGAGTTCTGAACTAAACATTCAGAATTTATGCTCAAGGATGGGTCTGGTTCCTACTTCCGTGGAATTTACTATCTGACAAGGATGTTTAGTTTTTCATGGTCAGCCCGGCTTCACACGAGGCTGGTCTTAGAGATAAAAGAGAAAAGAAGCCTCCACTGTACTTTCTGAAGGGTCTAAGAAGGTCACCGTAACAACATCCATCAACTGGCATTGAGGGTAAACTCGACACAACAGCTTTGTATTGGCCTGGGTTTTGACTTTCTAGAGGGCGGATTCACCAAATCACCCCCTCTCTCCCCTTCTTCCTTTGCGATTCCTCTGCAGATAAAATAGCTTCCCTGAGACCTTTAACGGATACCTGAAATGACTCCAGCCAGGGCTAGTCCCCAGAGTGTAGCATTCCTCCTTACCTAGTAATCTTTGAAATTGCAGTTATCGCTGGGAAAGAAAATGGCTGATGTCAGTGACATGTATTTTTAATAAATACATGTGCATGTGTACATGTATGTATATACATTTCTTTTATGTCAAGCGAATTTCCCTGAGGAGAAGGGGGAAGTTGCCTCTCAGATAGCTAAGACAGCCTGGTCCTTGGGACAAAGGCAGCTCTTGTGGAGTAAAAGTAAGGAGCGATAGGCCACAGGGGTGTTGGATCTCCTGTGGGTGGGGCCTGCTCTCTACTCACCTTCCTTCCTGCAGAACCTGAGTCTCTACCCCTCCCTACAAGCCTTCTGCTTCTCAACCTCTGCTGCCACCGTGCTTTGCCCCTTGGAGCCACACACTGCATGGCCATGTGGCTGGGAAAGGATGAGCCTTCATCCTTCCCAGGGTATGAGGTATAGGAAGAGGGATAACTCTCTTCCTTGCAAACCTGAGCAAAAGCACAAGGTGCTTTATTTGAAGAGCTCTAAAATCACTCAGTAGAAATGGTCAGGGTGATCAAAGCATGCCCATGTGGGGACATCATACAAATCTCAGAATTTTATAAGATTTTTACCGGCTCTGGATCCCAAACCCAAACCCTTCCTGTTTTCATTTTCTGGAGGGTGAGCTCATCAAGCAAACCCTTTCCTCTGATCCCACTTTGCATAAGGCCAATGTGTGTCCCCTCTTCCACAAGGTACCTCACTGAAGGAGGCAGCCTAAGGCTGGAGTCTGGGCCCTGTGTTGTGGTCTCGGAGGAAACTGGCCTCCTGAGTAGCTGCAGAATGATAACACCTCAGTGCAAGGCCACCATACTTCCTGGAACATGTGTCCCCTCAGAAACTTCCTCAGTGGGTACGTAAGTAGGAAAGGCCAAATACTGGCAGCCTGGTCCAGAGCCACACTCGTAACGCTGACACGTTAATTCACATGTAGTTTTCCATGACTGTCCATGACTTCTTAAAAAAATATTTCCCCTCCCAAAGGAAATTGTGTTCCTGAGCATTACTCTGTCACGTATTTTTAAAATTCTGTACGGATGGACTTCCTCTAAATGTGGGCTAGCTTGAGGGAAAGATTTGTGCAGGCCAAGAGACCAGCATGATTGGCGATCTGTTCCTCTACACAAAGACCAGCTCTCCTAGGTGCCCCAGAGTGGCATAAAATGTCTGCCAGGCCCTGTCTAAGTGGATTGTACCAATGGGAAACCCACCAAACAGCCTGACTGGAGAAAAAGAGGCACAGTGGAGACATAGGAGAAGCACCTGCTCCCACCTTTGGGGAAGCAATCACCTGGTTGGCCCCGGAGAAGAGATACATGCCAGCCCTTCCTGTCAATGGCTATGCCATGGTTGGGAACACGAGCTTCCACTGAGCCTGTCTCCAGGTTGCCAAAAGCCTGCACCTGACAAGCGACTGGGGGTGAGTCGTTCCGAAAGACAGTGAGAATGAAAAGGAGAGTCTGCTTTCGAGAACAAGCCCTGGCCCCAGTTAGTCCTTTGAGGACAAGGACCTGGTAAATGGCTCCTGCCTATGAAAGACAGAAGGAGAGACAAAGTTCTGGCCCCACAGTGGGGTCTAAAGGTCTCCCGCCATTCTGAGTCTGTAATACCTCTGCCAGCATTGGCTCTGTAGGAAAAAATTGCATTTGAGAAAAATGGGCACAATAAAATCGGAATGTGTGCCTTTAAGGAAGAGTCCCCCAGATAAGTATTGCTAAAGTTCCAAATATATAGCCCATAAAACACAGAGGATATTTGTACCATGGCTAAGGTTCAGCACTGATCATCGCTAAATGGTCACCACTAACAAATCAACATGTGACATTAGCCAGAAGAGTGATTGGATGTTAAAACAGACTCAGAAGTCCCAGGGAACAGCCCCCTCATGAGCAGTTTAAGTTAGAGTGTCACTTATAAGAAGTGGTATATCATTTGGTTAAGTTGCAACCATGTAGCAATTTATAATTCACTCACATTCCACATTAGACACCTCCTCCTTCCAGCTAATATGGACTATTGCCAGTAAAATACACAATAACAACCATTTATTGAGCATTTTCTGTGTTTCGGCCGTTAC
Source organism: Mustela nigripes (assembly GCF_022355385.1). Classification (NCBI taxonomy): domain Eukaryota; kingdom Metazoa; phylum Chordata; class Mammalia; order Carnivora; family Mustelidae; genus Mustela; species Mustela nigripes. The sequence goes on along the minus strand of NC_081564.1, from coordinate 45,748,158 downwards.
ACCATGAGCTTTAAAAGCATTCTTAACTCTAATAGTGCATTCTGGAGAACTTGCTATTTACCAGACATTGTTGTAAGCATCTTGTGTGTGTTGACAACTTGCTCCTCACAAAATCCCATGAGGTAAGTACTATTCTTATCACATTGTACAGATGAGAAAGCTGAGGCACACTACCCTAAAAAATTTGCCTGGAGTGATATATCTAATTAAGAGGCTGCCCGAGAATTCAAACCCAAGCAGTCTGTTCATAAGTCATGTTCTCAACTCTTACTTCATAATTGCATCTTCAAACTATCTCTGTGAAATATATACAGCAATTACTTTCTTTGTAAGAGTAACCAAGGTGAGGTTCAGAATGATTAAGTCATTTCTGTAAATGCATAGTCAGGAAGTGGCAAAGCCTGGACTTGATCTCAGGTCTTTCCAGCACCAAAGGCTAGAGGCCAGAAGAGGATATTATTTCTTGTATCCATTGCACTTCATTGACCGTGAGTATATAATCATTCCTCCTATTCGAATGTCAGGTCAATAAATTTGAATGGTTGTTAGATGCTAGACACTGTGTTTGGTGTCAAATATCAGATGTTCCCTCCCTTCAAAGAATTTACACCTTATTCATGCAAGTAGAGACACTGAAGTAGTCATTTAAGTACATAGAGAGACTCAAAGAATGGCCTCTTCCTCATGCTCTTTGTTACCCGCAAGGACTCTGTGATTGATGGCTGTAGCTATGGGGGTAAAGGACACTGTGTCCTTTCCTCCATCAAAAGTATCTCTGAAAACAAGTCAGTGTTCTTGTGGATGCCGATGACCAAATTCTCTAAGCCATCTCATGTTACTTGAAGCTATTGTCAACGTACTTTTCAAGTGGGCTTGCTTTCTTCTACCCATACTGAGTGGAGGCCCTTCAGGATCTCCCCACTCTGGTCTTCATGGTTATAGCTGCTCTGGGCCCTTGAGTTGTGCTGAGCAGGGCATCACTTCTAGAAGTGACTATGCTCCAGGACCTCAATAATAGTGTTGAAGGACATGAACAAAACATCTAAGGAGACTAATAATGCTGCATTGGTAACCTCCAGAATGGATAACCTTCCTGAGTACACCACTTATTGGACATGTGATCTTTGATGACTCAATTTATGTGTCTCTCAGCTTCTCTTGTATTGTGTGCATAATAATGGGATTTTTCACTAGAGTTTTTGTGAGACTTTTACAAGTTAATCATGTAGAGCACCGAGACTAGTGTCTGGATGGCTCATGGTGAGTAGATGTTAGCTGGTTCTTCTTCTCCTTCTCCTCCTCGTCCTTCCTCCTCCTCCCTCTCCCCTTTCCTCCATCTATTCTTCCTCCTCCACTTTGTTGTTGTTGTTATCTAATTCACTGTATGCTAGGAGCTCCCTTTGTCTTAAGAGTTGATAATGCACTAGTAGTACTAAGCCCTTGAAGTGGAGAAAGAACATGCTGGTCCTCTTAATTTTATTGTCATCAACCTTTAACACATCTGAGAAGAATTTAATTTTAAAACATTTTTTATGGGGCGCCTGGGTGGCTCAGTGGGTTGGGCCGCTGCCTTTGGCTCAGGTCATGATCCCAGGGTCCTGGGATCGAGTCCCGCATCGGGCTCTCTGCTCAGCGGGGAGCCTGCTTCTCCCTCTCTCTCTCTCTGCCTGCCTCTCTGCCTGCTTATGATTTCTCTCTCTGTCAAATAAATAAATTAAATCTTTAAAAAAAAAAAAACATTTTTTTATGCACTACATGGTCTAAGGAATCTTTGGTATGAATTAGAGTTTAGCCACATTCCATAACACCTTAGTGGTATAAATGGGATCTAAAAGGACTTATGAACTGTATTCAGTTTGTGAAAGTATAATCTTTAACAACAACAACAACAACAACAAAAATACAGAGAAATTCGAACTTGCCAAAAGGCAAAAGAATAAAATAAATGGCCTGCATTTCATTTAAAATTCTATATTCCCACAAATCTTCTAATATTAGAAAAACTGGGGTTGAGGATGTGTGTTGTTATTTCTGGCCTCGGTGGGTGCAATGATAGATTCTGGAAACGGTCAAGAAAGTTTAAAGTCACATGACAGCGTCTGTCAGTCTCTGCTCAGGAAGTGTGATCAAGTGCTCAAAATTAGCTTCTCTATAGTTTCGAAGTAGATATTTGCCCTTCATCCTCTCACTAAAGTCTTTGTCTTTGGTCACCCTGTCTTTACTGAAAAGCCTCTGGTTCTTACTGACCTACATTAACCTTAGCTATTACTTCATCCCACCGTGCACCCCCCCAACCATAACTCCAGGCTCTGTTCTAAACCACAAACCCATTGTTTCATGAAAAATGTTCCTCTGTTATTGCAACCTGTGGTAAGAGAGAGGCTTTACTATCATCTTGATATGATAGCATCTGATAAAGGTGCCATTATCATGTATCAATACTAGAAAGAGTGTATGCATGATGGTTGTGGCTCTTTTGTTTTCTAAATTAATTGAATGGCATAAAGGACTATGCTATTGGACTCTAAATCAAAAAGAAGTATCTCTAAGAGGTTAGTTACAGCACAGTTTCTGGTAACAGGAAGACTAAAGAGGAATCAGTGACAAATGTCTAGGAGACCAGAATGAACATCTTTGAATGCAATTCCACAAAGGAGAAAGAAAAAGAGAGGAGGAAAAGGAGAAGGAGAAGAATGTAGTGCTTATCCATAGCTTGGTACCAAATCTCTCCCAGACTGAATGACTTAAAACAATGGGTCCAGGATGCTAGTGATGATGTACTTCCATGGCCCCCAGAGTGAGTGCATCTCCTTAAATTTTGTACCCTATGCACCTGGCTTGCCTCGTCGTAGCCCAACAACAACAACAAAAATATGTATAATCTCTCACAGAAACTTGGGAGAAACTCACCTAGATGGAAGGTTTAGCTCAGGGTCTCCCATGAAGCCGCGCTCAGGGTGTTGGCCAGAACTGTGGTCTTCTGAAGGCTTGACTAGGCCTGGAGGAGCTGCTTCCCAGGTGGCTCACTCTTACAGCTGGCAGGTTGGTGATGGTTGCTGTCAGGAGGACTCAGTTCACTCTCTACAGGTCTCTCAACGGTTGCTCAGGTGTCCTTACAACATGGTGGTTGACTTCTCCCAGACCAAGCAAGACACGAGGAAGAAAGGTGGAAGCCACAATGTCTTTTATCATCTATTTTCAGAAATTACACACCTTCATTTCCACCACATTCTGTTGGCCATACGGACCAACCCTGACACAGTGTAAGAGGGGATTACACAAAGAAATGAATGACAGATCACTGGGAACCATTCTGAAGACTAGCTACTACAAAGAAAGAGGAAAAAGAAAGAGAGGGAAATAAAAACACTTAATTGGGAGTTTGATTTTCTGACGGTGAGTTTGGCTTGAACTTGTGGATAAAAATTAAGTCAAAATAGCAAATTGTAGAAGAAAACTAAGACTGGCTGTGTTATTGGATAATCCAACTTTTTAACTCAGTAGCTGGGTGTATGTGTGGGGAGTGCTGTTTGGTAGGAAGGCTGAGCATGCAGACTTCCTCCCAGACATGGCCTTTCCATCAAATGCATCCATCTAAAAAGGACACTATTTCATAAAATTCCATCTTTGGCTCATGGGTTGCTGACTGATTTCGGCCATAGAAGGGATATAATAACTTCTGTTAAGAACAGGTCATTCCATTGACCTGGCTTTGTTTACAAGCTGTGGGGCTTCACTTACCTACTCCTGGGTGATCTTTGACTAAATGACATAATTGTTCATCCATGTTCTTTGCCTAAGTTACCACAAATAAGTACCATAAAATTTTCTATTATTCAACCAATTGATGTGATTATCTCTCAAAAGAAGCCCTTTTTGGTTCTTCAATTTGACCTTGACTTTCTTTCAGTGTGGAGGGCACGGGCAGGCAGACTGTCCAACTCTCTTCATTTCATGGGTAACCTCTTACCCTAAAACATGAAACTTCCCAGAAACTGTATCATACGTTCTGCTGAACCATAATGCCGAAGTTAACACGGTGGGTCTCTCTTTTCATCCAAGAGTGCAGTGATGATTTTAATGCAGAGAATGCTGTACCCTGGGGACTTCATCCCTCAAGATTCACCACGGCCTACCTCCTGTCCTCTTCCTCTACTGACTAGTCTCTTGCCATCCTGACGGGATCTGCCCTCACACCTAGCACTGTCCCCCGGCTGACGCTCCCCGAGAGCCCTCCATAGGAATGGAGGAAACATGTCTGTCTTTAATCCCAAGATTGTCTGTCAGAAGGAAGAGTCCGTGTGCAGATGCCCTGCACTGCTCTTTTGTCCCCGTGTCTTATCGTGGCTCTCCAGCAGAGCCTTTGATTTCCACCCCGCACTGGGGGGTGTCTGGGCTACTTTTTAGCTTGCGTCTCTGTTCGCGAAGATATGTATCCAATTCCGCACACAATGAAAGAATAACAACAACATGAATTACAAATGTTATGATGCATTATGCTTTGATTAAATAAGAAACGCGATCTGCTGAGCCCAAAAGGATAGAACTAGAATCCCGTCAAGAGAAAAGATGAATGAACAGAACTATAGTGACATCTGCTGGTCCCTCCCATAGAGGTGGTGGAAGCATCCCCAGAAAAGGGTGGAGGAAGGAAATAATAATGATGATAATCTCATGCTTAAAATAAATCCTTAAAATGTGCTTTTATGTAAAGATGTATTAAGTTCAAGCGATTTAATTGGTATGTCGTGAATGAGAAAACAAAAGTCTTTGGAGTAGAAGGTGAAGATTATTGACTTTGCGATTGTTCCTAAGAGGAGGGGAAGAGACCACTTATGGCATCACCGCAACACGCAGGGGCCCACACCCCCATCACTGCAGACAGAGGCAGCATCTGGAGAAGAGGCTGAGTATGCACAGTGAAAGAGTTCTACTCAAAAGTATCTCCGCATCTTCGACTCCCCTTCAGATGCTCCAGGAGAAGCTGAGGTTCTGGGGCATGCAAATCTCCCTCTCACACAACGCCTTGCATAGTTTCTCTGTAAAGAAATGTCTGCTGTTGTGATGCTAAGTCCCATTAGAAAAACATTAAGATGTAATCAGGCCCTCCCTGGGGGCCAGGGCTTCGGGGGGATCAATGCTTTGCCACCCTGTTGACTTCCTTCGGGCAAACCTGCGATTTTCCATGTTCACCGCCCTCGCTGCCAAAAAACGAAGCTAGAGCCTGCTCTGAGGTTCAGCATCCTGAGCACGGAAGGCCCGAGGCTGCCTCACTGGAGCCCAGGCGGTCCCAGGGCCGCCTTCCCTGGAGCATTTCTCCGCCAGTGTCTTTTGTAGAAAGGGCACGGTTTTTGTTGGACCCCCAACGCAGTGTCACAAAGGGAGGCGTCATCTGGACTCTGGATAATGACCATTCTGTTTTCAATGAAACGCCAACCCACATGGATAATTTTTTTCCTAAATGCCTTCAGTGTATGGTGTCCACAACAATGGATTACGAAGCTTTCCTAACGGCATTGCTTACCCCCAAATTAGTAGAGATGGCGTTTTCCAGAAATTATCAAAATTATTTTAAAATGGTCTGCATGTCTCTGAGCTTTGGGGGCCTGTGTGACAAAAGAAAAGCGTTGCATTAGGAACAAAGGAACTTTTCGCTTCTGTCTCGCGCTTGGGCTGTGGGGCTGCTCTGAGTGGGGAGGCATGGCTTCATCTTGCTGTGCTGAAAGCATCCTGAGCCCACATCTGAATAAAGGACAAAGAGACCCCCATCCAGGCAGCATGTGGGGATGTGCACATCTAACAATAACCATATATTGTGTGCAAGTACAAGTGTGGACAGTGTGCACTTCTTGGAAGCTAAGCTGCGTTACAGCTATCTGGGTTCCTTTTAATGACTCTGAGGGACAATGCATCACCTACAAGTCTAAAGCACATTCGATAAAACATCTTGGAGTCAGTGCCTGTGGAATTCATTTTCCAGAGACAGCCACACTAGGGGATTTGGTTTCTAAGTTGTTGTTGTTGTTGGGTTTTTTTTCCCCTTTCTTTCTTTCTTTCTTTTTCTGTGTGTGTGTGTGTGTGTGTGTGTGTGTGCGTGTGCTTAAACTGCAAAGCTTCTTTCCCCTCTTCTAGAATCTTCTGGGCCTGGTGGAGTCTGCATGATTCATCATTGTTTCGGCAGGTTTTCTACCAGGGAAGATGACTAAACTAATTGATTATTCATTGATTATCATAATAGTCACATTCTATTTGTAGTGATTCTGAAAGCAAGGTATGCCCCGGGTGGTTCTCAATAGCCAGGGACTTGTAGACCCCAAGCCAGGCTGGCGCCTCCCCTAGAGACCCATCTGTCTGGCTCTACCAGTGCCACATCCATTATTCCCACAAATAATGCTAAGGGAGGTAGTACTGGGTGGAACTGAGAATATCTTTCCAAGAGTTTCTTCCATGGACAAGACATGGAACATTTCTTTCTTTTTTTTTTTTTTTTTTTTGAGCAACTCTGTCACATTACCTCTTTGTGAGAAGAGGCGAATTTCTTGTCCAGAATCCTTCTCTCATTTTCCTGTGGCCACAGACTTCAGGCCCTGGGGTCAGTAGGCTGTGGTCATGGCCCAATCGACTGAAACATGACTCAGCTTTTGACTCAAGTCATATTGTTGTATTTATTCATTCAGCCCTGTCTTTGGGTCTCCAAACCCTTTATTGGGTGCCTTCTGGGCTTTGGTCCCTCGCTCAGGCCCTGGGGACACAATAGTGCACAAGGGGTGTGTGCCCTTAGGGCTAACAGGCAGAAAGACCATTCCCTGGAATGCGTTTGTGGTGTGACCGCCCAGGAGACAGGGAAAGCTTCCCAGCAGAAGGGACCTTTGCGCTGAATTTGAAAAGGGGAGGAATTGGGCGCCTGGGTGGCTCAGTGGGTTAAGCCCCTGCCTTCGGCTCAGGTCATGATCTCGGGGTCCTGGGATCGAGTCCCGCATTGGGCTTTTTGCTCAGCAGGAAGCCTGTTTCCCTCTCTCTCTCTCTGCCTGCCTCTCCATCTACTTGTGATCTCTCTCTGTCAAATAAATAAATAAAATCTTTAAAAAAAAAAAAAAAGAAAAGAACAGGGGAGGAATTAACTGGGTAAAGAAGAAAAAGGATGTTGTAGGCAGAGGAGCGTCATAGAGGAACGAAACCACAGCTGAGTTCAAATAAACAGCTGTTCTCAAGTGGCCAGAGGGAAGGGTGTAGGTATGTGACATCGGACAGCCACCAGCAGGGAGTCAGCCAGCAGAGAACTCCCCACGTGTGGAGCTCGTCAGTTCCTCAAAGGCACAGCTTTATAACCTGTTTTATTTTCCGTTTGGTTTTTTGTTTGTTTGTTTGTTTTTAAAGATTTTATTTACTTATTTGACAGATAGAGATCACAAGCAGGCAGAGAGGCAGGCAGAGAGAGGGGGAAGCAGGATCCCTGCTGAGCAGAGAGCCCGAAGTGGGCTGGATCCCAGGACCCTGAGATCATAACATGGGTTGAAGCAGAGGCTTTAACCTACTGAGCTACCCAGGTGCCCCTATTTTTCATTTGTTGAGCACCTACTGTGTATAGGGGATTGCTCTACATGCTGTACTGGTAGGATTAAGAGAAAAATCATCTCTGTTTTCAATAACAAACACCCACTGAGTGCCCACTGTATACACAACCAGCTGTTAGAGTCTTTCCTTTTGGTGTTCTATCGAATTCTCACCACAAACATGCAAAGTAGGCATGGTCCACTCAGTTTTACAAACGAGGAAACTGGAACCATGGGAGGTAAAAGTGACTTGTCCAAGTTCAAACATGTGGTTTGTAGCACAGCTGGAATGAGAACCACAAAGAAGCCACCAGAAGCTTATGAGTCAAAGTTTCCAGAGATACAACACCCCAGAGGAGAGGGGAACCAGAGGAAGGAGGAGGAGGGAATATAAAAATGTGGGAGTGATATCCTCTTGGTCATGCCAACATATCCCCTTGGACCATAAAGGAGCTCTGAGCCTCAGACTTTCCAGAAATCCCATGGGGACATTCTCTAGGCATGAGGGCTTCACAGAGATGGCTCTTTTGCTTCTCCTATTGCCCTTCTCCCCTTCCCCAAGCCTTCTCATCTTTTAAACACCTTCTCCTCTAGCAAAGCAGCCCCCCAACAGGCTTATAAATTCTATTTTTATCTCCACCACCCCACTTCTCAGCCTTCTCTGGACACCAGAAGGTCCAATAACCAGTTTCCAATTCCTGGGTCACGGCCCCCTTTACGCCAAAGAGGTAAGTGGACTCTCCTTAATACAGGAAGTAGAGAAAAGGAATGGATAATCAAGGACTTCTTAAAACAACTCAAAGGGGCAAAGTCTACTTAGAAATACAATATTTTATAAAATAGAGACATTCAAGAAACAGAATGAGTTGATGTAAGTTGAAAGGTAATGAACACATGAAAAAAAGTCCAAGGAAAAGAAGGCGGTGGACGCAGTTGTCAAGGATCAAGGGCCAAGGGTCAAGCCAGGATGCAGGGAGTATGGCTAGATGTTACCGTAACACTGCAGGCCTTATTTATTTATGTCTGGACTCCCCTGGTAAAATTTCGCCTTGCCTGATCTTTGCACTCTGAACCCAAGTAGACAAGGTCAGACCTTAACGCCTTGTCTGGTTCTCCATTGTTTCAGATGGTGTGTTATGTGTTTGCTCCTTGCTTCTTTGGTCTTTGAGTTCTCCAGGATTCATACTACGCTGTATTTCTGAATCTGTAATGTTTTGCAACTCAGAGGGAAAATAGAAAAGGAAGATGCTGAAGGGGACATGAAGGGAGAAAAAGACAGGAGACTTTGTCAGGAGTTTTAAACTCTCCTATTGAGTCAGAAGAAGCCCCTGGGAGAAGATGCTTTAGATGTTTGGTCCTTCCAGGCTCACTGTTACCACAGAGAAGAAAGGGCATGATGATTTAAGAGTAGTGGGGACACTCGAGGGACTCAGAGAGAAGACAGGAGGAAGGTGTCTGTCTCACCATTGCTCTTTTCTATAGGCTTTAAGGCTGTGACTGAGATTGTCATCATTTACAGGATATATTTCCTTCAGAAAAGCATGATAAATCTTGGCTTTTGACTGTATAAAGAGAAAACTTTCCAGCTTTTACCTAAAATCCTTTATCCCATGATTCACAGCCTTAAGAAAGGACTTAGGCACTCAGGGGAAGGGATTTTGAATTCATGCTGCACTCCTGGTTTGCCCTGTAAATTTTGGCAGGTTTCCTTACAGCACTGGTTTTATGATATTAACCATTTGCTGCCAGAGCACAAATGATAAGGAAAGTCATAAGTACCGAGGTGGTCAGCATGTCTGTTTTTGTTCGATGATGTCATCCAAATGTTAGACAAGACATTTTATTTTATTTTATTCTTTTCTTTTCTTTTCAGTGTTCCAGGATTCATTGTTTATGCACCACACCCAGTGCTCCATGCAATACGTGTCCTCCATAATACCCACCATCAGGCTCACCAAAACCCCGACCTCCCTCCCCTCCAAAACCCTCAGTTTGTTTCAAGTCCACAATCTGTCATGGCTAGACAAGACATTTTAATATAGGAATGCCAATATTTAGAACAGGACACCTGGGGATGCCTGGGTGGCCCAGTCGGTTGAGCCACTGCTTTCAGCTCAGGTCATGATCCCAGGGTCCTGGGACTGAGTCCCTCATTGGGCTCCTTGTTCAGCAGAGAGTCTGCTTCTCTCTTTGTCTCTGCCTGTCACTCTGCCTGCTTGTGCTTACTCTCTCCCTCTCTCTCTGACAAATAAATAAATAAAATTTAAAAAAAAGAATAGGACACCTTTTTTGACTTCTCTGAAGCTTTGACTTCACTGAAGCAAAAGACCCCAAAGTTGTTGTAGGTATTGCCAGTGAACAGGAGGAAATGAGATGAATAAATAATCTCCCCTGGCTAATTAATTGTCCTAGGAGACCATGTCTTTAGTTTCACTTTTGTCTCCTCACCCACCATGAATGACTGAGTCAGTGAAAAAGGTAGTGTATGATGGGTTACAAACTTTGGGAACATCAGTGGGGTTAGTGTCACAGCTTGTCCAGCTTAGCACTCACCAAGGTGGCTTGAGTATTATGTACCCCTTACGGGCTAAATTGGATCCCCCACCAATTTATATCTTGAAATCCTAACCCCCTATGTGACTATTATGGGAGATGGAGCCTCTAGAGAGATAATTAAGTTAAAATGAGGTCATTACGGTGGACCTTAATCCAATCTGAATGGTGTCCTTATAAGAAGAGGAAATTAAAACAAAGATACGCAGAGAAAGACTATGTGAAGACAGTGGAAGAAGACAGCTATAAGCAAAGAAGGAAAGTCTTAGAAGAAACCTTCCTGCCAATAGTTTGATCTTGGACTCTTACTCTCGAGAACTGTGATGAAATAAATTTCTGTTTTTTAAGCCACCCCATCTGTGGTACTTTGTTATGGCAGCCCATGTAAACTAATACAGTACCTATAATTGTGTGCTAAATGGGGGGAAAAAATCAATCTTCAAATGATGACTCTTAGGAAACCTGAAATCTATAGACATTATGGTGAGTCGTATAAAGTATGGTCAAGGCTCTAGCATTAGTTCTTCTGCTCATGCTTGATTATGACCTCAGGCAAGATAGCAAACCTCTTTGAGCACCAGATCCCTCTTTTGTGAAATGAGGATAATGATACCTGATTATATACTATATATTTATTGAAGAAATCCTCCAATAGTTACGGGGCATATAAAGATGAATGACATTATTCTGTTCTGGAGATGCTTATGATGATTCTAATTAAGGACAGAGAAATACTCCTAAATGAATAATTACAACACAATGGAATATTCACATCAATAGACATGTGTACATGGGCTTCCATAGAAATACGTACATGTGTTAAGGTCACATCACATTAACTTTTAAGAGTAGGTCAGAAAAAACTTCACAGAGGCAACAACTAAACTGAGTCTTAAAGTACAAGTTCACATGGCAGAAAATGAGACAAGAGGGCTTTGGAATAAAGAAGCATGTCCAAAAGCATGGTGCCCAGAAGAGCAAGACAGGCTCAAAGAACAGTAAGTAGTTAGGTGTGATTGGTGAGCATCACCAAGATTGGAAGAACGTGAGACAGGAAAGCTAGGTTGGGGTCAACTCATAAATGGTCTTGAATATCTAGACAAGCTGACTAGGTTTTACTCCATTAGACAATTGGGATCACAGGAGGTTTTCAAACAAGAGAGGGCATAAACAGTTCTGTCTTTTGGAAAGTGTACCTTGAAGGTGGTGTGGTGAATGGATGTGACGGAAACATTGGGAAGCAGGTGACAAGTAGGTATGAGATCATAATAGGTCATGTACTTGATAAACCCCAGGGTGACAGGAGGATTGAATTTGATAATCTATGTGACTGTACTTTTTAAATACTAAAACTAATAATTGTGATTATTTTTGAGAAGGAGAAGATTTAAGGCCACACTTTGTCAATACAGGTCAATGCTAATCAAATGTTCAGGGCAGTTGTGAGAAATTAGTTAATATTATAACAAGCATGTGATACCAGGTAATTTTCTTAGTTGCAAATCCCATCACTTAACATCAAAATAACCGCTCACTTAGATGTAACAGCCAACCACTTTGAAGAAAGTAGAGAGTTTCATCAAAATCACTTTTTGATTCATTTCTATCCAATTTCAATCCTCACTGTAATTTTACAGTTATCGTTGGTGGTGATAAGACCAAGTACGTCTGCACATTTAGCAGAATAAACCCAGGGTTTCGATTCTTCAGGTTTTGGTGCTGGAATTCCATAAATTGTGAAACATAAATAGCATTGTGTTTTAGAAACTGGATAATAGACTTTGTTCACCAGCATGCTCCCCTCTTCCTCTGTCCCCGAGGGCATAGAAGAATTACCTGCTACCTCTTCTGTGCTTCCCAAGCCCTTTGGTTGGTACTGTGTGCATCACACCGCAGGGGAATATATGTACACTCTGTCTTCACTGCTCGATCACAAGCTCCATGTCTTCTTCATCTTTGGCTCCCCAGAGCCTCACACAAAACCTGGCTTGCCATAGTAGATGCTCAATTATTCGGTCGTGAATCACCTTGAGGTTACCCCCAGGAAGATGTGTGTGTGTGTGTGTGTGTGTGTGTGCACGTGTGTTTCTGTTACAAACTCAGAGTGATGGAGTGACATAGATTCTGCTTGATGGCCTGTTTCACAGAGTAGTTGTCTCCTTAATGCAAAGCCCCAGGGAACACAGTTTAAGTGCACATGCAAAGGCTGTGTCTTGGTAGTCAGCTTTGGGAAACCAGCTCGTGTTCGATTCATCAGGGCTTCTCCTGCTCTATTGCTCAAGTGCAGATCACGTTCATTTGTTTGATTTACAGGGGACTCGTGTGTATACATCTCCCATGCAGAATGTCATTTTACCAAGGCAGAAGGTGGTTTAATGCACATCTTGTACTTTGACACCTATATAATCCAGTGATCATCCTGACATGGAAACTGGAATGTCTTTGTTCTAGTGGCCTGATAGACTTAAGTTAAAATACATACACCAACTATTTCAAAACATGATATGTTCTGCAAATACTGAAACTTCTTCACTATGTCTCAAACAATGCAGGCAAGACAGCTCATTAAACAGGGATGGGGAGAAAAACACACTTTTTCCCTCTTTGCTTTTCTTCAGTTGACTAAGGAAATACCAATAAAAAGCCCGCTGCCCTGATGACTAATGTTCAGGGACAGCACATGCACCCAGCCCACAGACCTGCTGTCATTTATTACCTTTTTTTTCATTTGTGTGTTAACAAAATCATAGCATACTTTATTTTTTTTTAAAGATTGTACTTATTTATTTGACACATAGAGAGAGATCACAAGTAGGCAGAGAGGCAGGCAGAGAGAGAGGGGGAAGCAGACTCCATGCTGAGCAGAGAGCCCAATGTGGGGCTTGATCTCAGGACCCTAAGATCACGACCTGAGCTGAAGGCAGAGGCTTAACCCACTGAGCTACCCAAGCACTCCCATGGCATACTTTAAAAAGTGTTTCCTTGTTCATCCACTTGCTTAAATCATACTTGATGTTGAGATATTTTAGAAAGAATTCTATTTCAATTATAGCTGATTTGGGGCGAACTTATCATTTGCAAGGCATCCTACTAGGCACTTGAAACATACCATATCCTGTATGATCCTCACCAGCCCTACGGGGTAGGTATTATTCTCTCTCTTCTATTTACGGATGCAGAAATGGAAGCAGAGTCACTTTCCACCACTAGTGGAGTGGAGATAAGAGCCTGTAACTTTCTGACCTGAGTCTGGCTTTAGACGTACTATACTGTCTCAGCCTTTTGAGGTCGCACACAATTCTCTGTCTCTTCTAGCTTCGATCTGAAGTTTGACTTTCAACTGGAAGTCTGCAATTCTCTCCAGCGTGAATCAGGAACTCTATCTATGTCAATGAATGACTAATGTAGTGCTAATCACTAACTGCAGGTCCATAGGGGAAGATTCAGAAATAGCAGAGATAGGAAGATTTTTGCACCTGTCTAACAATAGCATCAACAATGGTAATAAAGATAATACATTTAGTTCACTGGTGGATAAAATATTATAAACTAATCTCCATGCAGACAATAAAATTAAGGCAATCGGTGGGTTTAAGGTAGCGGTTTCCATATACTCACTTGGTGGCACGCTATGGCCCAACAAAGATCCACAGGACTTCTTGAGCAAAATTCAAGGGATCACGACAAAACATTGGATAAATCATTCCAAAGCTATTACAGAGAGACTCACTCTGCCATATGGAAAAATTGGTTAGGGAACAATTAACTTCCACAGTGTATATTGCCCCTGGAAACAAAACTGGGTTAAGCCAAGAAGACAAGGCAGACCACAAGTTCTATAAATTAGTCAGTAATAATGGGCATAGTTTGAAGTCTTGAAAACTTTTTACAAAATAGGAAAAAATGCAAGCCATGAAGTCATTTAGAAAAGACTCAATAACAAATTCTAAAGTAGACACACCAGACACCTCTTTTCTACTTAATTTGTCATCTATAGCATGAGCAAAGCAAATGTTTGATGGGTGTGAAGGTTCTGGTGTAGCGAACCAAGATAGGGTAATTGGCACTGAAATTATTGCAAGTGTTTCATAAAAGAAGCCTTGTTTATGGAGTGCAGGAGATGTAAAACAAGTGAACATAAATGGAGACACAATGCTTTCATTGCTCTGTGCTGCCGTTAGATATAAGAAGGCTGTTAAGATGATCAATCATCAACTAGCCTTAAAATGCAAGTACATGGTAGAATTAATACAGAGCTCAGTTAAGACCATAAATTGGGTAAGTAAATAGGAAAATTAAAACACACACACATTGAGATGGAGCCATTATCAAAACCCAACAATTTTTGCACAAAACACCAATAGTTTGCTATAAGCTCAAGCCCATAAAGTAAATGGGCAGAAGCAGATAAAGGGGTAAATGGCCAGAACAGGAAGGCACATGTGTTTTGAAGGATAGCCTGGGTATCTCCACAGCTGGAGATTCAAGAAAACCAAGTTTCTAATCTACTTTAGGGGCAAGTCAGTAAATAGTGCCATTGAATTTCTAGGCCAACGATAAATTATCTTAAGGATTTAAAACATGAATATGAAGATTTGGTCAATATAATGATCACATACAACCTTTCTAAGAATTTTTCATCATTATTTTTAAGTGAACGTCTTGCTTATTTAAGTACCTTAATACATTTTGGGTAACTTTATTTTTGCAGTAATTGCAACTTTTTATTCTTAATGGTATGTTGCAGATGAAAGAATGAAAGCTCCAGAACAGAGAAATATCATAGTTAAGATAACACAGGATGTTACTGGTGGAACCAAGATTAAATCATTGGATTTCTGACTTCTAGAGCTCTTTCTTCTCATGTGTTCAGCCCTCTAAGTTTCAAAGTGATCTGAAATATAAAATACCAGTTGATTATAAGAAAAACATGTATCCAAGTTGAGAGATACATTTAAATCCCATTAAACTAACTGAAAAATTCATGAGCAATACATGGATAATTTGTTTCTTATTAAAACATTAAACTTGTAGAGAATATTTAGCTGTTCAAATGTCAAGTAACAGGATAGCTATAGTAAGTTAATTAGGTACCAATTCATTGCTAAAGATACTTAATTGACATTTAATAAGCATATTAAATACCAATTAACCAACTATATTTAGTGCTAACTATATTTAGTCAAAGCTGTTTTGTTAATTGCTTGCTCAGTGCCTTAGTATCTATGGTCAATAGATTATAACCCAATTAAATATATACATTAATGTGTTTGTGTATATGTCTCCCCAGTGGGAAGTGTAGCCCGGGTGCTCATGAGTGGGTTTAACCATCGTCACCCATGTCGGCAAAGAAACCATGTAGCAAGCTGCTCCAGCTCATGCAAGACCCTCTGCAGGGAAAAAAAAAAAAAGTCAGCCAGCATGTGATGACAAAGATGTCACTGCCAAACTCAGAGACATGAAGGTAGTAGCAGGTTCTGATCACAGGGGACACCGGGCCCTGCAGGGCAGAGCTCAGAACCCCTGTGAGACCTCTACAGAGGGACTTTGTTGATTCAGAACCCACAGCTACGATGTCTGCCCTAGGTTCGTGTGGATGACTCGCTGAATAAGGTTTCTAGTCACCTGCTATAGGACCCATGTTGTGTATGGAGAACAGGCACATGAAAAGAAGTCAAGGACCAGAGAACATTAACCTTGAGCACTCTTCCCTGGCCCCATGAAGGCATTTAATGCATGTGTAGGTCCTGACATTGGGAATCCTTTCCAAGGTTTGAATACGCAGAAAGTGCTGACCAGTGGTGGGAATCCATCACTCAGAGGGTTGAAGGCCAAGGCTGGTGGTCACCCAGACTACTCCTGCAAGCCAGAAGCACCCAACTAAGGCTCATCTCAACACGGCAAGACCATGAAATAAACACCCTGAATGAAGGTGAATGAATATTGTAGAAGTCCATCCAATCTTGAAGTTAGAGGGGCTTTCTATTATCATTATTACTATTAATATCAATATTATAATTACATATTATTATCAAAATATTCAGGTTGTTGCACCCAGTGGGATCACCGAGGCTGAATAGAGCTTAGTGTCATGAAGATAGAGTCTGGGGACATGAACATTTTATTGTGAGGTCTACATGATCACATTTGCCTTACAATCCAGAAAAGTCAGCCTCTTGGACCGTGAATCGAGCAATTAGTTTTGGGAGTTACCAATTTATGGGAATTTTTCACTTTTCCAAGGGCAGTCTGGAATCCAAAGTCCAGGAAAAGCTGAGTCAGGCATTGACAACGTGACAACTATGGGACTCAGGAGTCAGTGGACAGGAATACTCAAAATTATTCTTAGTCATCTTGGTTAGATGAAAACCCTGTGGCTTTTGACTGAGATCGTCTTAAAATACCTCTGTCCTCTCCCTGTCCTCACAACCAAAAGAAACTCCCTAGAATAACTGTAATTCAAATAGGTTAAGGCAGGAGGAATAAAAATACATTGTAGCGAGCCTTAGTTGGGTGCTTCTGGCTTGCAGAAGCAGAATGTATTCCTAGGTGATGGAAAATAACAGGAGTGATAATTCAAATACAAACAATTCCACGTATACTAAGTTATAAAACGAATATACCAAACATATATTTAAGTATATACTAAATTATAAAATGAAATGTGTGGCTATGAACAAAGATTGTTCATGCATTAATTGAATACTAAGTTGAGAAGGTGTCTAGTCACAGTGACCTGAGGTTAACCGGTTCTGTCATTTTCTGCCCACTTGGACTGTTTCTGAGTATTTCTCATCAGAGGCCCATCAGCAACGATCAGCAGGACTGCATCTGTTTGTGGCAGGGATGGTCTCCCTCCTTCACTAACTACTTCGGGCTCTGATGAGAATCTTCCCATCATCATGAGACTTGGCAGTGTATTAATATGTAACACTGTTTAAACTGTCCCAGGGCGGGTCAAGTAATGCAATTTACCTCATTTGGCTTTTGCATCAAATTTTCCATTGGAAAGACTTGTGCACTTTGCATGTTTTCAGTTAATGAAGGATTGCAATGTGCCTGTGAGCTTTGTTCGAGGATGCCATGAAATGGGGGAGAAAATTAGTATCCAGAGGGAGGTAATTGTTGCCCTGAATAAGTTTGATCAATGAGGGAAAGGAATAAAGAGATTGCACGTGAAATTTTAATTCTTCAATATGAGGTGCTCTTGGGTAAGCAAAACACTCAAGCTAAAGTTAGTAATGAATTAGTTAACACAACAGAAGAGAGTCTGACTCTACAGACTGAGCCAGCATTTCAATTTTCAGCTCAGTTGGCAGTGGAAGTGAGGCTGACGAGGGAACTTGGCATAAATCATAAATTCCAGGATATTGTACTATAGCCTTCTAGGGGGTTGGGTAAGCCACCGTTGACATATAGATTGGAAGTTCAGAATCTAGTGGTGTTTAAAGAAAAAAAGAAAAGAAAGGCAGACCTAAGCTGGAGGGTAAGAATAATGCAGGAAATTCAAGGTAATGAATTAAACGGAGGATCTTCTGAATGAAGAGAAAGCGGCTAAAATAGGATTCCATATTTAGTTTTGAAAGTAGGTGCCTGGAAGGAATCTGAATGAAGTATTAAACTCCATATGTCTTATACATTTTTGGTTGATGATCGCTTTGAGTTTATTAAGTAGAGCAGAACAAAAGGACATAAATGTAAATCAAGAAGTAACGTATGTAAAAGAAATCAAAAGATATTTTATGGAGAAAGTGATGACATTTGATAACTACATGGATTTTGGTCAATTAAAAAGAGTCAAGGAATCAAGAAACTCCTTGAATCTCAATGGATCACTGCATTGCTTTAGGAAAGGAAATAGCAAGTTTACTCTAAATGGCAGAATCCCAAGCTAAGTTGATTACCTCCAGAGACATCCTCTTGACATACCCTTGTGAGTGGTGGGGAGCAGCGGAGAAACACCTCGGGTTTCACGGGCCCCAATCCTTAAAGCTTTACTGCCCAGTGTGGTCTGTGGTTCAGCAACATTGTCTGGGAGCTTATTGAAAATGCAGAATCTTGGACCCCACCTGATCTGTGGAATCAGAAGCTGTATTTTACCAAATCCCCAGGTGATTCATGTGTACATTAATATTTGTCAAGCACAGATCTATTTTGCATTTCCCTGATGATGAGTTACGATGAGCATCTTTTCATGTGTCCATTGGCCATCTGTAAGTCTTCTTTGGGAAAATGTCTGTTCAAGTCCTCCACCATTTGTAATTAGATTATTTGGTTTTAGTGTTGAGTTGTATCAGATCAGTTCTTTATATACTTTGGATATTGACCCCAATGAGAAATCACTTTACACCTGACAAAATGGTTAAAATAAAAACCACAAGAAATAAATGTTGGTGAGGATATATGGGGAAAAAAATCAAAACTCTTGTACATTGTTGCTGGGAATGCAACTGGAGCGGTCACTGTGGAAAACAGTATGGAGGTTCCTCAAAAAATTAAAAATAGAACTGCCATATGATCCAGTAATTTCACTACTGAGTATTTACCCAAAGAATATGAAAAAACTAGTTCAAAAGATATATGTATCTCTTGTTTATTGCAGCATTATTTACAATAGCTAAGATACAGAAGCAACCGAAGTGCCCATCTGTACATGAATGGATAAAGAAGATGTGCTATGCATATATATAAGATAACATATTATATACATATAATGGACAACCTAAGTGTCCATTCATAGTTGGATTAAGAATAGTGCTATGCATATATATATATATATATAACATATATATAAATTTTTTTAAAAAGAGCATACTCTTCTCAATGAGCCCTCAGAAGTGTATAAAATTGTTGAATCATCATATTGTACACCTGAAACAAATATAACACTATATGTTAATTATACTTCAATAAAAAAACATGAAAACAAAAGAGAGTAAAGCCCAGATCTCAAGTTCCCGCCCACAGCTCTACCTTTGGTCAAGGTGGGATTTTAAACCAACTTGCATTTGAACCCTGGCTCTCCCACTTACCAGGAAATCTTGCTTAAGTTATTTCATCCCCACTTTTCAATCTCCTTGTGTGTAAGTCAGAAATGATGACAACAGTGGCTGCCTACTTCAAAGAGCTTTATTAGCATGAAATGAAATTAGCACTGCCACTCAGAGTTCAGACTCTGAAATCAGACAGTCTGACTCAAAGGCTGCTTCTGTGGCTCACTAGCTACATAGCTTTGGGACAACTCATATAACTTCCTGGGGCCCTGGTTTCCTCATGGGTAAAGAGAAGGTAATAATCATACCCGTATTACAGGGTTGTTGTGGGATGCAGGGATGTGACAGGTGCACACCGTTCAAAACGTTCCCGATGGCGAGATGCACCATGTAAGTGTGCGCCTCTATTGCCAGGCTGACAATAGGTTTGCGGTAAATGCAAGTGATTGTCAACCGACCGGCTTGCACATAAATGACTGTTACAGAAGCCCTTGGATGAAGGAAGACGGAGAGCAACTACTTCAAGATTGAAGTCATTGTAAGTTTGTGGCAGTGTTTGCCTTTCACTTCTTTGATAGAATAATGTGGTTTTTGGCAAAAGGCACCTTGAAAACTACAAGCCTCCCCAAGCAAGTGGGAAAACAGGCCAGTTAAGTCACACGACATGGTTTAAAACAAAACAAAACAAAACAACCCTTCCCAAATAAAACAAAGGGGTTTCCTCCCAACAGATCCTACCCTCATTGGTCTGGATTAAGTTCTTTTGTTTCTGTGAATGGAATTTTCCTAATTCAGTCTACATGTCTTTAAATCTGCATGTCTGCGTCTGTGTAGACACGAAGCAAACAATCAAAATTGCCCTGTGAGGAGGGCAGCAGTGGCACGAACTCAGTTTTCTCTTTCCTTCCCACCGTTAGCCTCCTGTGACCTTCCTCCAGAAACCTCCGTTCACACCCGTTCCCTCCAGCTAGTTTCTCGAAACCTCTTCTTGGAAGTCTGGCTGCCCCCTCTCTTTCCCGGGTGACCTGGTTTCTGGCTCTGGGTCTCCCCGTGACCTCAGCTCAACCCTTTTCACTTCTCACAGCATCATTTCAGAGCCCTCGGATCACCCAGGACGGAGTGCTTCCAACTCCACCGCCTTTTACCAGTCTGCGTAACCCTGAAATCCTTTGCCTGGAAACCAGTTCTTGGAGAGAGAAGCCCGGTCAGACAAATGAAGGATTGTATTGTATTTCGTTCTTGCAAGCCAGCGCCTGCGGCAACATCTGTGTGTAGCAACAAGATTGGGAAGTTGTTTTCTGCTTCTTTGTTGCCCATTCTGGCTCTCTCCCGGGTGTATTGTCTTCCCCGGAGGGGTCACCTTGCAGAGTTTTCTCAGCGGTCTGGTCTTCGGCGCTAAGAAACTCGTAACTAATTACCATGACTTCAGTTCTGAACTTGACCAGCTGTGCCGAAGAAAGGAAAGCCTGGATCCCCCAGTGTGGCAGGATCTATAATTCATCCTCCATAAAAAAGTCAATATTGGAGCAAAAATGACATTTAAAAATCATAAAATAAGTAGTCTGGTATTTACCTAAGATGTTCTTTTCCTCCCTTCCTTTTATATACTGTATACGGCATCAGCTGCTTCCTTCTGGGCGCTGTGCGTGCTGGTGTGACACACACACAGAGGTGGCTCTCCTGCTTCCGGTGACTTCTGGGTGAGGGAGAAAACAGGACCACTGAGAAAAGATAATGGGCATGGCGCACAATGGTTCTCTGCCGAACCCCTCTTTGCAGTTTTGATCTGATGAAATAGGTTAACTTTAAGGACCGGGCTATGCAATTTAGCTTTTTTCTGGATTCTAAAATTGCGCCGTAAATTTTTATAGCTTTATAGATTAAAGAAAGATTAAAACCGCAAAGCACACGTTAATTACAAACGGCTCACCAGTGGCAAATACAGGGGTAGCTCTCACCCACATGGCGTGAGCCCTCAGCCCCATCACCAGACAACCCCCGGTCGGATTCGGAGAAGCAGGACCGGTGGCCCCACTACGTTAGACAAACTCGGCTTCGGAGCCACAGGTGGCGTCCACATGACCCCTGGAAGCCTCTGCCAGAAACTGGATTGATTCCACCCACTCTTCGGAATGGAGAAAATATTTTTAAAGCCATGACCTACCTGCTAGGCTTAGGCAGCTTATAAACAAAGGAGGCTGGATACTTCCTTCAGTCCTAATGGCTGCACCTACCAGGCATTGTCTGGGAGACCCACTGGCCTTCTAGGAAAAAATAAGTGAGCTCAGTGAGCTGGAAGAGGAAATGGTGGGAAGGTGGAGACATGGGTCAGTGACCCTGAGCTATTTTTTTAGGCAAACCCTAGGGAGGAGAAACCTGGATGGATCGAATTCTTAGGCTACTAAACGGGTCAGAGAATTCAAGAGGATGTACTTTGGTTCAACAAGAATTTATTGGGAATTGCACTAAGCAAGTAGTAGACCCTACTGAACTCTGCTAAAAACAGTAGGATAGAGAGGGGTAACAGTACCTTCATTCATGCCCTCTAAAATTTCTGGTCATTCACTATGAATAGATTTAGGAGATTTACATTCCTGTGTGTGTGTGTGTGTGTGTGTGTGTGTGTGTGTCCCATTGCTAAGTAAAAGCAATATAATAGCACAATTTCAGGCCCAATTGCCATGATTGGTTTGTTAACGGGATGACAATGACACGGAAGTCATCAAACAAGGATTCTCAGTGTATTCACCCATTTGAGAGAAAGACGAAATGTGAACGCAACAATATTCAAGATTTTTATTCTAGCATATTAACTTGGAACAATTTATCAGAAGAGAGGTGATAGAGGCACAGCCTTGTAGAGCTTGAATAGCAACCTGAAATCCTGGCCTCCTGGGTTAAGTGTGTGATATATCCAACATGGCATTTATGAAATACGTAGCACAATGCCTCTCTCAACAAAGTCAAACTCCCCGCACAGCTCACCCAGAAAATACTCTGCAAGTATGGGAGTCTGAGGAAAAAATACTATCAGAATCAACACTGCTTTTCCCTCTGTGCGCATCTGAAGACAAACTGTAGCCATCGCTGAAGATTAAAAATGTAATGAAGGAAAACAACATTCTATTTATGAATCTTTTATTTATTACTTGTCTTTATTATTTTTGAAATGTAAAATCTAGATCAAGTTCATCAGACTCCATTGTTCTCCAAAACTTAAGAATAGTTAACATTTATTACTTGCCTAGGAAATGTCCAAGGGTGGCTCGACCCTACGTATGTGTTGTGTTAATTAATCCTTGTATAACCTTCTGAAGAAGGTTCTGGTCCCATCCTTATTTCACAGATGCTAAAACCAAGGGTAACTTACACCCCAGGGTTGTGTAGCTAGTCACGCCAGAGCCCGGATTCTAATGCCAACTTTAGATTGTAAGGCCTTATCCACTAAGTCCACATAGTTTGAGAACTATTGTCCAAAAGTCAATTCGTTCTAAGAAGGAAAGTAAATTTTTTTCAGGTAATATTCATCCTGAAATTTCCCGTTTGTTTGCTCGCTTGCCAAAATCTCGGATGATCTGTCACCAGTTACTGTTCACTGAACCTGACCTTTTTTTCTCTTGTACATCTTATTCTTTCGTGGTCTCATGGCAACTCTTGAAATGTATTAACCTCCATTTTTGCAATGAGAAAATCATCCAGATCATTTCTCCAATGTTACACAGGCAGGAAATAGGAGAGCCAGAGCCAGCTTCTGGACCAGTCGGAGGCTAATATCACATGTGGCTCCCCCAAGGGCCGCTGTACGGGGAGAACATTGACGCTGCGGATGGTCAACGGTTGCATGTGGCAATGTTTGGTGGTGGATGGGACGGTCACACCTCTTTACCTTCTGGCAACAAATGGACCTTCGCAGAAACTGATAGGAATAGAACTATGTAGAGTAAAAGAAGTTCCCATGATAAAGACTGACTCAGAGCCGTGGCCGTGAAAGGCATGGAGGCTGTTCTACACTTTGCACACGAAGCGAATGTAGCTCGCCAGAGCGTGAATGAGCAGAGTTGACACAAACAGAATGAATGGCCGAAGACCAAAACCGGAAACAATTTGTCTCTTCACTCCAGCCGTGTGGTCTCCGGACCAGCAGCTTCTACATCCGCTGAAAACCTACTATAGATGTGGAAACTTGGGCCCCACTCCAGATCTACTCACTCTTCAGGTGAGAACCACTGTCTCAGTCCTTCTTAGCTGTGTTTGTAAGGTGACCAAGGCAGTGAACGTTGGCATTGCTTTGTACCTATGGGTGCATGTTGTGTACAACTGATGGGGGCAAATGCACGTGTATCTACAGTCATGGCCCTTTAACTGTTGGCAAATCAAATATGCTGTGATCCGTGATGGAGGCCCGTCATTCTCCAGTACTGCAACTTTGCCTCAGGTTGGTTCTGTGTCTTGATCAAACGTTACTGCTCTTCTCAGGGTGAACTGGTCTACACGTCCAGGATTGAAGAGCCATGCCTTCTGCTAACCCCTTTGAGCTTTAAGGCAAACAACAGCTAGTTTCTGGGGAGCCCTCATTCCTGTATTCTCCCTCAAGGACCTGTGATACCTGTGGTCCCCAACCCTGCTGCTCCTGGGACTCCTTGAGCACTCTTCCAAGTGAATGGGCTTTACCTAAGAGCAATTAAATCAAAATTTCTGGAATGACTGAGCAGGCACTGAACTAGACACTGGGGATCCAAATGGAAGAGGCTTCTGTTCTTATGAAACTTAAAGTCTTGAGGAAGACAGACATTGATAAAATAAACACAGATTGTTATATGGCACTACAAAAGGAAAGGCCAGGGACACTGATACTTTTTTTTTTCAAGATTTTATTTATTTATTGGACACAGAGAGAGATCACAAGTAGGCAGAGAGGCAGGCAGAGAGAGAGGAAGGGAAGCAGGCTCCCCGCCGAGCAGAGAGCCTGATGTGGGGCTCGATCCCAGGACCCTGAGTTCATGACCTGAGCCGAAGACAGAGGCTTAACCCTCTGAGCCACCCAGGCGCCCCGGGACACTGATACTTCTTAAGCTCTCCAGGAGATTCTAATGTCAGCCAAGGTTGAAAATCACTGCCCTTTATCCACATCTGTATAAATAAACTTTCCTCCAGTTATTTTTGTGTGTGTGTTCCATCTCCTTCCTGATGCAAGAATCCCTCTGCCTCTCCATCTCTGTTCATCAGGGGGCAAAGGAAGACAGAAGTGCTAAGCTAGCTCCTCATATTATCCTAAGTCTATGTCTCCAAAAAGAGGGGAAGACAGACTATCAAATATTTCCAAATGAAAAATGGACACCTGTGCACTGAGACAATGTCTCTGGGACAGCAAAATTGGCTCTCACTTCCACAGTCAGACTGGATTGGATGTCATTCTGGTTGGTAAGAAGACTGAGTGTGTATTCACGAGGCCACCAGATACCACTCCCTAACTGGCTCAATGCCATTCTTTGGCTTTTTGACTGATATATACATATATATAAATCAGTCAAAAAGCCAAATAATGGCTTTTTATATATATATAAATATATATACATAATATATATTATATATATAAAATATAATTTGACTGATTTATATATATAATATAATATATATAAAAATCAGTCAAAAAGCCAAAAAATGAAATATATATATTATATATATAATATATATATGGCTATGAAGTTTCTTCTGAACACAGCTTTACTATATCCATTAGACTATGAAAAGCAATGCTTTAATTATCAATGTTTTCTTTTTTTAAAAAAGAGATTTTATTTATTTGAGAGCAAGAGCAAGAGGACAAGTGCGGGGGGAGGGAAAGAGAGAGAGGGAGAAGTAGACTACCCACTGAGCAGGCTCAATCCTAGGACTCTCAGATCATGACCCGAGCCGAAGGCAGCTGCTAAACAAACTGAGCCACCCAGGTGCCCCAATTATCAATGTTTTCTTGCTGGAATTTTCATTTCCTTATAGACCCAAGAGCTGTTAAAGAGCAAGCTTTAAAATTTCTAATGGAAGTTTTTTGTTTTTAATTTTGTGTTTCAGCACTATCTCCTATTTGGCTGTTCTTTCGTCCAATGGAGAAACCCTTCATGTCTCCTATTTTACTGCGTTTCCTTCTTTTTCTCCTTGATTTTCTGTTATTTCTGCTCTATGAATAGCAACACTATGGGGATTGGTGTACAGCTATCATGACTGTGATATCTTCATTGTGCATTATTGCATAATTTAGTATTATAAATAAATCCCTTCTTTGACTCAGTTAATGCCTTTTGGCTTGCATTCTACCTTGGCTGATGTTCATGTCTCCGTGCTAGCTTTCTTACTGTTTTCATTTGCCCATTAGTTTATTTGCAACCTTTCTGAGTCACTTTATTTTAGGGTTGGCTCTTGTCCAGAGTGAGGTTTCTCTTTTTAAGTAAAGCTGGAAATATTTTCCTTTAGTGGGAGAGTTAAGCTCATTTATATTGATTGATGTAGCAATCTCAGTTCTGTCATATAATTTTATGTTATGTTTTCAGTTTTTCAGAGTTTGGTTATTTGGGTTTTTGTCTTTGGAGACTCTAATTTTGTGAATTTTGGATTGCCTTTTGTCTTCCATATATCTTTTTTTCTCTTTATTCCCTTTAAACTTCCATTCTGTTTCCATTTATTTTGTTAGCTTCTCTCCCTTCTACTTTTTAGAGTCCTTACTTCATGTTCACTGGTGTCCATTGTTATGCTAGGATGTTTCAGCTAGGATTTCATTTATTATGTTATGTTATGTTATGTTATGTTATGTTATGTTATGTTATGCTATGTTTCAGGATTTCATTTCGTTGATCCTGGCTTTTTCCTTCTGCACATTTCCTGCTAACCCATACTTCATCTCCTTGCCCTATCTCCCCTGATTTCCTACATTTTAGTGGTGGTGGGGGCTTCCTTTATAAAGGCTATTATTGGGGCTTCTGGGTGGCTCAGTTGGTTAAGCAGCTGTCTTCAGCTCAGGTCATGATCCCAGGGTCCTGGGATCAAGCTCCGTGTTGGACTCCTTGATCAGCAGGGAGCCTGCTTCTCTTTCCCTCTGTCTGCTACTCTGCCTGCTTGTGCTCTCTCTCTCCCTCTGTCAAATAAATGAATAAATTTTTTTTAAAAAGGCAAGTATTTCCTTTTTAAAAAAATCATTTTGTATGTTTGGTCCTAATTTTTATGTACTCTACAGTAACAGATTCTGGGTAGGTCTTCTTACTATCGCTACTCATTTCTTCTGTTTTCTTTCAGTATCTTTATGTCAATGTTGTGCTAACTTATTTTTATTGCTCATTATTCAATGAGTTAGATCACCCCGGACCAATTCTATCCAGGAGTTTCCTGGAGATGAGAGAAAAGTCAGGGTAGTCTTCCAGTTGACAGGTTTTATAACCCAGAAATTTTGCTCCTCTACTGCCACATAGATGGAGGTTTCCTGCCAGTATGGTGTGTCTGTGTGAGTCTTTGTATGGTCCCACTTCCTCTGCTTCTCTGAACCAAACCACATCTAGGGAGACGAAACAGATGTATGTTTTCAGAAGGAATCTCTTGCCATGGAGAAATATTTTCTTTCTGGAGACTTCTGAAATGTGATATTACTCTCTCTCTAGTCACTGTGTTTCGTTTCTTCTCTTCACTTTCTTAACCATGGCTTTCAAATGCTTTCACATATTTTGGAGTCTGGAGACTGTTTCTATCTTTTATTTTCACTCAAAAGGTGGGGGAGGAGGAGAGCAAGAAATTGCTGAATTAATTTTCTTTCTCTATGTTGCTATGGGAGATGATTCCCAAGAAAGAATAAGAAATGGTAATTTATTTGACTATGTCCATATCATAGTTCCTAGGTCTTGCACATAAAGGGCCAATCCAGTTAAACAGACAATTCAACTCAACAAGAAATTGTGGATTTATTGGCATAATTGATCAGTTATTTAGTATTAGGCAGACAAGGGCAAACTGAGTGCTCAGAGCCTTCTTTTCTTTCCTCTCTTACCAGACTACCTCATCCACCCCTGTCATTTTAACTACCATCATTATGCCAATGTCCCCAAATATTTATTTCCTCCTCATTTCTATATAGCAATCCATTAACATGACATCTCCTTTTGATATCTAAGATATCTCAAGCCAACCTGTCCCAAATTCAGCTCTTGACCTCCGGCCCCCAAATCTGCTCCTCTCCAGATCTTAACTAACATCACCTCCCTACACAACCAAGCACTGAAGACAGAAATTCAAGGCTTATTCAGACACACAGCCCCCCCCCACACCACACATTTAATCTGACACTGAAGCCCCTCATGGTTATCTCCAAAGTATCTCTTGAATCAATCCACATTTCCCCACCTCTACCACCCCCCCTGCAATCAAATTCTAACTCTTCTCCCTGACTCCACACTGTACTTCCAATCCAGTCTCCAGATTGCAAATGTTAACTTCCTTGCTTAAATTCCATCTACAGATTTAATTTGTTTTTACACTAAAATGTAAGTCTGAACATGGCCTACAAAGCTCTGCAACCTCACCTCATATTCCCCATTCTCACTGACTGACATTCTCACATGACTGACATTCTCTCCACCAGCCCTGGCATTCGTTAAATTCCAGCGCAGAAGCAAGCTCATTCCTTTTCACATCCTTTGCATGTAGTTTTCTAACCTTGTGCCTTATCCCCATAATTTCCGTCTTTTGCTTCTCTAGCCCCTAGAAACTCAGTTTCCAAGTTGCAGGTTAAAATCACTTCCTTGGTGAGTTCTTGGCTCAGCGCCATAAATAGGGTCACTCATGAGAGTTGTTTTCTCTCCTAGATCCCTGTTCTTTCCTTTCTTAGTACTTACCACCGTGGTAAGCATACACCATCGGGGGATTGTTTCATCAGTCCCTGCCTTCCTCACAGCTGTGGGCTTCATGTCATCTGGACTGCCCAGGGTATAGCTCAGTACCTGTATGTTCTAGATTTTCAACACGTATTTTTGGGTGAAAGAAACTGCCTAATCCTATCCTTGAAATTGTTGGTAAAGAGTGGCACATCTTAAAGGGATTTTTGCAAGCCTTGTTCTGTTTAAAAGAGTTGTTTTAAAAGCGAAGTATTTCGGGAGTAATAAGATTCAAGTGTGTATCTGGCTTTGAGTGCTCCTGGAAAAGTGAGTGCTGGGGGAGGGGCAACCACAGGGGTCACTGACACAGGCACCTGAGACAGGGAGGGGCCTGCTGAGAATCTTAGGACTGGCATCTCCATTCACAGCAGAGCTGCAACTTTGGGAGGCCAAGATCAGACCCTCCCACTGAGGAGAGCAGTGCTGGAGCAGAAGGGCATGGGAGAAAAGAAGCATTTTTATCCACTAACCCAAGTGCAGAGACTGACTGTACTCTGTGAACAAGAGAGGCAGATGCCCAGGGGCACTGAATGAGACAGCAGGAATATCAGTAGCCCCACTAGAAACACTGCCCTCCTGCCCAAGACCCAAGCAAAACCATGTAGTCCTCATGATCTCCCTGATATGAGGAATTTGAGAAACAAGACAGAGGATCATGGGCAAAGGAGGAAAAAATGAAATAAGATGAAACCAGAGGGGAAGACAAACCATAAGAGACTCTTAGTTTCAGGAAACAAACTGAGGGGTTGCTGGAAGGGATGGGGTTTGGGAAGGTAGGGTGCCTGGGGGATGGACACTGGGGAGGGTATGTGCTATGGTGAGTGCTGTGAAGTGTGTAAGACCTGTACCCCTGAAACAAATAATACATGTTATGTTAATTAAAAAAATACAAGTTTACTTAAAAAAAAGACTGCCACAGAAGACTAGAGACTATGGACACTGTTCATAAGATGCTCCTGTTGGAAAAGAAGTACAAATTAATCCCAAGATCCTCGTTCTCAGGGGTTAACACAGCAAGTGGAAATTCTGAAGGCCCTTTGGAAATTGGAGAGGACCTCTTGGTTCTGGCCTTTAGATAGGCCTGCTAAATTTTGGCATGCTAAATTTTAAGTGTAAGCAGGACCTTGAAATAAAGATGTTCTGGAAGCAAGAAGAAAAAAGGGGACTAAGAAAAGAATGGCAAGTTAGAACAGGAAAGATAAGGAAGAGAAGGGCTGTGAGGCAGTTTGAAGGTTAAAACCAGCTATGAACAGGCCTTCCTGGCGATACCACCCCATCAAGACATCAGAGAAACACTGTCTGGGCTGATTGTGTTTCCTTAAAATCAGGAAAAAGAGAGAAAGGAAAGCTGCTTCAGGAAAGAGCTAAAGTGTGTTCTAACCAGTAAAAACACGAACAGGAAATTCTCCAAAGGAACATTTCCAAATGAATAGGCAGGATTGAATTTCCTCACTAGTTCTCAGTTTTGAACTTTTTAAGTGCTGAACCCCAAACGAGCATTAAGGTGACTGTTCTCTTTATTAAATGGAGAAATAAGAAAACATAATATTTATAAAAATGCCGCTCAGTAACCTGCTTTTTTTCATTTTACAGTAAATCATATTGTGGTATTTTAAGATCACGGGGTTTACTCTCCCTTTTGTGATCTTACAAAAATCCAACACTATTCCTGGCATTGCATTCAAGTAAATTCCATTGTTCCGTAGTTATAAAACTGTGCACTAGTATGTTGAAGAAATCAGTGAAATTTACTGGCAGCAGAGACTGAGCATTCATGCAAAGCCAAGTTTTGTACATTAAAAGCGATGCTCAGATTCATTCATTTGTTCCAAAGATGTTTATTGAGCATCTACCATGTGCTCGACACTTCCCTAAGAAGTGGGGCCCTAACAATGGACAAATCATATGGGGCTTCTGCTCCCCTAGAGCTCAGACTCCTAGAGAAGACACATTAAGCAAAGGAACAAACCAACTAGATTCTTTGAATAGCAATGAATGAAAATGAAACGGAGCTTTATGATAACGATGATACTGGGCGGGTCACTGTATCTGATGGGCCAGTGGGGAGAACCCACCGGAGGTGGAGTTATGGGGCGACAGACTGATTTAGACAAAGGAGCCAGCCCTTCTAGGAGCGATTTTAGGTAGACAGAGCCGCAAGTGCAAAGGCCTGAGGCCAAAATAAGCTTCTTCACGTGAGGAACGGAAAAGAGGCTTACAGGGAAGCGTGTGTTTCAGGTCAGAGTACAAAACCGGTCTTCAGGTCATAGCAAGGAGTGTGGATTCCAGAAGGGATCCTTTGTTAACCACAAGGCCTCCCCTGTATTGCCTGGCCACCTCCAATGGGTCACCCTGAATCCTGGACAGGTCAGATGTGCTCCCGCATGTGGCTTGGCCCAGGTGAGCCACCTGCCCTTCAGTGTTCACTCCAGACCTCGTGGGGCACACACAGGGATAAATGAAGCTACCCCAGGCCAACCATCACTGAGGAAGGAAGGGGAATATATGGCCTCACTGAGATTTTCCCAATGAGCCAAAACATTCCCAAAGCAACCAGTCACAGTAGGCAGCCCCCAACTGGTCCCCAGACCTTGTGTTCCATCCAACCCTGTCCCCTGCTGATATCCCCACCACTGTGGGACCCCCTGCCAAATTTCCCCTCCCACAACCAGCCCAAGGGAGATCCCAGGGAACCATCACAGCCCTGCCCTGGCCACGCTCTCCATTCATGATTTCATGCCACTAGCATTCACCCGGACGCTAAGTCATTGTCACAGCCCCGTGCTCAGCGTGCCCTGCCGCACTGCCTATCCTGAGCAAAAGAAAACAAACACTGAGGCACTTACACACTTACCTCCAGGGCCTCCTCTCCTCACACTCTCACTGGAACAAGCACGTGCCTGGCCCCGGTTCCTCCTTCTTGCAATCCTCTTACCTCTCCTCCCAGAATAATAAAATGGCCCTTTCCTTTGGAACAGAGGGCAGTCATGTGATGCAGCGCAGGGGCTCTCGGGGCAGCCCAGTCTGGTTCCCGGCCCTGCTCCTGCGGCCAACTGCTGTGTGACATTGACCAAGAACCTTTACCTCGCTGTAGGTCAACTCCTGCCTCTATACAATCCAGAGATCATGATGTCCCCCTTAAACAACAGACATGAGGAAGCAAAGGTACATCAGGAATGATACAAAGCGCCCATCACACTTAATGAAAGGTCACTTCCAGTTCTTTATTGTTACAACCCCCAAGGTCTGTAATGAGGTTCTGGCTTTCCTGCTCCGTATCCATAGAGTGCCTAGAAAAATGTCCTGCTCAGAAGAGTCAACCCCGAATGCTTCACATTAACCAACCAGAGAACACACTCCGCGCGGCAACGGGAAAGGGAGCGAGGCATTGGGGGTGGAACAGTGGAGAGTTAAAGCCCCCCCTGCCCCCCCCACCCCGGCGTGGGGGGCACACTCTGGACCCAGCACTCTTCTATATATGTTACAGCCCTCAATGAACTTAATCCTCAGAACCACCTCAGAAAGTAGGTATTCTTATTAAGCCCATTTTTGCAGAAGAGAAAATTAAGGTTCAAAGAATGTAAGGAATTTGAGGGGCACCTGGATGGTTCAGTGGGTTGAGTGTCTGATTCTTGGTTTCAGTTCAGGTCATGACCTCAGGGCTGTGGGATGGAGGCCGGCGTCCGGCTCCGCATTCAGTGTGGAGTCCGCTTGAGATTCTCTCTCGCCTTCGGCCCCTCTCCCTGCTCTCACACTCTCTCTAAATCAATCGGTCAATAAAATCTTTAAAATAAGATAATTTAAGGAATTTGAGGAAGGTCCTACACTTAGTAACTGGTAGAGTTGAGATTTGAACCCCAGCAGTCTGGCTCCAAGATCACGCTCTTCCCCGCTCTGCTCCTCCAGAGCCGAAACCATGAAAAGCTCTGCAGTGTGACTTCTTAAGGGAGCAGTGGGAAGACTTAAGATCCCTGGAGAATCTTGCTGGACGCACGGACTTGCAGAATGAGACACAGATATTCCTCAGCTCGAGTCAGAGCAGATGGCTGGGAAAAGATAAGAGAAGGAAACCCAGAGAAGCCTGGGGTGAGCGAATGCATAGGGGTTAAAAGGAAGGAGCAGAGCTTTTACGAATACATCCGAGGGGGGGAAAAAGAAATATCAAGGAGAAAGTGGTTCCATTAATAAATAAGGAAGGCAGAATAAATCAATGAACATCTTTCAGTGGCGGAACTCCTCGACTTGCTTTCTGAAATTGGATTTTCAGGAGAAAAGTAAAGAGGTGGAGGGCAAGAAGAAGCCGAGTCATATGTGGGTATGAGCTATCAAATGAAGCAGATGCCGATTTGAGGGAGGCACTGTGGACCTGGAGCAGGGGCTGGGCAAGAGAAGCCAACAAGTGGAATATAAATAGAGGATATCGAGAGCAAGAGGTAACGACTGTCTGCAGATCCGCCGCCCAGTCTCCCAGGTCAACTCCTGTTGCCTCGGCTTTCCAACCCAGTCTCCATGGATACCCCCTTACCATTTATTTATTCATTTATTGCCTAGTTATTGACTGAGAATGATTAAACTCCCTCCTTTGCCCTTGAGGAACTTGTGATCTTGTGGGAAAAGCTGACGTGTCAAGAAATCATAAATATGCAATGCGAGAAGCCCTACAATGGAGGAACAGACAGGGGCATGGGAATCTCGAAGAGGAGAACAATGAACTCTGCCTGGGGCAGTCAGGAAAGACTTCACTAAAGAGGGGGGTCTTTGAACTGAGAATTAAAAATAGAGAAACGTGCCAGGGCACAGGGGCAGAGGGAGGAGCCTGGGCAGAGTGTGGCTCGTTTAGGGAGCTGCCAGCAGCCAGGTGTGTGCAGACACAGTGGCCAAGTGACAGAGGGTGGGCGATGTGACCGATAGGTTGGTGCAGCCCATGGCATGGAAAGCCGCACATGCCCCAGGAAGGATTTTGAACCCGTATGGTGGGCTACGGAGAGCAATGGAAGGGTTTTTAATGGGACGCTGGCTTGGTCAGATTTTGTTCTAGAAAAATAACTTTAGTAGCAATGGGAAAGAGTTGGGCAAAACATTAAGATCGCTATTACAAGAGTTCAGGGAAGATTGAAGAGGGCCTGGCGTGGCCACAGGGACAGAGAGAAAAGCAATGATTTGAGACATATTTGGAAGATCGTGTCAAAGGCAACAACAAGGCACATTAAGACAAAGGCTAGAAGTTACCCATCGAGTTTGGCCATGAGGAGGTCATCGGTGACCTTTGCTGGAGGGGCTGCTGGGCACTGGTGTGGGGAGGGGTAGGCCAGGCAGAAGCCAGACTGAGTGTATGGAGGACGAAATGGGGAATTAAAATCTGAAGGCAGAAGTCCGTGAGATGAGCATGAAAAAGCTGGGGTCCTAGGGAGATTTCCAGGAGAGGCTGTGCCACGGACAATGGGGGAGGAAGAAGCTGCCGGACAAGCAGGTGAAGACATATGACAGAGGACTGGTTGCCAGAGCAGGAAGGGACAGGAGAAGGCCCGTGAGACTGAAGGTGTGGGTGTACGTTGCTTTCTCACCCAGTAAAAACTGGGAGGAGAGGAGTTTGTGTCCAGTGGTTTCTACTTTTTCTCTAAAGTATGACAGGAGAAAAGATTACGGGAAGGTTTGGAATTAGCTTCGATGACCAAGAAATTAGCTGATTGCACGTGAAGAAGAGAGTCGTGGAACTCTATCGCACACCCAGCTGACACTACACAAGATCTGCGTGGTACCCCTGGTCGTCTTTGGGAAGGTTTCCTCCAGGATAGTCAGCAACCCTGCTGTTGTCTGGGCTGCACTCGCATCCATCCTGCAATTTCCTGAGAACTGCCTCTACCTCATCACTTCCACTCAGGTGGGGACACGAGTTCCTTAGCGAGCAGGTGGTTCCTGCCACTTGCCCTCACCTTTACCTTGACTTTCTTCAGTATTGCAGCCGCTGTTTCTAGACATCCTTGCAGCCTTTTATAAAAAAAAATGTCTTCTAAAATCTTCTTAGCTTGGCCAAAGATGGTTTCTGTTCCTTGCTATGACAAGACTCCTAATGAAAACAAGGGTGAAGAGAGGGTGAGACTTACCCAGATTTGAGGTCATTTTCAAGGTACCACAGTGCAAAAATATGAGATGAAGAAAGCAGTAGAAGGAGGGGTTTAGGGAGGTTTGGGGGATCCCCCAAGAATCCAGGTTCCCTTTGAGCGATGGTCTTCAACCACCTCCACTGTCAGACTCCCCTGGGGAGGTTTTCACAGCCGTGCCCGCCTACCCCCTTGGAGTTTCTGTGTTTCACAGTTTGGGGTGAGAGAGCAGAGCTGGCATGTTAGAAATGAATCTGGCTTGGGTAGGTTAGGGATGTGGGTGGCGGATGAAGGAGCCAGAGGAGAAGATTGTGAATCAAGGGCACCAGATGAATCCTCTGCACAGACATAAAAGCCCCAAGAGCACAGTAGGTTCAGGGTGGAGAAGACTCTGAAAACAGGGACCTGAAGGGTGACTTGGGCTTGAGCTGACAGCAAGGAGGAAATGGAGAGCCAGCATTGGACAGCAGGCTGCCGAAGCCACTTTCCTCCTGATGCGTATTCATATACCCTTCACGATCGTTCCATGATAGACCCTTGGGGAAGCATTGGAATAGAGGCCAAGAACATGGGATGTGGATGTGGATTGAACCCTACCTTCAGCACCCGCTGCTGAGTGGCCTCAAGCAAGCTGCTTTACTTCCCTCAGTCTTAGTTTCCAAGATGTAAGATCCAAGTGCTTTATAATCTACAGAAGGTAAGTAAAATAATGTTAAAATAAGTATTCGATCCATGGTATCTATTATTATTCATGGAAAGGAGTTTCAAGGCACAGAGTAGAAATGTTTGGGTGGGTGAGTTGGGTGAGGAAGTAGAGAGTCAAGTGGCCTAAATGAATGGCTAAAAGGGAGGAGATGGCAAGAGGGTCTTTATTCTGGAAGTGACGGAGAGAACAGGAGAGATGAACTCATCCAGAGCTTTGGAATGCTATTTTGTTTTCCACTGCTGCTGTTACAAACTACCACCCACTTAGTGACTGGAAATAACTCCGAGATATCATCTTATAGTTCAGTGGGTCGGAAATTCAACATGAATCTCCAGTAGGCTAAAATCAAGGTGTCAGTAGGGCTACATTCCTTTCTAGAATGTTCCAGGGGAGAATCCTTTTGCTCCTTTTGCTACATTCCTTGGCTCATGGCCCCCTTCCTTCATCTTCAAAGCCATCAGCCTCCCATTTCTCTGAGTCATTTTTCCATATCATGTCTCTTTCTGACCATAGCTGGGAAAAAAATCTCTCCTCTTCAAGAACCTTATGATGACACTGGCCTACCCAGACCATCCAGGATAATCCCCCTGTCTCAGGATCCTTAACTTAATTACATCTGCAGAGTCCCTTTGCTTTGTAAAATGCCTATCCACGGGTTCTGGGGATGAGGATGCCATAGACAGCTTCAGCAGCCATCATCCCGCCTGTCACTGGGACACTGGGACACTGGGACAAAGGCTCTGCCTGCGGCCTCTGACAGTCTGCAGACCCAGAGGCCTGCCTGACAATCAGAGGTGTAAAGTCGATTGGAAATTAGCTCAGGGTTCTGAGTGAAATGAAGGTGCAGAGTTGTTTCAGTATCTCCGCACTGATCTGTGCTAGGCCAAGGGCCAAGGAGTCAGGTGAGAAGGACCTGTGGAGAGTCAGTCCTGGTACATGTCTCAGGGTGCATCTTGTACCAGCTGGCAGTGGTGGCCATGATCTTGGGGTTGCTGAGAACTGGCTAGAGTCGATATGATGCCAAAGGTGAACCGAGATTTGCCCTTGACACTGTTGAATCTTCCTGCCCCATAAGGACCTTCTGCTGTCCACAAGCTTCCCACAGGATGTGCTTCTGCTGCAAAGCTGGCTTTTCCTCTCCACCTTACTACTCAGCTCTCACCCTAGTCCTATCTGAGTTTGTCCTCAAGGGCTGCTATTTAGAAAGAAGCTATTGCTTGGATGTCTATCAAGGTAAAGGGGTGTTGGGGTCAATGGGGGTCTTTTTCTCAGGAGGATTTGCCTTTTAAGAGGACTCCTATCTTCACCCAAATGCAAGAATTGCTACTGGTAGGTTCAGATAGTCATGCACAAGCTAGAAAGGAAGGGAGGGCCTCCCGGCACATCTCAAATCAAGCCCTGTGGGTAGGCACCCACTTCAGTTATGACCAATGCTAGGACCAACTTCTAATGCATTAAAGAACCTGGTTCTCTGCCTAATCTTAATGATTTCTCAAAGCAGAAGATTCTAGCTGCTCCTCTCCCAATAGATACTGGTTGGTGTTGAGCTTTGCACCAGAACATTCTCACTTCCACCTCTCATTTCCTGATTGAGCAAAACCCTCTGGCCAACTTCCTGTCAAATCTCATGAGAGAGCAGAGGAAAAACCTCAGTCATAGGTATCCTCTTAAGCCAGACCTGACAACCTACCTGAATATATGGAAAGGAAGGAGGAAGAAGCAGATTATTGGCAGCTGAGGCATTAGAAAAGCTTAATAGCTACTCTCTGTATTTAACTTTTCTGATTCTGCAATCCTTGAAACATTAATAATCTATCTGATGACATCTGAGTTACCCCCCTCCCCCAGCTCTAGAAATTTCAAGGCTTAAAAGGGATCTTTTAGGGAATTGGCAAGCAAATTTTTGTTCTTTTCTTTATGACTTTGCACTTCTGATTCTGTCAGACACAGTGAAAGGTTTTCCATTGCATAGACGAGTTTCCTCTCATTGATTGGAACCTTTTAGCTGGGCATCAAGCATTATCATTCCCCAGCACGGCACTGGATTTGCTGACAGCCAAGATGTATTCCGATGGTCAGTGCACTCGTTCAAACCCACCCCTTATTTATTCCATTCTTGGTCTAATGAGCAAGAAGTTCCAAGATTCCAGATCAGCTCTCTGCAATGCAAAAGCAAACATCTCTAGCCTTATCTTGTGGAATCAGGCTGGTCCATGGGCTTTTCACTTAATGCGCCATCAAGGAGCCTCGGTGCTCTGAACCATCTTCAAGATGGTTCTTTGGGGACCTTCTGGAAACAAATGAGGTAAAAGTAAGTGGCAGAGAGTGAAATGACTACCCTTGTCTATGTTGTTCCCAATACCCAGGTATAGCCCCGATTGAAATAGGTGGCTGCCTGTGGAAGAGAACTTCCATAATTAAGTGAGTTCATGTTCTCAATTCAGCTACCCACACACACAGCAAGGCACAATCAGGTGATGTCTGAGGTTCTCCTCTCCATAGCAAAATGAAAACAAAATGTTCTCATCAAGGGAAAACAGAAAGAAGCAAGAGTGAACACAAATAAAGAACCAGTGTGACAGCTACAAAAGCAAGTGTAACAATGACCCAGCAATTCCACTCTTAGGATATACTCAAGAGAATTGAAAACATATGTCCACACAGAAACTGGCGGAGGGATGTTCATAGGTGCATTGTACACAAGAGCCAAAAAGGAGAAACAATCCAGATGTCCATCCATTGGTGAATAGATGAATGAAATATGTACATTCATACAATGAAACATTATTCAGTGATAAAAGGGA
Organism: Mustela nigripes; assembly: GCF_022355385.1. Lineage (NCBI taxonomy): Eukaryota > Metazoa > Chordata > Mammalia > Carnivora > Mustelidae > Mustela > Mustela nigripes. The sequence continues at coordinate 45,710,539 of NC_081564.1, read as the reverse complement.
ATGGAGTACAGATACATGCTACAACACAGTTGAACGTTGAAAACACCCCAAGTAACAGAAGCCAGACACAAAAGACCACATCCTGTATGATTCCACTGGTTTGAAATGTCCAAAACAGGCAAATCCACAGAGACGGGAAGTAGATTAGCGATAACCCAGGGTGGGGGAGAGGAGGAATGGTTAGTGACTGCCAATGGTTACGATGTTTCTTTTAGGGGTGATGGAAATGTTTCAGAATTAGATGGTGGAGATGGTGGCACAACTGTGTAAATAAACAGAAAGCCATTGAGTTGTCATTTTAAATGAGTGAATGTTATGGTATGTTAATTATGTCCTAATAAAAAATGAAACATGTAAAAGCCATTGCAGTACAGGTAGGTCAGACAAGGAGAAGGTCAGACAAGGAGATGTCGGAAATGAGTGACCAAGAATAGGGAATGGGGTGCCATAGATGTCTCATTCATTTGACAAAATTTTATAAGCATGTGCTGTGCTGAACATTATGCTCCCGACAGTGTTGACTTAGAGTGAATGACACAGATATGGTTCCTGTACTATTGAAGTATACCACGTGGTAGACAGTAATACAACAATGATACAAATAAGTGCAAGATTATGATAGATGAGTGAATAGATTGATGATAGAGACATAGATGACAGACACACAGAGAGAAATAACTATATTACCCACACTTCTTAAATGTGGAATCCTAGTATATTACACAACATCACCTAATAAATTCTTTTGAGATAATACAAATGAACCATCGATAATGTGCTCAATCTAAAGACATTTTGGATTTTCTCAATCCTTCAGTCCAAAGCATTTCTTCTTGAGACATCAGTAGAGCCATCATTCTTATCACTGATGGGACAAGCCAGAATGCATGGTCATCTCATACTCCGTAAGCACTGACACAACCAATAGGCAACTTCTAAGACCAGACCAGAGAACCGCAGGGAACCACAGGCATGAGACTCACTTGAGAGATAGAGAAACCCAGACCTTGAGAGGAGAAGTAGATCACTGAAGGTCTGGCAACTTGTAATGGTAGAGTTGAGACTTGAACTCATATGATTATGAGTTGTTCACCTAAATAGCAGACTTATAATCATTCCATTCAGCAGATACATGAAGTGGGGGTGTTATCCCTCTTTCCCTGGCTTAGGCTCTCTTACTGAATAAGTCTCCAAGCCCCTGATTTGAGCCACCCTTATGAACTCTTCCAGGCATGCCTGAAGGAGAGGGGGATCACCAGTGGCCTGAGATCCCAGACAACTCCTGAGCTGTCTATAAGAGAGAATGCTAACCTGACCCTCAGCCCAGTTCTCATCCCTTCAAACAAAACAAGACCTCCAGGTGTTTCAAGTCTGGACCTGAAGGTCTGAGCTTTTTACTCTATGACTATCTAATATACTTCATAAGCCCAAATGCCCCTGCCCAACACTAAGTCAGTTTTCTTATGAGTCCCAAGGACCTTCATTCTCAATCACTGGCTGATAACCCGCCACTGCTTCTCACAGAGCCTGTGGCATTCCTCCCATCTCTTTTGTCCCTCATTTCCTCTTTTGCTTCCACTTCAACCATCCATGATCCTCTATTCCTTTTTCCTCACTCAGTTTCCTTCCATCCTCTTTTTTTCCTCTTTTTTCCTTTCTGCACCTCCCAGGACATGTTATGAACTACATTAAGTTAATATTTTACAGATATGGGATACATTAGGCTACTGAGTATAAAGAATTTTTTTTTAATGTTACATCAATAAGTGTGCACCACTTGACCAAATTTCGGAAGGATCCTACTCGGACTCAGCCTGCCAAAGAAGTGGAGTCTATTGCTGAGATCCAAAGCATTTCCTGGAGTGAACGCTCTCGTTTCTGTCCTTCCTTTGTGTATTTTTCTACTATCCTTAAGCACACTTTCTGAGAAAAGCACATGGCAGAATAAAGATAGGAAGTGACAAGGATCCTTCATGCTTCATAGCATGCTTCCTATCTGCACAGTTTCACAAATACCTTATTTACTCTCACAATCATTCTGTAGATAATGAAGGTATAATTGGATACCAACCTGGATGATCCCATTCAGTGGAGGAAGGAAAATGAGGCTTAGAAAAGCCAATCAACTTCCCCGTGGATGTACAATAAGGAAGAGACAGAGGGACACTCGAGTCTGCAGACGTCAAGGGCAGTGCTCACATGACTTTTTCTAAAACGGCCTTGGGAAAATGAGAAAGAAGGAGAGATATAGATGTGCAAGAGGATATAAGGTAAGAGAGGGGGCCAAAATCAAGAAAGAAAATGGGGGGTGAGGGAGGGATCAAAGAATACAGAACTCCCATTCTAGGGAGCAGCTACAAAGCCTTCAGCCAAAGTTTAGGCAGGAAGATCCCAAGATTTGATATGTAGGAAGCAGAAAGTTCTTCTTTAGGTGAGTGTTTCCTTGGAGATCATGCTAGCGAATGCCGGAGTGCTCAGACGGGCCACACCAGATCTCAAAGCCCTCGTAGCTGTTACTCAGACCCACACACAGGGTTGAGGGGAGCAAAGAGATGGGGGCGCCTGGCCACAGCTCTCCAGACACTGATTCTGTAAAGCTGACTGCAGGGACTAACTCTAGTTAGTGAAATATTTACTTATTATTATTGAGCACCTAGAGTGCACTAGAAATTGTTCAGGTTGTGGGGGTTGTGCAGAGATGAACACAACCTCTCTCTGTCCTCCACAATCTTGCAGTCATGGAGTGAATGCGTTCTTGCCCAATGTAGATACAAATGCCTTCCTAAGAAGGGGAAGGTCCCTTTGCTACACAGTTCGCTCTTCGCTGATTGTACTTCACCATCTGGAACACTGGTGCTACCAGGGGCTCTATGTAAAGTATAATCTGTGGGGAAATTGAACTGGGAAACGTACCATCAGCTTAAGAAAATGATAAGGAAGTAATCTTTCCCATCTGGCTGGAGGGTCTTGGATGCATATTTTATCCTGACTCTTCAGTGGATTCACTATGTGAACTTAGACTTCATATAGTCAACTTTATACTTCCATTTCCAGAGAGCTCGTTAGGAAGTTTGTTGGTCAAGGAACAAACAGGAAGCTGCAGATCAGGATTCCCCAACCTTTCGGGGTGCATCAGTACATTGTCTCAAGAGCTTAAAAGTGCATACTTCCAATGCAGATGTAACCTGGGCTACTGGATCCTGGGATCTTCCTTGTTCATGAGCATGACCAAGGAGTCTCATGAGTTGGTCCATAATCACACAGCCACAAAACTTTCCCTAACGTCTCCCACTTTTCCAGATCCCCTTTTCCTTTGAAATCACTTAGCACTACTAGTCTGTGATACATAGGAAAAAGGAATTTCTCAGGCTGGTTGGTTTTTTGGGGTGTTTTGTTGTTGTTGTTGGTGGTGGTGGTTTTGTTTTCTGTTTGTTTGGTTGGTTGGTTTTTGTTTTTATGTTTCCAGAGCATCTCTCTCCAGCCTTCTGTGAGTGACCCCAACCAAAAGCCCTGTCTCATTTCTCTGAACCCCCACCCCATGTGTCTGTGCTTCTTCTAAGACACATGTAGTTGGGACTTCACAGTGTTCAGACTCAGCCTCATCACCTCCCTTGAGCTGTAGACAACTTGAATTTTATAGAAGAATGAAGGGAGCTCAAATTTATGGGGTATCTCGAGAAGATGCCGTGGTGCTCCACCAAAATCCCACCTTCAGGCAGACAGCTCACACATCCCCCCAGCTGCTGGGGGAACTACCTGCCAACAGCCTGCCACTGTGGCCTCCCTGGGACTTGCCCTTGGCAGATGGAAGCTGCCTCGCCCACGCTTCCACCTCCTCCCTGGAGACAGGAAGTCAGTGCAAGGGAACAAAGGACAAAGATGTGGGTGGCACCCTGGACTCAGGATGTCTCCAAAGGGCCATCCAGCTCTGGAGCTTCCCAAGGGATGGGACTAGCCCTTTGTCACAGGTCAGCTCCTCCCTCAAGCAACGCTGCCTCCCCAGCAGGGCTTCCTCTGAGAGCACTCCCAGCACACCTCTGCATGCCAAGAGCAGAATCTTTACGTCTGTTTCCTGAAGAATCTGAGCTCCATACAATACACCTTGTACATGCTGGGCACAAAGCTAGGTACCTGGTGGTGTGCATAGACTCACGTAATCCTCACCAAATTTGGAAGGTGAGCCTACATCTTGAATGTAGCTGAAGCACCTAAGACCTGGAAAGGGTGGCTAATTTACTAAAAACCACACGCATGGTAAGTGCAGTGACACAGTTAAATCCAGTCCTGTCCAATAGCAAAATTCTTCCATTACGCTGTGAAAGCAGGATCTAGACTGCATATCCTTCTTTTTTTACTGAGGTGTAATCGACCTGTAACATTGTATTGGCACCAGGTATAGAACATGACAGTTCAATATTTACATACACTGCAAAATGGTTGGCATCGTTAAGTTTATTTAACCTTCGCTGAGTTACCCAGCTTTTTTTCTTGTAATGAGAAACTTTTAAGATCTACTCTCGTAGCAACTTTAAAATAGAAGATAGAGGATTGTGAACTCTAGTCACCACACGTACAGATTTATTCTGGAATTTAGAACTGGAATTTTGTATCTTCGGAATACGATTTATCTTTCTTTATCCCTTCAGCACCTCTATGATACCAAATAAATATTTGCCGAGGAAATAGTTAAAATGGAGATTTGAAAGTTCTGCAGGGTAGGGACTATGACTTAGGCATGTGTGACCTTTCCCTTATAGCTTTCTTGCTGTGCTGAGTACCTAGGTCAGCCATATTGCCAAACGCACTGATGACTTCTGCAGCTCAAAGAAGCGTGGGATAGAGTCCTAGAATGGTATTTCAGTCTTTTTTAAATACTGACTGGCCTACAACCTGGTTTCCTTTTATATCTGCCTAGTAGTATTTTAAGATGAGGCTCTGGGCTGGGGGCTCTGATTTGGATACCAAGTTATTGTCTCCCCCGACCCTTCTCCATACTTTCTGGCCGGAGAGGCCTTGTTCAGATGTGGATGGCTTGCCAAGATGCTCCACTGTCTTTGTCCATACCCTGCTCCATAGCTGTAAGACTCAGTTTTGTTCCTCAACACAAGTGCCCAGAGAATACACCCAGAGTTCAAGCACATCTCAGAAGGTGGTACTGGGGTGCACCCTGGTAGCTGTGATCTCCTCCCGATCATCACCCTTGTAGATCAGTTGACTCATCCTGACAGTTCTCATGGATGAAGAGTCTACACCAAACCTGGATTCTGGTTTCTACCTCAAGTTTTATCAGATCACGATTCAATTTGCATGGTGTACACATGTAGGGTGTCTTAAATTATGCAGTGAGAGTGGGAGAACATCTTCCGTGAAGCTCTGTCTAGGTGAAGCACCTCTACCCCAAGATCTGTTAGATCAGGGGCAGTCTTACCTATATACCGGGGGAATATTAAGTGGGTCTCTAACATGGCCACGTGTAGCCACTTTGCCAGCTAATGAGGCAGCCAAGAAATTGACGAACACCTGACAACCCCCCATGGCAGGGACTCATGTAGCACTGACCCCAGAAGGAGTGATGGTATGTGATTTGCTGATGTGTTTATTCAAAACAATTTCCCACTAATATGGGCTCTGCAAAACGTGAGTGGAAAAAGAGAGTTTCTGTGGAATCTCAGGTTGTTTTTTCATCTATCTACAAAATGAACCACACTCCTGTCTTAATGAAAATGCTACTCAATTACTATGATTTTATTAACAAGACAAGTGTAGCTATTTAGTGTGTAACAATGCAAGAGTTATAATTCCAAGGGGATTGTCAGATGCTAATTCTAAATTCAGAATGCAACGCAAAAGTTTTATTAGCCTCTTCTCTGCAAAGAATACTTCTACTCTGTGCTGGAAAAATATTTGGATTTGGTGTCTGGGTGATTAGTCTTAAAGGTTGCTGTAGTCATCAGCACATTATAAACCCCTGAAGAATTTAACAGTTGAAAATACTGAAAACAGAACCTTCATCTTAGTTTTTGCTCACATGAAGAAAATAGACCTAAGAGCAGTACATTATGTGCCTAAGATGTCCCTCCCTTCTCCACTGGGTCACCGTATGTTCAGATGTAGGGTGGGACTTCTGTTGTCTCATATTTGAGGCTAACTTCACAAAGGTCCATTGCAGGTGCTCCCAAAATGGGTTAGGCCTGAGCCAAGGTGAGGGGAGAAGTTTTTAACTAGATGTGAAGTAAAATTTTCAACATAAATGAACTGGACTGTTTAATAACTGAAAGTGAATCTTAGCCAACCAAAGGGGACTTTTCCAAAACGTGAAAGTGACTTTGGGGACCCAGGATCTCTCAGAGACCCTGTGAAGAAGCAGTGGAAGGGGTATTTACCTGAAGATATCAGGAGGTGAGGTTGGAGGAAAAAGCAAGCTCCTTCCTGAGTGTACCCTGTTGAGTTTTGTGCGTTTAATGTACAAGTTACAGAAATAAACCAGACCCTGGTCAATATTATAGAAATTTCCTGAGGAAGAAATGCAGGGGGAGCAGAGTGCTAGGCACACAGGGAGGAAATAAAAGATGCAAAATCCTATCACCTCTTGAAAGTTATAATTAAAAGTGGAAACATTTGGAAATATCTACAAATACAGATTATAGACTTTAAATAGAAAGCCCAAATAGGAGGGTCCATCCACTTGTCCACGTCCCTCAGGATCCTGGATCTATACACCTTCACCCAAGGGGTAACAGGACCCCACTGTTTCCCCCATGTGGGGAAACATGATGGCCTGAGGGATCCAGACACCTGCCCTTGTCTAAAACTCGTGTTGGCTGGAGCCAGAGACTTGCGGTTCCCAGTTCATGAGTAGACAGATTAACTTGGGGTCACCTCTCCTTTCCACTTCAGTTTGCTTGGAATCTAAATGAAATGGTTTTATGAGAAGCAAAAACCATTTATTGACAGTTTTGTTTTAAAAGAGGAAGCCTGAGAAGTATAGATGCTGGAAAACATTAGAATTTTTATCAGATTCAGTGATTTATGTGATGGTAATAAACATCTTCATCTGTCTGGTTCATGAAAATCTAGGATGAAACACAAAATAGAAAGAAATAATTGTCGTAATAAAAAGACAAAGGAATGTGGGTTCCCAGGAAAGGATTTCAGAAACTTCCAGGAGGGAAAGGTATTGGATCTTGACCTTGAAGGATCCTAGCAAATAGAAAAGAGTGGTCTAAGTTTGTAATGGGCTCGTTTGTCTTCACGATGACCTGATGGAACAAGATCCTTATTGTTTAGAGCACATAAACCAAGAGATCCACTGACATGTGAATACTTAGCAAATCTCTCTCGTACATAGAAAATATTAGGCAAAAGCAAAGTTATTGCTGGTATGTTTCTGTTTGCATCCCTTAGATGTTCTCTGTCTCTGGGAATTCAGCTGCCACAGAACATTCTGAAACGGCTGTAGCCAAGGATCAGAGGAGCTGGATCTAGGCTTTCCGCTGATCTTGGAGAAATGAGATTTGCTTCCTATCACAGTGCAAGCCACTGCCCAGGCACTTCGCAGCCACTCCCCCTCCTCTGTGCTCATCCCCTGACTTACATTGACGCCATTCTTTCCCAAATTTTGCAGTCTTTTCTGGACACCTTTCTTCTGAAATCTGTGAAACTTATCTGTACTTACGATGAGGGCCATGGAGGATTTGACAGAGGAAATCTAATAAGATTGTAAACTCCTGGAGACAGAGGCCTTTCCTATTTAACTCCAAAGCAGAGCTCCTAGTGCGTTGCCGGAACATGTGTTTAACAAAGGTTTTCAAATTAATTAAGATTAAACTCCACTGCCGAATGGAAATGATTAAGTGTGGTAACTAATAAGAGACCATCCAGGACGTATTTCAGCAAAAGAGCTCGGTACACGCCGAATAATTATTAGAATGATGATAAGTAAGTAAAGAACGTTCTGGGGGTCTGCAAAGTTGTTGTGGCTATCCCACAAGGTCAGAGCACCTCATAAAAATGATGGATGCTCTCTGCCTTCCGCTGAGCTGACAGCCCTCATCTCACACGGCAGTTTATGGTTCCTGACCCCGCATTCCGCCGCCGACCTGGAAGGGCCGCGTTTCTGCGAGCCAGCTCCGATAAGCCACCTGAAATCTTCCCTCGGAGGCAGCCGGCAGCAGGCAGAGAAGGGGTTTGCTTGAGCCAGCTGGCCCTCCCCTGCGCCTTCCCCAAAGTTCCCCAGATTCGATCATGATGTCTGTGATGGACAACAGTGCTAATCTCTTCAGGAGCACCCCAGAACACAGAGCTCATCTGTGCTTCTAGGCTGGATTTTGCAGAAAATGGGAGATGGCACCCAACCCCCTCCGGCGTGCCAAGAGCGTGGCTGGTCTATGTGATACCCAGGCAGCTGGCACAGGCGGGCGCTCTCGGGGGGCCACTGCAGAAGCTGTGAATCGTGCTCGGACTCCCCCAGAGTATCTGGGCAAGTGGAATCTGCATTACAATATGGGCTTTGATGCTGCGGGAAAGGATGTTACGCTTTGGATGGGATGCCACGGGCCACACAAGCCAGCATCTCCAAGATTTGTGGTTCAGCACCCACCCCTCGGTCGGTAGTCCGGAAAACTGCCTGAAGTCGTGAGTACCAAGCACCCGGATGGTGCTTGATGGTCAGACTTTTCCCTGCCGCCAGGGAGTCCCCAAATGGGCCAAAGGAGTCGCATATCCCATTTGTAAAATGGAAGACACCTTGCTAATTGACAGGCCTGTGATGGTGTGGCACTTTAAATTACCTTGGCATTAATTGCCTGGACAGGTTGTTCGCTCAAATTGCCCTGGCTCGCTAATAACCTGAGCGGGCTGGTGTTTTAAATGACCGCGGCACTAATGGCCCAGGCTGGCTGCTATTTCGCATGGTCCTGGCACTAATGGCCTGGAAAGGGGGCTTGCTCTGCAGATGAACGAGTGTCCTCCAAATGGGAAAGGATTATGGAAAAAAGAAAGAAAAACAAGCATTTGCAAGGGAAATGAGAAGGAAGTTTTTGCTTCTCCTTTGCTTCTCCTCTTGCTACATGTTGGGTGCTCTGGGACTAGGTCTGCATCTTCCGGAAGTTTCCACTGCCACCTTCCTTTTTACTGGCCAGAGCGACTACAAGCCACTGTGACTTCTACATTTCCAAATTTCATTTAAAACAAAGTATCTACAGTTTGCTGAAGAAGAACTAGCACCTCCTCTGCCCTACCCTGGTTTCTCCACTGGAATTCCTGTTAATTCTTGTGCCCCCACCCCCACCGCCAGCACCGCCCTGCAATTCCTCCCCAAAACATGTATTCACCAAGCGTGGATTGATGAAAGAATCAACTTCCGTGTGCAAGGCTCCTGTTGAGCCTTTGGGGCTAGAGATATGGAGCATAGACCTCAGCTCTAGGAGCTCCCCTTTAAGGCGGGGAATGCAAAGCCCTTTATTGATAACTGCATGGCAGTGTGATTGGTACCATGACTTGGGGTGCGTTGGGAGCATGGAGGTTCCATCTGCAGCTGAGATGAGCTGGAAAAGCTTCCCACAGACGTGAGTCTGAAGAAGACGAGAGGAGGTACTCCTCAAGACAAGGAGTCAGGGAAGAGATGGCCTTGAGGAAAAGAAGAACTGGGCACAAAGGCAGAATTCGTGAAAAAGCCCATCCGTAGGGCAGGGGCAAGGGGTGGGAGGCAAGGCTAGAGAGGTGCAGACTAGAGCCAGACTGTAGAAGCCTCGGGAAAGAATGGAGGGAATTAAGAAATATTCCCGAGATGGAGTCTCCTAGATCTTAGGAGGGGCTGCCTATGGGCTTTGAGAGGGCGTCTGTCCTCTGGCATTACTAACTGGGCACATGGTACCGCCCTTCACAGACATGGGTCTGCGGGAAAGAATCGGGCTGGGGTGCAGGAGCAGGGATGTTAGAATGTGTTCTTTTTGACGGGTTTTGGTTCTCTGCTCCTCTCTGTCAATGCATTTCCCCCAACCCACTGCTTATGGAGGCAGGAAGTAAACACACTACTGGAGGTGCTAGGAGATGTCCTTGTCGGGGGAGGGGGGCCTCTCCTGGGGTGTCATCTAGAAGACCATCCTCCCCATTCAGTGTGAGTGGGTCTTTGTACAAATCAGTGCGGAAGGTTCAGTCCCCACAGTTAACAAGAATAAGACGGCAAATCCAACGGCAGTCCCTTCCCTCCCCCTTTGTGTTCCATTCTAGCTCATTTTCATGGCAATCTGAACTTGGCAGTGACTCTCAGGGGATGGTTTAGTGATAGGATTTTTTTTTCTTTCTCTTTTCCCTACAATCAGAGGAGTAATAGAAAGAGGAGTGGTTTTAAAAAGGACAGGGTATATATACAAGATTAACTGCTCCCGAAAATCATCTAAATGCTGCCGATGTATTTTGACAAGGAAAAGAGAAGTTTAGAGATTCTGTTCCACATCTGTGAGATTGACTGAATTAAGTGGAGAGAGTGATTGGATGAAAGCAAGTGGCTCCTCTAGAGTCGACTGAATTCAATGGAATCGATCTGAATTGAGAACGGACCATTTGCCAAGTCCTGTGCTAGGCACTGGGGCGGGGGTGGGGGGTTGGTGTACAAAAATGAACAAAGTATGGCCCCTGCTGTCAAGGAATTTAATGTCCCAGGCTGGGTTACAAGCACTGCACATTGTATTTAAAGCTGCTTCTAACGTGAGAAAGAGCCCTTCACAATGACCAGCCTCTCCAAAGCGTGACACAAACGCTTCCCTTTGTAGAAAACACGGCTCCTTTTGGAGGGAAAGTTGGTCTTTCATCCGACCATCAATAGACTTAGCGTTTGCTAAGTACTGGGTGCCTTGCTCATCACAGAGGGAGATTTAAGATGGTCATCCATGGGTCCTGCCCACCAAGCTTTTACCTGTGAACATCTGAAGTGCCTTAATGTCAGAGGAAAGGTATAGCCACTTCAATATTTTTGTTAAAATAAACTCTCCTAGAATGACTTCTAACCCAAATAATGATTCTTAACAACAACTTATGTCATTTGGGAGCTAGAAGGGAGCCTAGGAAGTCTCCCCTCATCTCACACCCATTTACTAAGAGCAGGTCCAGAGAAATTGGATATTCTGCCCAATAACACAGAGGGAGGCGGTGGCAGGTTCAATACTGGGACCTCATCTAATCCTTGTTCTCTGTAGCCTGTCTCTTGTACCGACAGATGCAACAACACAGAAGCAAAATTTAAAGACAGATAAAAAGAGACCCAGGAGCACCGTAAGTCATGAGAAAATCTTGGCATCTCTAGGTGGGTTCCTTCCCTTGGGAAATTGATTTGCAACACTCTCACTACAGACAGGTCTTTGCCAATTTCATTAATAGCATTCATAGATATGTAAAGAGAAAATCTGCCAGCAAAGGTAAGAAGTATGAGACCCTCTAAAGTTGCATTAGCATCAAAACCAAGGAGAAGGCAAATAATTACAAGTAGCAGCCACAGACTCCTTCCAGCACAACTTGGAGATGTGGACCGGGTTTGGTTTTTTGTTTTTTGTTTTTTTGGTTTTTTGGTTTTTTCCTTATGAAATCTATAAGGCATGAACTTGCCTTTTGGCCTTCATTTTACCCCCTTCCACTTTCCCAGCTCTGACGGTCCTTCCAGACCCTACTCACTTCCAGCCCGTTCAGGATGCCTTCTCTGACCCCTTCTGAACCTTATCAGTGAGCTTAAGAGGATGATAAGATTAGACCAAGAAGGAGGGGATTATGATACTGAAACCAATTTTCTATTTTAAAAACAAACAAACAAAAACAAACAAAAAACCCTCTCTCATCTTTCTTTGAGTCCTCACAACAGCCCTGAGGTCATTAGAGTAGTTTCATGGTCCCATTTTACAGATGGAGACATTGAGGCTCAGTGGGAGAGATGGTGTCAAGCCCCCAACCCAGGCTTTCTACCTCTAAATCTGGTGTTCTTTCCTTTCTGTTGCTCTGTTCTCTCCTTCTCTCAACTTCTGTGACATCAGGCATGTCTTCTGCATTGTCCTTTTTTTTTTTTTTTCCAGCTTTTTTATATTGGAATAGAATACATATAACAAAATTTACCATTGTAACCATTTTTAAATGTACAATTCGATGGTATCAAATACTTTCACTATGTGCAACCATCACCACCATCCATCTGCAGAACTTTCCATCTTATAAAACTGAAACTCTGTCCCCACTAAATACTAACTCTCCATCCCCCTTCCCCCAAGCCCGTAGCAACCACCCTCCTACTTCCTGTCTCTGTGATTCTGACTACTCTAAAGTACCTCACAGAAGTGGAATCATACAGTATTTGTCTTTTTGTGATGGGCTTGTTTCACTTAGCATAATGTCCCCAAGGTTCATTCGTGTTGTCGCCTATTCAAAATCTCCTTCCTATTTAAGGCTGAATAGTATTCCAATGTTTGTATGTTCCACTTTCTGTCTATCCATTCAACCATGAGTGGACTTTTGTGCCACATTCATGGGTTAGTTATTGTGACTAATGCTGCTGATGAACACGGGTCTACAATATCTCTTCAAGACCCTGCTTTCAATTCTTTTGAATACATACCCAAAAGGTGGATTGCAGGATCATATGGTTGTTCTATTTTTAACTTCTCAAGGACCCTCCATACTGTTTTCCACAGTGGCTGTACCTTTTTTACACTCCCAAGAGCAGTGCACAAGGGCCCCAATTTCTCCACATCCTCACCAATACGTGCTGTGTTCGGCTACTCAACAGTAGCCTCCCAGAAGGGTGCAAGACATCAGCTCATAGATTTATTTTTCATTTCCCTGATAATTAGTGATGTAAAACATCTTTTCATGCATCTGTTGCCCATTCCTATATCTTCCTTGGAGACATGTCCATACAAATCCTTCACCCACTTTTAAATCAAGTTGATTGCTTTGCTGTTGTTGGACTTTAAGACTTTTCTATATAGTCTGGATATTAAGCACTTAGTAGATGTGTGATTTGCAAATATTTTCTCCCATTCTGTGGTTGCCTTTTTATTCTGTTGGTCATGTCTTTTAAGGCACCCAATAAAATTTTTTATTTTTATCAAGTCCAAATTGTCTATTTTTTCTTTTGTTGCCTGTGCCTTTGGTGTCATATTCAAAACATCATTACCAAATCCAGTGTTGTGACATTTTTGCCCTATGTTTACTTCTAAAAGCTCTATCATTTTAGGTCTTACATTTAGATCTTTGATGCATTTTGAATTAATTTCAGTACATGGTAATTTTGGCGAGTCATTCTTTTGCATGTGTCTATCCAGGTTTCCCAGAATCATTTGTTGAAAAAACTGTCCTTTGCCCATTAAATAGTCTTATCACCCCTGTCAAAAGTCATTTGACCATATACACAAGCATTTATTGTTAGATTCTCTACTCTACTTCATTGGTCTCTATATCTACTTATGCCAGTACCATACTCTTCTGATTGTTGTAGCTTTGCAGTGAGTTTTAAAATCTGAAAGTGTGAGTCCTCTAACTTTGTTATTCATTTCCAGGATTGTTTTTGCTAGTCAGAGTCCCTTGAGGTTACAAATGAATTTTGGGATTTTTTTCTATTTCTGAAAAAAAATCATTGAGATTTTGATAGGGATAGCACTGAATCTGTGGACTGCTTGGGGTAGTATCGACATTTTAATAATATTGTTCTCTAATCCATGAATATATGATATGTTTACATTTACTTATGTCTTCTTTAATTTCTTTCTGCAGTGTTTTGTAGTTTACATTGTACCAATCTATTACCTCCTTGATTAATTCCTAAGTATCCTATTCCTTTTCATGCTATTATAAATGAATTTGTTTTCATAATTTCCTTTCAGATCATTCATGGTTAGTGTATAGAAATATGACTGATTTTATAGGGTACCTGGGTGGCTTAGTCGGTTAAGCATCCAGCTCTTGATTTTGGTTCAAGTCATGATCTCAGGGTCATGAGACTGAGCCTAGCACCAGTCTCCACGCAGAAGGGAGTCTGCTTGGGGCGCCTGGGTGGTTCAGTGGCTTAAAGCCTCTGCCTTCGGCTCAGATCATGATCCCAGGGTCCTGGGATGGAGCCCCACATCGGGCTCTCTGCTCAGCAGGGAGCCTGCTTCCTCCTCTCTCTCTGCCTGCCTCTCTGCCTACTTGTGATCGCTCTGTCAAATAAATAAATGAAATCTTTAAAAAAAAAAAACAAAAGGGAGTCTGCTTGAGTTTCTCTCTCTCACTCTCCCCCTCCACCGTTGTCTCTCCTCCCATTCATGTTCATGTGTGTTCTCTCTCTCTCAAATAAAACAATAAATAAAAATCTTTTCAAAAAAGAAATACAACTGACTTTTGTGTATTGTCTCTGTATCTTCTACTTCAATTTATTTGTTCATTATAACTTTTTTTGTGGGATCTTTAGGATTTCTACAAATAAGATCATATCATCTGCAAACACAGGTAATTTTACTTCTTCCTTTCTGATTTGGATGTGTTTTATTTCTCTTTCTTTCCTAAGTGCTCCGGATAAAACTTCCAGGTCTCTATTGAATAAAAGTGACAAAGCAGACATCTTGCTTTATTCCTGATCTTAGGAAAAGCTCTCAGCCTTTCACTACTGAGTATGCGGTTTACTGTGGGATTTTCATACATTATTACATTGAGGTAGCTTCCTTTTATTCTTTGTTTTCTCATAGAAATGTGTTGAATTTTGTAAAATTCTTCTTCATCATCAATTGAGATTATTTTTTCCCTTTGTTCTATTAATGTGGTATATTATATTGTTTGGTTTTTGTATGTTAAATCATCTTTGCATTCCAGGAATAAATTGCACTTCGTCATGGTTTAGAATCCTTTTAATATTCTGCTGAATTCAGTTTGCTAGTATTTTGTTGAAGATTCTTGCATCTCTGTTCATAAGGGATATAGGCCTGTGGTTTTCTTTCTTTGCAGTCATTTTGTCTGGCTTTGGTATTGGGGAAATGCTAGCCCCATAGAGTGAGTTAGGAAGTGTTCCCTTCTCTTCTTTTTTTGGGAAATATACAGAATTATTGGTATTAGTTCTTCTTTGAATGTTTGGTAGAATTCACCGGTGAAGTCATCAAATCTAGCAATTTTGTTTGTTCTGAGATTTTGGATTCCTGATTCAATCTGCTTTGTAGTTATAGGTCTACTCAGATTTTCTATTTCTTCATGATTCCATCTTGGTAGATTTTGTGTTTCTAGGAATTTGTACATTTTGTGGAGTTTGTTATTTTTTACCATATAGTTATCCATAGCACTCTCCTAAATAAGAAACTAATAAAAAAGAAAAAATCTTTTTTATTCCTATACAATCCTTAGTAATGTCCTGTCTTCATTTCTGATTTTAATAATTTGTCTTCTCTCTCTCTTTTTCTTAATCCATCTGACTAAAGATTTGTCAACAGTATTGATCTTTTTGGAGAACCAACTTATGGTTTCATTGATTTTTCTCTATTGTTTTTCTATTCACTATTTCATTTATCTTTTCTCTAATCTTTATCTTTTCCTTTCTTCTGCTAGCTTTGGATTTCATTTGTTCTTCTCTTTCTAGTTCCTTAAATTATAAAATTCAGTGGTTAATTTGAGATCTTTCTTGCTTTTAATGTAAACACTTACAGCTATAAATTTCCCTCTTAGCACTGCTTTTGCCACATCTTATAAGTTGTGATATATTGTGTTTTCATTTTCATTCTTCTGTAAGTAATGCCTAAGTTCTCTTGTGATTTCTTCTTTGACCCGTTGGGTTTTTCTTTAATCATTGTCTCATTTCTACAATTTCATGAATTTTCCAGTTTCATTTCTTCTATTGAGTCTAAATTACCTCAATGTGGTTGGAGAAGTTACTTTGTATGATACCTACATTTTTTTGACTTGTTGAGACTTAATTTGTAACCAAACATATGATCTATTATGGAAAATGTCCCATATGCATTTGAGAAGAATGTGTATACTGTTGTTAGGTAAAATGTTCTGTGGATGTCTCTTGGCTCTGTTTGGTTTAGTGTAAGTCCCCTATTTCCTTATTTATCACTTATCTGCTTGTTCTATCCATTATTCAGAGTGGGGTAGTAAAGTCTCCAATTACCACAGGACTGTCTGTTTCTCCCTTCAATGCTGTCATTTTTTGTTTCTATATGGTCTATTGTTAGGTGTACAAATATTTAAATTGTTATATCTTCTTGCTATACTGAAAGTTCCATTAATATATAATTTTCTCTTGGTCTCTTGTAACATTTTTTTACTTAGTCTATTCTGTTTGGATGCATTTTACTATTATCCTCATGCATCTTCTCTCCACAACTAAATATAATCCATTAACTACAGTTTTTTTGTATTACCAACATCTGTCCATTGAATGAAAAAGTGAGCAAAGTACAAATGCAAATAGCATTATATTCAGAAGGCAACAGTACTCACAAAGAAGGCATAAGCAATAGTGAGAAAACACAGGAGTCAGCAAATAGTTCAGAGATCTTGAAATTTAGGACTTGTGATCTTATTTGAATATATCAGTATGTCTTTTGTGTGAGTAAGCTATTTAACCACATTTAAAAATAATCAGTTCTTCAGGATGCACAAAAAAGCATACTCAATTGAATTTTCCATATATGAACCTTTGAAACATCTTCCTCTAAGTGGAAAGGAATGCTTTTGAAACCAACTATTTCAGAAATTATATAGGCCAGATGGAAGCCATTGAGACGTCAGGCCATCCTTGTCTACTGTGTTCCCCAGTTGGTTTCGGTTTGCTAGTGAAGTAGTTGTATAACTTTAAAAAGAAAAAAAAAAATTAAACTTTATAATACTTCTTAGTAATGGGCTCAGCTAGCCCCCAAAGTGACTTCTGGAACATCAAATTAGTTTTTGTGATAAATATTGCCATGAAACCAGTAATTAGTTTCTAATGATCCTGCATTTTTCATCGGCTGTAAAGCCACAAACAGATGAAGATTTTTGGCTCCTTGGCAAACTCTTTTTTGACACAGATACCTGGGAAAAGGGGGAAAAAAAAAAAAGAAAGAAAGAAAAGATCTTTTGTGGTGCCCCAGGCCACAGAAATCTGGCAAGGAGCTCGTGTGTTTCCCCTCCGGAATGCACAGCAATTTATCTACCAATATTTTTAACTCCCTCCAAAATTGTGACTGTGAGCATTGCAGGTCAAGCTAATGAGTGAGGTGTTTTTTTTTCTAACTCAGTTGTAAGAAATAAAAAAGGACTATTTGGTCTCTCAGAGGCTTCTTTGACCTGCAGAAAGGAAGAAAGCTAAAGCAATCAACAGTAAACCCTATGAAAACAAGGGAGGCAAGCCCGATTCCTTATTTAGCTTTCATTTGATAAATTGGGATTTATCATAAGGATGTATTTGTTTACCTCATTCAACAATTTTGGGGAGACATTCTATATGCTAAACCCCAGCTTCGTTGCTAGTTTGCAAACCTGAATTGCATACTGTCCTGGCTCTTGCAGAACTTCTAATTTGATGGTTGGGTTATGAGGTAGGAGAAAGGGATAAATAAAGCAAATGAGGCAAAAGGTCCTGTGTCATCATAGAAATTTCTCCAAGCAGGGAGACAGAAGAAAAGAGCTACAGTGTCTGCGGTAGGTATTAGGAACATGATAATGAGAAAGTGAATTTACCATTGAAAACACCTTAATGGATGAGTAGGAATATTCAGCAAGGGAAATTAAGGTGAGCAAAAAAATAAGACTGAAGGACACATTGCCAAAGGGAATAGGAAGGGCTTCGGGGGGCCGGAGCAGGGGATGTCCATTAAAATGGCAGCAGGTAAATTACGTAACAAGTTTCTGTAGTGTCCATTCAGCCAAAGGCTGACCAGTAGGTATCACAGTATCAATATTAATGAGAACTCTATATCTCTATATACAGTCTGAGAAACAGTCACTGAGAACAGAGCCAACTCATACTTTGCTTTTAAAAAGTACAATATTCCAAATTCCTACTAACATCCCACTCACAAATCTCTTTTAAGCTTTACGTTCTCATTAACATTAAGTCTTGGCCATACAGGGGAAACCTAAGAATATTTTTCTTTCTCATCTGTTCTGCTTTTTGACACAGCATTTCACCTCTCTGAATTGCAATTTCTGCATCTATACTATGCATTAGACCAAAAGTTTTTATTCTGGCTCCCCGGATGAGCTCCACAGGGTTTGTGGATACCCGAAAATGATGTACAACATCTTACATGTGTGTGTATGGGTGCACATTTCCCTGGGAAAAAGCATATAGTTCTTATGAGCTTTTCAAAGGCTCAAGGACAACAAAAAAACAAAACAAAGGACACTGCATTAATGACCTTTAACAATGGTCATTTCAAGAATTCTCTAGTTTTCTGAGCCTGAGTTCTGTAGAAACTTAGTTGTGAGCTGCTGTATTGTCAACTTTTATAAAACCAGTAAACTAGTCATTTTTAAAAATACTGCTACAGCATATGAGTGTCTATCAATCATTTGTGAGGTAATGGGTTCCTAAACCAAATAACGTGCTGAAGACCACACAAAGATAGCATGATCTTGTAATTTATCATCTGTACCAGTACACCTCTGAGGGTGGGAGGAGACACTATCTGATGGCATTCCAGAGCTGTATTCTTAAATGCGGGATGTTCTAGGCAAACCCAACTGTGTGTGTGGCCTTCCCATGCAGGGAGTGAATATAGGCAACCTACCAAGCACTAATTCAACTCCAAAATCTGAGTTAGTTCTAGAGCTTCAGATGACTTACTTCATATTATGGAGGTTTACATTGGCTGCAATGTGCCCTAAGATTGATTGGTTGTGTGAACTTACTCTATTTTTGGAGCAACCAAAAACTGAGGGCCTTTAACAGAAGGACATGAAGGTGGCCGATGGGAGCTGGAGGGACATCCCCTGGAGAATGCTAGTGGGCTTCCAGGCTCCATCCCATGGGGTGATAGCACTTTCCCCTGATTGCCTCCAGGATTCAGTATTTATCAGAAAGTTCTGGAAACCAGATTCACTAGTGGATCCGGATGTTATTGGCCTTGGGTGCAAAGGATATAAAGTCATGATTCACTGAAGAAACTCAAAGGGACAATGAACAATATAAGAAAAATTACCCTCTTGGAAGCAGGAAAATACACATTAAAGCAACAAGGTATATACACCTTTTTGCTAATAAGTCAACAACACAAAAATATTAGTAATGGCTCACACTGGCAAGAGGAGTGTAATGTCTTTAACCTGCGTACCTCTGTATTTCTAAACTGATTCTATTCCTGCATCATGTAATGTTAAGAAACAAAGTTAAAAAAAATAAATACAACAAAACACAAATTAAGAATAGAGGAAAGCGACAGAGAAAATAAAGGAAGAGGTAGGGAGGAAGAGAGAAAAGGGGACCAAGGCAAGGGGGTCGAGTCCTCAGAGAATGGGAGCGGAGAAACCGCCAGTGACGCAACAGTTGTAGAATCTTTATGAACATGAACGTCTGTAGTCCGTTCTAAGTGTTTCCATGTCTGCAAGATAGACCTCTCCTTCAGTAACATCTGACACTCACAAAGGCTTCATGCAGTTCTTCTTGAAACTGTGGGAGCAGAGGGAATGGAGACGCTCCAGACTGCAGACCCCAGCAGGGGCAAGATTCAAGGAGGGGCCAAAGCTCTGAGCCAGAGTGGCCTTGAGAACCCAGGCTCCTAGGGGCTTACAGGAATCTTGAGGAAATCTTTGCAATTGCCACAGAACATAGAAGAAATCCGTGGCAATTTCAAATCTCAAAAAACCAAATGAACCCAACTGATCTCTTAAGGACATAGCGATGTGAGAACTTCAGGAGGCCCTATTTCCCACTGTCACTGTCAGATGATTTTGTTCGTTTCTGCTTTAATCTGCTATGTACTGAAGTTCTTTTTAATTCTCAGAGGGTGATTTCATTTCCAAGTCCTTGGGCTACACTTCCCAGTTGTCCCAATGTACCAATCATAGGCAGGGAATGCAAACATTTTCCATAATTAATAGCTCTTATTATCCGCTTCCTGTAAAACCAAAATAATCTGGCAGATCAAGAAGGTCACTTCAGGTACATACGTCGCCAGTACCATCCGTTATTATTCGGATCTTTAAATTTTGCAAATGGAAACGATGCCTGATGTTAACATAGCATCTCAGAAGAGTTTGCCAATGTAGTAATTTGGTGTAGTAATTTGGTGTGTTTCTAAATTGATATGTGACAAGATTAAATTCCAAGTGCAACACAGGATACTAGAATATAGTATAAATATAGACACTAGTATAAAGAGAATGCAGCTCTGTGCTCCTGTGTGAAAGCAGGCAACAATCCATAGTTGGAGAAATAACATCCAACTCAATCAGGGTGTTAGACTGGAGCACAGTAGATGCTCCAAGGACCCAGGAACACAGCCCAGGGAGGGCCAACCTTAGTTAGGTTGGGGTGGCTGATGCCTTGTGTGGGACACCTCCCACAAGCTCCCATCAGCACCCCCTTCTCCTCCCTTTACTGCACCTCTATAGGCTGACTCTTACAAACTGAATCACCCAGGCTCCCATAACCTCTGGTTCCTGGTCAGGTTCCAATGGGAAGCACACTCAGGAGACTGGTGAGCAAGGGAAGGAGGGACAGAGAGGGGTCTGGCTACTTCTTCTCTGTTCTCTCTCTCCTTTGACAGTACAGTCTTCGCAGGGGCTGTATCCCTTTCCCCTCTGGCTTCTCTCCATGGCTCATGCCTTCCATGGGGCCCCAATGACACTGTATCTCCTCCTGCTCCTATGTACTTGGGGGGGAGGGTGGTAAGGGCTTCCAACCATCTCCAATCTCTGATGTCTCAACCCCTAGTTGGTTCTCTCCACCTGTTCACATCAGTCAGTAGTGCCTATACTACACCTATTTAATCAACCACGTGAGTAGAAATCCCGACAGACTTGGAGCCATCTACACTGAAACGAAGGTTGATTTCTTACCTGCGCTCTCTGTCCATCTTGGGTCAGCTGGCAACTCTGATCAGGGTCAAAGGCTGGTGGATGCTCTGACTCTCCACACGAGGCCTCCAGGACTGAGATATGGTCTAAAGGAAGGTCTAAAACATTCCAGCCTGGAAGCGACACATACTGTTTCTTCTTACAGTCCATTGCCCACTAGAAGTCATGTCTCTGGCGCCTCCTGATGATGGTGGCTGGAAAATGCAGGTATTTGGTGAACAGTAAATGTCCCCCACCCCAGAGCCAAAGGAAGGTGTGGGCATTCCCATTCTGGGGAGGGAGCAGGAGTGGTTAACAGCAAATCTTCAGGGATTTGGAGAAATAGGGTTCAGAAATCTGCAATATTGTAACAGTGTTCGCAAGCACGTGTTTCCATGTGATCATAAGAGATAGAAGATAACTCCAGCTGTGATGTGTCAATAACTGGTAATGATAGCTTCTACACAACCATTTTCCAGAGCTGTGGGTTCTGTGGATTTTGAATTTTTGAAGATGATACTAGGAGCTTGCTTAATATTGCAGGGAGGCTTTCTGTCTCTAAAATAAACATCCCTTACTTCATAATTTTGCTTGGGAATAGCCCTGATTATATTCTTCCAGTTATTATTCTCACCAAACACTACAACTCTTTGGGGGGTGATAATCCTGGGTAGAGACAGGTATAGGAGGTCTGATATTACTTTATGTAATGGAGAAACTATCCCCATAGACTCATATCTTCTCTCTACCCCCAAGGAACCACCAAAAGGAAAAGAACCAACTTCACTCTGTTTTCCCCCAAAATAAGAGATTTCATTTCAGCGTAGCAATTACAATTATAATCTCAAATATTCACACAGTTGTTGAGTAAATATTTATTGAGCTCCTATCTGATGTCAAGTGCCAGGCAAAGCTTTAGATCCTGAAAATACAGCAGGAAACAGGCAAGCGCAGTCCTCCCCAACCTGCTCTCCTGGGAAAGACTTGGGCGTTAAATAATGAATCACACAGTAACTTTTCTGTGTTACAGATGTGACAAAACCTACAAGAAGAATCCCAAAAATGGAAGGAGAAAGTTAAGAGGGCCTACCCAAGACCAGGAGTTTAGAAAGATGTGGCAGGATACTTGGTGACTTCTAGCCTGGAATGACCCTTGCTATTCAGAGAGGCTAGGAAGGGGAGGAAGAGGGAGGAACTGGGGTGGTCCCGTCTCTCCAGGGTTTCTAATATAGAGAACACACACCTTTGGGGTCTAAAGTCTTAGCCTTATTAGCTAGCTACTGGAGTTTCGAAACTGGAAAAAATCCTAGCAATTTCATGGCCAACGTCTAACCAGTAGACTACCTGACCCATGTGGGAAGGGTTCCTACTTACACTCAAGGGGTCCAGCAGCACTCGGACCGGCCAGCAGGGCAGCCCAAGGAAAACTGATTTCCCTGAGAGACCAGGTCCCCAGCCTGCTGAAAAGCCCTTTATGAAAGAGGGGCTCAGATAGACAAGTTCTTCTTCCTCCTCTCCACCCCCTGACAGTAAATCTCTTATTATCGTAAGAGAGTGGTGACTACTCAGTGGAGAGGAGAGTCAGAATAAAAAGTGAAATTTTTATTTTCTACCAGAACCTCTCATCAGGGCCCCCAAAGACCCAAGGATGGCAAAGCATTGTAACAAAAAGAGAGGGAGGCAGCATGCCCTTCTGACGCGAGGAGAGGACACAGCACAGCCGGGCCATTGCGACGGCCTGTGGTGGCCGTGCCCAGCAGCCATGGCAGAGCCCCCAGCACCGGGGCCCCGTCAGGGCAACTCACCTGCTGCTCGAGTCATTGACAAGGCAGGTCCACACTCCTTGGCAGGCGGCAGAAGTCTCAGCAGCCGATATCAACGAAGGGGGCCAGAGCAGATGAGAAAAAAAATTGATGGACACCACCTGGTAGCTGACAGTAGTTATTCATGAGCACATGAGCGAAACCCCCCGAGAACTCCCAGGAATAATTTGAAGGGACTTCGTGAAGCACCAGATAGCCTGTAATAATAAGCAGTGGCGAGGGGAGCGACTGCCAGCAAAACACAGGTAATTAGAAGATCAGAAAGTGGATGACAATTTCTTTTGGTAACTTCACAAAGCACCTCTGGGTCAGCGTTGCAGAGCGAGAGGGTCTCCGCTCTCCAAGTACCTCTTGCAAGGACAAGCTGGCGAGCCAACGTTTTCAAATCGGTTTTTGGAGGGTGACAGGGGAAATTTTCGACTGTAGGAGGCAGAAAAAGCCAAATGACAGAGAAACCAGTCAAGAATCTAGAAAGAGTTGCAGGGGAGGGTGGGGGTGGCACGCAGAGGGAGGAAGAGTGTAGAATCAACCATAAAAAAGGTCAGATGCCAGAATTTACAGAAAGGGGGAAAGTCGGGGAATCAGGACAATGAACTTTAGGAGATGCGTTTTTCTAACCAGCTCCTGGGTTTAGTAGGAAGACTGCAAACAGGAGGAAAGGCTGAAAGACAAAGGAATTGGGAGGAGCTGGACTCTCGTCAAGCAGACAGACCTGCAGGCACTGGGACAAGCCAGACCAAGGTGTGAGGGGACCGGAAGACAGCAAGATGCCAAGTTGGCTGAGCACAGATCCCTGCAGAGACCTCAGAGGCAAACAGGGCCAGATTGCTAGAGAGGAGCTTAAAGAAATAGCAGGATTATGTGGAGACAAGAGAGAGAGGGAGAGAGAAGGGGAATGAAGGAGAGAGAGAGATTTTAAAGAAAACTTCCCAGAAAAGGAGCTTTCCCTCTTAAAGCTCCGCTGAGACCTTTCAGACATGGAGTGACCCGGAGTCCACGTGAGATCTGGGTCCCGGGCTCATTCCCACCCAGGTCCAACCCCTGTCAGCTCCCGCCCGTGGCAGAGCTACTCACTGTCCTTCCGAGGGTCACAGTTCTTTTCTTTTCTTTTCTTTTTTTTAAGATTTTATTTATTTATTTGACAGAGAGAGAGAGCACAAGCAGGCAGAGAGTCAGGCAGAGACAGAGAAGGGAGGCAGGCTCCCTGCTGAGCAGAGAGCACAATGCGGGTCTCCATCCCAGGACCCTGGGATCATGACCTGAGCCGAAGGCAGAGGCTTTAACCCACTGAGCCACCCAGGCGCCCCCCGGGGGTCACAGTTCTTAACTGCAAGCTACGGCAATGAACTCCGGCCCAGTTCAACACGAAGTTGTGTTTTTCAGACACTGGCCTAGTGGATTTGGAAACCCCAAAACACCTGAAGAACTTGATTTGGGGGATGAGGTCCAGAATGCCACTGCGGAGCCCTTCCGAGGGGAACTCCGCTGCCACCCGCAGGCCCAGACACTGTGGCCAGTCCCCCCAAGACTCCAGGCTGCTGGCCACAAGCACCCTGGAACCAGAGAGAAGGTCTCCCAGGCCCACCTAACTCCAGAACGGGCAGAGTCCATGTTCTAGACACAGGGGAAACTGGGAAAGCTGGTGTTGGGCACTTTCCCTTTCAGCTGGCCATTCAGCCTCCCAGGAAGATCAGAGAGTGGTGGCTCCCCACAGAGGGGACAATGGCTCCTTCAGACACCCAGGGGCCACAGGAGGAGGGCCCGGCGCTGTTCAGCCCACACCTGATGATGGGTAGCCTCCCCGTGACGGGAAAGATCGGATCCATCTTGCCATTAACTCTGCCCGGCTCTGCACCCCGACTCCCCACCTCTTCACCCCGCTTCTGCTTCTCTTCCCTGCTGCAGGGCTCCGCGGGATGAAGCCTTAGGAGCAGCTGAGCAGGGCTGCCCACAGTCTCCGGGAGGATGCCTGGGAGGGCGAGGGAGGGCGGTAGGAGAGAAGCCACCGTCTCTCCTCAGTGCCGGGGAGGGCCTGTGGCTTCTGCCCTCCCTAGCTTGAAGGGGAGGAAACAGGCTCTGTGAACATTCCCCAAAGTACAACTGTCCATCTGTTACACTTGGATGTAATGGGGGTGTTCTTTTTTTTTTTCTTTAATCATTTTGCTACATTTTACTGGTAGCTTCCATGCTGTTTAAGCAGGTAATCATCTATTCCTTAAAAACCCTGGCACGATTTATCAGAGAGTCTGCTTGGCTTTCTAATGAGTGATCATAATAGCTGTGCTTGCTGGTGGCTCCTTTTTTTTTTTTTTTTCTCGTTTTCAGGTTTATCAAGGTCTGATTTAATTGCCATAAACAAGGAAAAACAAGATCAAATTAACAGATGAAATCATAGGGTTTGGAGCTGATACATATTAATGAGCTCTTACTTTTGTGATCTGGCTAATAATGACCCCACACCTTGATAAAATTAGCCAAAAGGAAAACAAACATATCAGAGCACTGCAGTGCTTGGAAGCTTCTAGGCTGGGAAGCCACCAGATAGAGAGAGAAGCTTCCTCGGTAAACCAGAGGGAGTGGGAGCAGGGTCTGCAGGACAAATGGCCTCTGTCGCCCCACAACAGAGCCTGTGTCCCCTTTCAGCTGGTTGGTGCCTGCCTGTCCCGTGAGTGGCCCAGCACTGCCCACTCCCCAGGCTGCCCAAAGGGCCCAGCAAACCCTCTTGGCGGTGTCCCAGTCTGAGATACCGGACACAATCTAAGCCCCTCCTCAGTGGAATTCTCCTCAGTCCTTTAAACAGGCTTGAAGTATTTTACATCCTTCGGAAAACCACCTTTGAATTAGTGGTTTTGTTCTCGGAATCCTCCTTTGTATTTGCTCTCATCCAATTCGCTCTCACCCAGATAAGCATTAAATGTTGATCACATCAGAGGCAAACACTCGCAACTCCCTGCCTGCTCCTCTACGAGAGGAGAACTTGCCTTTGTTATGGAAATGCTTCTCTGGTGTGAGCTGGCTGGGGAAGCCTGCACTATCCACAACACACCCTTTCTGCCCCTGAGTTTCTGCGCGGTGTCAAGCCTGGCAACTTGAATGCGGAGTCTTACTGGGTATGAGAGTTCTGTTTCTGGAGAAACACACGCCATCACATTTTCCAACGGGCACCTGGGTGATGGGATTGTGAAGTGGTTAAGAACAGCAGCTTAGAGTCTGAGAATTGGGGTCCACCGCTCTGTCCTAACACCTACAGCTGGGGATCTCCAGTCATTTAACTCTGCTAAGCCTCGGTTTCTCCACCTGTACAATGGAGGTAATAAATATGTTTACCTTCAAGGGTTGTTGACAGCTGAATGACATAACATCTGTAAAGCACACGGAATGGTTCTTAGCACACAATATGTTTTCTTAGTTTTAAAATTTTCTTAGTTTTACCGCACATGATTTTTCTTGACTTTATCATTAAATCTCTAAATAAGCATTCTTAATGTAAGCACTCTAGGTTCCTGGTCATGATGTAGAGCAGTGGTTTGCAAGTGGGGTCCTCAAACTAGCATCATTAGCATAGAACTGGCTAGAAAACCAAGTTGTCGGGTCCTACACCAGTGGTGGGACCCAGAAACCGACATTTTCATAATACTTCCGGGTCATTCAGGCATATACTCCAGTCTGAGAGACATTAGTAAGTGGAGAGTATGGTATAAGGAACTTCTCTTAGAGGAAATGTTACCCTATTAATTTCACCGCCCAAAGCTCTCCTTTTTAATTTGTTGGCTGTTTCTATTTCTATTTATTGGGTTGGCATTTACAAAAGTGGCTGCAGTTGGCATATAGTGAGAGTGATAGCAAGCATGAAAATGAAATGAGCCAGACTCTGCTCCCCTTACTCTGAGCTTTTCCAAAACAAAGTTTCAGAGATGGTTAAAACTGTGCGTTCCGGGGCGCCTGGGTGGCTCAGTGGGTTAAAGCCTCTGCCTTCGGCTCAGGTCATGATCTCAGGGTCCTGGGATCGAGTCCCGCATCGGGCTCTCTGCTCAGCGGGGAGTCTGCTTCCTCCTCTCTCTCTCTCTGCCTGCCTCTCTGCCTACTTGTGATCTCTCTCTGTCAAATAAATAAATAAAATCTTTTAAAAATAAATAAATAAAAAATAAAAACAACAACAACAAAAGAAAAAACTGTGCGTTCCATTTCGATACCAAAGAAAAGAATCACTGAATCACCACTCCAGCCAATGAGGGAAGTCTTCAGATAAATCAAAAAGACAGGACACTATCTTCTCTTGACTCTGTTGGGATTTGGGACAGACAAGAGAGAGAAGGTTATGGAAAATGTAAATCTTTTTATCCCAAATGTTCCGCAATACTAATGATAAACGTGGGGGCAATTGCAATGTTTTTAATGATAATTCTACATTCTAAGGTTATAGCTCTTTGGTGGGGTTGATGTGCACAAAGGTTGGTATTTATAAATTTTCCAATTGGGACTCAAAAGACAAAGTTCATGGTTTTTATATGTACCTGTAATATTTTAAGCTCCACACAGGAAGATTTCCAAGCTACAATCATAAGAACTAGCATTTTTGCCCTAAGCCATGATTTTGATCTAAAATATGCTCTAATTTTAAGAGCCTTTTGTTTTAGAGATTGTGTTATTCTTACTGCTAAGATAATAAGTGAATATTTGTCTTAATAATTAGGCAAAATTAATGCTTTCTTCTATTCCCAGAAAGTGCTGTGGGGCCTGAGGCAGCGGGTGCCGCTCTGGGGCTATCCGCAGATTTTACATCTTGAATTACTTGTACCCAACACTTGGAGCAAAAGATCCTTTCAAGGAAGTTTGGCAACAATTACATTCCCTCGCCAGGGCCTGACATCTGTCAATTCTATTACACTGTATGAGCTGTGACTGCTTTATGGAGGTGTATTGTGGCTAGCGGAATGGGTCACATTACCGCATGGTCCCATCTCTTGGATTTAGAAGCCTTGAAAGATTAGAATTTCCCTGGCTTGCAGAACAATGTGCATGAAAACTAGGTAAGAATGACATAAAAGTCATTCTTCCCCTCCATCTATATATTCACTGAGAGCATCTTTCTTTTCCTGGTAGTTTCAGTCTGTAGCAGCACTATTGTTTGAAACCTAATTTCTCTCCATGTATTCTGGAATTTCTTTTAATTGCAATTTTTAGTATTATAACTATATTAGCAGAGTTAGGGCCCCCAAACAATATCCCGACTACATAAATTAGTTCATGGCTAGGCTTTTATTAACTGGGAAATCCTATTGGTTTGGCTTCAGAGTTATTAAAATAACAACGACATCAACAAAAGTCAGTGATGACATCACTGTGAGTCACTGGGTATCTAGATTCTCTCCCATCCCTGGGACACAGAGAAGTAAGAATTAGGCTCAAGAGGACATGTAGAGAGGTCATTGAGGCCCATGTAGGGACCCAGTTAGTGAAGAGCAGTAGAAAGCAAAGCAAGTGTGAACATTGATGAGTCATTAATGATACACACAAGAATCCCAGGCTGGGCTATACACCACGTCCTTCTATAGGCCTAATTTAAGAAGCAGGAAAACATGTCAATGGTCTCACAACCTTCCCCTTCTATCCCATGTTAGCTTTCCCCTTCCCTTTGTTAGACATAAGAGGCAGAAAATGCCGCAGTTACGTATGGGGATGGTGACGTCCATGGAGACACAGGTGCACATCTTGGTTTGTTCCATCATTTAAAGCTGTGTCACGCTGAGCAAGTTACTTAACTTCTCCAGGCTTCCATTTGTCCTCAGTCCAGGTGAGAATCTGATGAGCGCTATCTTGGCACAGTGTAGACACTCAGCACAACGCTTCCTCTTCCCCAAGACCCGCCCTCAGTTAGGTTATGAATAAAGTCAGCAGGGCCAACAGAGATGCTGAGCAGAGATTTCCTGATTGCTTCTTTGTGTCTCCCCCTAACCTTGTTGTATGATTTTCTGGATATTTTTTTTTTCTCTTCTTTTCTTTCCGGCATCGTGATGGTTGTAGTAGGCAATATAGCACCACCCCCCTCCATAGATGTCCATGTCCTCGTGCCCAGAAGCCGTGACCATATTATCTTGTGGTGAGAGAACTTTGCAGATGTGATTAAATGGAAGATTCTGAGACGGAGAGATTCTCCTGGGTTATCCGGGTGGGCACCATGAAATCACCAGCGTCCTCATAAAGGGAAACCAGAGGGTCAAAGTCGGAGGAGGAGATGCTACAGCAGAAGCAGAGCAAGCTCTGAAGGTCCTTTGTTGCTGGCTTTGAAAATGCAGGAAGGGAAGGGAGTGGCAGCCAAAGAATGTGGGAGCCTCTGGAAGTAGGAAGAAGAGGCAAGGGAAAGGATTCTCCCCCCAGAGCCTCCAAAGGGAAAATGGCCCTGTCAAGACCTCAGTGTTAGCCAAATGAAAACCATTTTGGACTTTTGGCCTCTAGAACTATAACTGAAAGGTAATAAACTTGGGTTGTTTTGAACCAACAAGTGTGCCAGTAACTTGTTACAGCAGCAATAGGAGACAAATACAATGTATCCTGTGGTATCATTCGACTTTGCAGTAAAGAACTACAAAGAAAAACAACTCTCTGCCCAGCATAACCAACAGACTGATTTGTCAATTCCAGCTGTTCTATAGACAGCTTTCCATTTTGGCCTTCAAAGAAGATGCAGTGAAAATAAATGTTTATTTAAAAGTGAGCACGATTCACTTGGGAGAAGCAATCATGCTTCAGAGGGGTGAACTAATTGCCTGGGATTCGTTTTAGATATGGGGGAGGTCAGTTGGGATGAGCTTAAATCTTGGTTTTTATGTAGTTTTCAATGAGTAGACAGTGGTATTCATGGAGGAATTTACTAGAACATAGTCAACTCCTATCTCTCATTCAGCCCTCACACCAAATGTTGGAATGGGTTGAAAAACTCCCAACAGAGCAAGCAAGCCGAGGAAAATCATCTGGATTTCAGGCTACAGCTCAATCCCCAGGGGTGACATCCCAAAGCAACTGCCTAGTTGCCCTATGTTACAGCTCAATCTCACTCTCAAGGCCTTTTTGCCTCAGTTTGAACGCATCTTTACTCTTCCACCTGGCTCAGAGTCACCGACCCCCACATATTTTCATTATTTACTCATGCTTTTCTTGTTCAGTTTTGGGGTTTTTTGCGGGGGTGGGGGGAGAGTGTGGTAAGCTTTGCCAGAGACAGCATCTAGGACCCTCTGACTAGGTCTAAAATACCAAGTCGAAAGATTGAAAACTGAGCCCTGAAGAACAGATTTAATCCCTAAATAACCAGCCAGAGTCAGTCGTCACAAAAAAAGAAAAAAAAAAAATTTACCCACAAACCATGAGGTTAGGGATCAATTTTCTCCAACAGAAATAACCACAAACTACCAATTTATAGCCTATGAACATAACTGGTGTAGTTACAACTGATCCCACCTATCGGTGCACCCAGTGTCTGGCTCTGGCAGACCCTCAGTCAAAATGCGTCCATCTTTTTGTAAAATCCTCTGCAAAGTCAGTGACTAACAACTCTGACAAAATGGGCTTAGGTCCACTACCCAACCTCAAAGAGGAGGGTGATGTTATACTCCTTTCCTTAACAAATAGGTAGTAACTGCCTATGATGCTTTGTGGGGAGACATTTTGGAGGACAAATCACCTCAGAGACTCTGCCTCTCCAATGTCTTCACCACTCTTTATCCCCATTCCTCAAATTCCAAGATAAGCAGCCTTCCTCACAGTTCACAACCTCCCTCCTGTGCTCGAGAGCTCTTCCCAGTCATTCACAGCGATGTTCCAAGTCCCAGGAAATCTTACTGACTCCCAGAAAGGAGCCAACAGAAAGGGCCCCCAGGCACGAAGGGGAATGTGAGAAGGCTGGGCCCTTCCTCCTGCCCCCGGGAAGGCCATCTCCCCCAGTCCACCTTCTTCTGGTCTTTGCTGCTCCCCTCCACCCCCAGACAACCACAGGATTCCAAGGACAGATGCCGTCGGTGGTCTGTGTGGATTCGCCCAGTCCTGGGGGCAGAGATTCTGAGCACAGGGAACACAGTCCGGCCTCAGAAATGTCTTGCAGACTCTCGCTGTTAGGGCTTTCACATCAAGAAACAACGGGGGGAAGGGAAATTTTTAAAAAATAGGTTGGGGTAGGTGGGGCCTGGATGGGATTTGTTCAAGACCAGATTTAAAACATTCTGCTCTTTTTGAAACAACTTACTTTGTAATCATTGCCTTGGCGTCTGGCCCTCTCTCATTTAACCTCATCTGCCTGACTTTAAATTCATGGAACAGATTTTCACTGCCTTGGACTCCAAGCAGTTGGCTGGTAGAGTGTTCTTGGATGTTACCAAAAAAAGGCATTTGATACCATTAATCATATTGCCATATGTAATAAATTGGCTGCCTATGGTACATCGCCTAAAATTGTCACATGGTTCCAATCAGAGCTCTGCCAACTGAAAGGGGTTACTGGAAATTCTGACTCTCCCTTTCAAGCACGCCTGCTCTGTGTTCCACAGGCCCCTCCCGCTCGCGCCTCTCATTAATGACCTGCTGGCTCATCGCGTGCACAAAGGCCAGTCCTTAGGAGGAGGCATGTGTCCCAGGGTGCCGCTCTACGTGGGCAGTAACATGCGTGGTATCAAAGTCCCATCACAACAGTCTGTCTTGGACCGCCACGTGACTGGAAGGTGACTCTGAGGCATCACTTCATTTGCAGTTTTGCATTTGCCTCTGCTCTGAGTCTTCATAAACCTTCTTCCTAGGCCCCTCCCCTACCTATACGTATGTATTGCATTTCGGGGAGCAGTGTCCCCTGCGAGAATGCTGTTGTCCTCATCTCGGCCCACGGGGTCGAGGGGAGGGGTGCCTGCCGTGGTGTGCAGTGGGGGTGCCCTAAATCCACTTGCAAAACAATCGATCTCAGTCTGCGGGAAGAGGAGGAAGACAGAGACAAAAAGCGTTGAAAGGACCCTGCAGTATCCCAGCCTTAATGAGTTACATTTGTGCATTAGGTTTTCTGTCCTTGGTTTTTGTCCCTCTTTTCTCTCTAGCACAATCAGGCTGCTCTACAGAAAATAATGAGGAACGAAACGTTTTCCTCCAAATCGGACTGTTGTTCTCTTTGGTTTTTGAAACTTTGAAAGGCCTTTATGAAAGGCTTTGGAATTCAACCCTCTTCTTTTTTTTTTTTTTTTTTGAAATGGAAAATATTGAAATATTGTGTGCCTGTTTGAGATAGAAGCCATGTGAGGGCAGACGATGCCCCTTTCCAAGAGTTTGCCTGTGTGCGAGTGTATGCGTGCATGAGCCCACGTGCCCCTTCTTTGTGCACATCTGTAGGCGCAGTTTCCAGCTGCGGCCAGGTACTGAAATCCTGAAATACAGTTTTTGTCTCCTTTCCAGCAGCTCTGAAACAGGAAGCACAGGAAATCTTAGTCACCACCGCCCCACCCCCCCACCCCTGAAAAAAAGTTCTGTTCTCGTGAAATTTGCAGCCTGATCTTTGCAGACCCCAGAGGTTCCGGCAGTTTGGGTAGGGTTCATATAAACATCCCTGTCACCATCTGAAACCCATAAATAAGGCCATTTCGGGGAGTGGGGCGGGGGGGTGGTGCACAAACCAAGTTTCCTCCTTTTTTCACACCACATCTACATCTTTTATCTTCAGGAAGACATTGTTCAGCAGAGTAGGAGAGCATTTGGGGAAAGGTTGCGCAAAAAGTTAATAGATGGCCTTAACAATAAGGGCTCCAAGTGAAACACAGAGCTTGGTCGTGTGCTCCAAGTCCCAGAAACCCAACCCACGTTCCAAAGCGCCTGTGAGAAAGGGAAGGTCTGGCATCCCTGCTGCTTTGATGGAGTGCTGGGGAGATCAAGACCAAGCCTCTGTTGATCTTGGTCTTTTCCCATATAGGTGGTACAGGGTACATGGAGCAAGTCTGACCTCTGCTTCAGAGGGAAACAAACAATAAAAGGGAGCTAAATAGCAGGTTCTGAAGACTTAGTGGTTACTTACACATCCCCTGAATGGCCAGTGTTCTGGGGACACATGAAAATGCAGGATTACACCCAGCTGTGCAAAAGATCCTCCCCCACCCCCACCCGCCCCACTGGCTATAGTGAAAAGTTCAAGTCTAAATATTCATCACTTATATATTCGGGGCTTTTGTTACAGAATTCCGGTTTGAAGATGCAAAATGACTGGCTTTCTTTTCAAAAACTGGTCGTGTTTTGGACTGACAAGCAGATCCTTCGTGCAGAGCCCTAGATGCACTCGCACGGAATTAATCAGATTTGGCACTTAATGGTGTCACATTTTACAAGAACTCGTAGCTCTCGCAGACGCCCTTCCCTTCTCCTCCCGTGATCAATATTTATTGAGCATGTGCTGAAACCAGGGGTGGGGGATAGAGAAGAAGTCTTCTCTGCCCTGGAAAATCGTTCATAGAGTTTTAGTCACACACACACGTAGAGTTGCCTATCATAATCACATGTGTTTTGTGTCTTTTTACTTGATACAAAACTCATTTGAATTTATATTTTGTTTTTAAGTTTACAGTATTACAGGAGCTCTGGGCTTTCCCTGACCTACTTTATGATCACCTCTCTTGTCGGGGCTGTTTGTACCCTTGGCCAGTGAGCTACAGTCATTGTGGATGGGAACATTCCGGTTGAATATTTGATGGGAGGGAACAGGAATGTGCACTACTACAAAGGGAGGAAGAAGATATGCACAAAAAGTGGTAAGATGGCAAAGTAGTCAAGGAAATCCACCCGAGGAGGACCCTCATGGACTTTGGTGTCCCATGTGGCTGGCTCTTACCTTTTCCCTCCAACTGTTTGGTGAAGGGGCTGCCAGGAAGCCAAAGACAACGACACAAACTTTCTGCTGACTTGAGTGTAAGTTAAGCAAGCAAGTTATGTGGGTCTCAAGCAGCCCATAGCTGAAGCTGGGTGTGCCAGCCATTGATTACGGGGTCAGAGCAAAAACTGAAAGCTAAGGAAAGCTTTTAGCAAGCCTTAGGGCCAAAGGACCATATCATGCTACAAGAAGGAATCTTACTCCAAGACAAATTTCAGGAGGACCTAGAGGCCTGAATAAAGCAAGGTTGGGAAATGTTTTCTATACAAAGCAAGATAGCAAATATTTTAGGCTTTGCAGCCTCGTATGGCCTCTGTCATATAGTGGTGTGTGCGTGTATGCTTTATAGTCCCTTAAAAATAGACAAGCCAGCGTCAGCTTGAGAGTCCTCCCAAAACAGGACACGTGCTAGATGTGGCTGGTAAGGATTCCTCCAGCACGGAGTAGTTTGCCAACCCTGCAAACTCCCATTTTACAAGCATTTCTTGTGCACCTATTATGTTTTAGGCATTGTGCCAAGAGTAGAACTATCTAGATGAATGGTTTGGCCCTGATGTCAAGAAACCTTTAATTTAATACACTGTGGCAATTCAGCAACGAGTGGAGGGAGCTGTAACTAAAATTGTATGAGATACCAACTGGCCCCTCCATCGAATTGGCTTCTCCTCTTAATCATGACCTAATGGTCTTGGTAGCCCCATCACCTAGCACATAAAAGGAGCTCAGAAAACATGTTACAAGTACACCAATTTTTTTGTCTATGACATCATTCTGTTTAAAAATTTGCGATACAAAGTTTTTAACTGTAATGCTTGGCAATATTATTTGAAAAAGTTTTGCTTTGTCTTATATTGAAGAGTTTACTGAAGAATTTTCTCTTCTCAGTTGTATCTTGATACAAAACTCATCTCAGATGGTCCTTTACTCACCCTTTACTTACCCCACATCTTATGTTACTAGAATCAACATGGGTTTACATAGGCAACATACCTACACAGATAGAGGTAAGATTCAGAGTTTCCTAAATTGCAAATGTAATATTTTTTTTACCAGTTCCAAAGTTTTAATTCACCTGGGAGGAGTCTACAGGAAACAAAAGTCATTGTATAATTTTTTTATTCAACTACAAGACTGCAAGAATAGACTGTTTCCTTAGAAAATACACTCATCATTCGCAGATGTAGATGTGAACTTGTTATGCCAAGATGAGACAGATGTGGTTCTATTCACTTGGGGACAAGTGCTTCATTTATTCCTTCTCTGACGTTCTTCTTTTCTTTATATAGATTCATGTTTCTGACCCATATCATTTTCCTTCTGCTAAAGAACTTCTTTTCAACATTTCTTGCAGTACAGACCTACTGGTGATAAACTCCTTCAGCTTTTATTTGTCTGAGAAGGTCTTTATTTCTCCTTCAGACTGAAGGACTGTTTTGCTAGAAGCAGAGTTCTAGGTTGGTAGTCTGTTTCTTTTAACACCTTAAATATTTTATTCCATGCTCTTCTTGCAGGCTGGCTTCTGATGAGAAGTCCACTGTATTTGTTATCCTTCTTCCTCTGTACGTAAGATGCTTTTCTCCCTCTCACTTCTTTCAAGGTTTTCTGTCATTAATTGTCTGAAATTTGGATGATACGCCTCGGTGTAGATTTTTTTTTGTAATACTGACTGTTGCTCTCTGAACCACCTGGATCTGTGGTTTGGTGTCTAGCATTAATTTTGGAAAGTTCTCAACCATTATCACTGCATATTTTTTTCTACGCTATTCCCCCATTCTTCTACTTGGTATTTTATACCTTTAGAACTTGTCTCACAGTTCATGGATGGTCCATTTGGGGTCCCCCCGCCCCCATTCCTTTTTCCATTTGCATTTCATTATCTTCCTGCTCACTGAGTCCTCCCCAGGCTGTGTTGAGTCTCCTGACGAACCCATGGAAGGCATTCTTTATTTCTCTTACAGTATTTCTGATTTCCAACGTTTCTTTTTGATTCTGCCTCAGCATTTCCGTCTCTTATATTACCCATCCTTTCTTTTATGTTGTTTACTTTTTCCGATGGTGCCCTTAACGTATTAATCACGGCTATTTAAATTCCCTGATAACTTCAACATCTGTGTAATATCTAAATCCAGTTCTGACGACTGCTCTGTCTCTTCAGGCTGTGTTTTTCACTTGCTTTTTGGCATGCCTTGTCATTTTTTTGTTGTTGCTGAAAGCAGAGCATGCATATTAGGTAGTAGGAACTGAGGTTGATAGGCATTCAGTGTGAGGCTCTATCTTAAGCAGGCTGGGAGTTAGACTGTGGTTAGTGTTTTCAGGAGCCATAAGTGCCAGAGAGTTAAATTTCTCTAGTGTCCTTGTTTTGGTCTTTCTTTCAGACTTTGGATTTCCCTAGGTACTCCTTCTCAGAGAGTCTGTGTCTCTTACAGATTTTTCCACTACAGGCCACTATTATTATACTGGAGTCTTGCTGTATGGTGGCAAGGAGTGGGAAGAGGGAACATTCTATAATCTTACAACCAAATCTAAATGCTTGTATTTGGGTCTTGGGGCTGTGACCTTCACTAGTAACTTTCCAGCTTTTTTTCACCTGATCCTTTCTCCCTCCCCTGATGCTCTTTCCTTAAAACTCTGACATCTCTAGACTCTGTTCCTCATTCTCACCCCCTGAGGTGAAACAAGAAAGTCTATAGGGACAGAGTGGGAGGAATGCCATTCCTTAACTGGGGTAAAGTGCTGATAAAGTCTTTCCTGTAGGCCTTTGTCATGGAGAAATCTCTTGGTGTATGTCACAATGATTATTCTTCCTCTCCCCACGCCAAAGCCATGAGGGAATCTTTCTCAGATCTTCATCTTGAAAACCTGGTGAGGTCCTTAGAGGAAAAGCTTATAAAACTGTGCAGTCTCCCAAGACTAAAGTCCCCAGGAAATTCTTGCTCTCAGGCTAGTCTATACGCAGCCTCCTGCGATTCATCTGAATTACTCTTTCAGTTTTCTTGACCCTTCATGGCTCCAGGAACTTCGGGGGCAAGTCAACAGATCTCAGCTGTATCTCCCTAGAGCTGTGTGTCTCTCCAGCTTCCAGGCTGGAGGTTTTCTTGCAATGTCAGCTCTCTGCAGAGTGCAAGAAATGCCATCGGTTTTCAGTGTGGTCTAGCTTTTTTCTGTTGGGATGGGAGTGGTCTTTACATGTCAGCTCTTAAGCCGGAAATAATAAAATGTTTTAATGAAGAGGTGTATGAGCAAATAAATAAAAGTAAAAAATACATTCTCAAATCAGTCTTAAGGTTTGACTTTTCTACAACAACTACAGACTAGGACTGAAGTACCAGTGCCAGCAAATTGCAGGAAATTACCTAAGAAACAAGGAACTGTAGAGTCAAAATGGCATAGAGAAAAAACAAACTTCTTATACATTTTATATACCTAACTTTATATAGAAGAGAATTCAGTGGGGTTGATGAAGTTCTAGAACCTAGGTGAGGTTTGGTGGGCTGAGGTCCGGAGCCGATGACCAAGAAAGAATTCTTGAGACATCTTTGGTGCAAAATGATGGTTTATTAAAGCACGGGGACAGGACCCGTGGGCAGGAAGAGCTGCTGCCCCGGGGTTGTGAGGGATGGCAGGTTATGTACCCTGCTGTTGGGGGAAGGTGAGGGGAAGGGAGGTGTCAGTGGAGTTTTCATATGCTAAAGAGGGCCTACAAGGTGCCAGGATGTTCCAGGCCTGCCGGAGGCCTTGCCCTTGCTGCTGGATCAGTGTTGTCTTTAGACCAGCCATTAACATTAAGATAGTTGGGAGACTTTTTGGTGGGGTGTCACAATCCTGCTATCAATCGTCTTTGTTAGTGAGATTTAGAACATTTGTAAGCCAAGGGAGACTCCTGTCTAGCAGGATTGTGAGCTCTGCAAGTTAACTATTTGCTTATTGTTCATGGCAGTCAGGGCTGCCTGAGGGATGCTACACTTATGGAGGGGAGCGGGTGAAGAGGGGGTGCAAGGCGCCAGCTCCTGCTTTGTCCTCAGCCAGCCTCCTGCTCCCTCATCAGGGTGATTGTGTTGATGTGTGATTTTAGGTCCTACATCTACTCAGTTATAAGGTTTATATACCCAGAAAGCAGATCATCCTCATCACCAAACAATTATGAAGCACCTACTATGTTCTAGAATTATTGAATATTCACAAAGGATGTGATTGGTGAGCTCAGGGTCTAGAACACCAGCTAGACATGAAGAATGTATGAATAAGGAGATTAAATAACAAACTTTATATAAAAATCATGAATTTTCATATATTGCTAGAAGATGTACATTGATTCAATGGCATGCACAATATTTTAAATACTTCTATGGATAATTTATTGAAGTATAGATTTGTCATTAAATATTAATTAAAAATAAATAACTCCAAGCAGTACATGTGAAGTCCCAAATGAGTGACAGAGGAAATTGCAGCCCAAGATCCAAGAAGCTGTGTATATACAGTAGTTGGCTGGGTACAAGTCATCACGCCACATTTGCAGGCACCCAACATATTTTTGTAACATTAACAGGCGCTACTTAACCTCAGGTTCAGCTGAGCTCCACCCTGCCAAATGTATGTCATATTATAAAGTGAGGTTTGAGACTACCACCAAGGCTTAGAAATTACAAAACCATTGTGTGATCCTTTGATGAGGGCTGTCTTCAGCTAAGAAAAGAAATTAAAGAGGCCAAGAAGAAAATCGAGTGATTAAAAGAACTCCAAACTTCCTTGTCTTTCCACCAAAAGGAAGGTATAGAATGTATCTGGCTTTTACCTCAATCCCAGGAAAAGGGATTTTAATAGGACCTCCAGCAGTTTAATACATCCATGCAAAGAGTTCAAGGACCCATTGCGATGATGTCTAACTGATGCCTGGAAAATCTGAAGTCTGGGGACTCACAGGCTAGTGTTCCACTGACATGAGATCATCACAGACTGCCTGCGAAGTTATAGTGACATCAATCGAGGGTTAACCATGGGATTCCTAGGGCTTAAAAAAAGAACCATAAGCAACTCAGAAAAGATGTGCTCCCTACATCAGTGAAACTGGGGAAAATTCTTAAGATCACCTTATACATGTGTTCTGAGAGAAAGGGCCAGCTTGAAACATTACCAATTCCAGGCAATGCCTCTGCCACCTCGTAACAAGTACAAATCCCACCACAGAGCCTTTGCACTTGTTCCTTCCACCTGGGCTGCCTCTCCACCAGGTGTCTGTTAGCTAACGTCCTCATCTTTTTTGGGTCTTTAATCAAAAGACATCTTATCAGTGAGGCCTTATGTGGCTACGCTGCCTAAAAGGGCTGACACTTTTGGTCCCTTTCCCTGCTTTATTTTTCCCCTTAGCACCTACTAAACGTTGCACTTAGATATTTTGCTTTATTGCTTTTCTCATCTGCTAGACTGTAAGGTCCATACATATAATTTTCGTCTATTTTCTTCACTATCCCCAGGACCTAGAATATCACTTAACACACAGTAACCATTCAATAAATATTTACTTACTGAACAAATTAACAAATAAATGAAGACAAAGTAAACAAATTGACAAGGTCTATGAGAGACAAAAGTAAATGAGTTTCTGATTATTCTCCATGGGCCTTCTTTATTCAACATGTTGATTATGCTAGTTTCTGATTAACCTTGTGATGCTTAGAATGGTATATTACACATGGATCAAAAAGTGTAGATGAATAAAATTGTCAGAAAGACTTCTTGTGGGAGCTGGAATTCAAACTAGATCCTAAAGAACTGATAGGGGGGAGCCTGGGTGGCTCAGTGGGTTAAGCCTCGGCCTTCGGCTCAGGTCATGATCTCAGGTCCTGGGACCGAGTCCCACATTGGGCTCTCTGCTCATCAAGGAGCCTGCTTACTCCCCCCCACCCACCCTCTACCTGCCTCTCTGCCTATTTGTGATATCTCTCTGTCAAATAAAGAAATAAAATCTTAAAAAAAAAAAAAAAAAAAAAAAGAACTGATAGGAACTGAGAGACACCAAAAAGGTCTTTGAACAAGAGTAAAGAACTAAGAATGTCCATGAGATACTGAACTATAGATAGATTCATTTGCTTAAAGCAGAGCATTGTGTAAGGGAAACAAGCCTTTGGAAGGATGTAGAAGGTATGCAGTCACTAATGACAATGGGCCCTAATGCTATCCTAAACCTATGTGTGGAACCAACTTTTGCACACAGCTGTGAGTTGACTTCAAGTTAACAGAACAAGTCAGAGATAAATGGGTCAAGGCTGAGGGTCAGACTTTAAGGACCAGAGACATTGAGACCTCTTGTAGGAGCCCAGTCAGTGTGGGGATGTCTGGTGACCAAGGAAGGCATCAGTGAAGGTCCATCAGGAGATTGGGTGAGGAGTTGGAATATATGTGCACTATGATACCTGCATCTCCAGTATTTTGTAGACCTTAGGCAGGATCTTTTAGGGCTTGGGGAAAGGTGTTGCCCTGGGGACCCTATGGATTCCAACAGT
The DNA here is from genome assembly GCF_022355385.1 of Mustela nigripes. Taxonomy (NCBI): domain Eukaryota; kingdom Metazoa; phylum Chordata; class Mammalia; order Carnivora; family Mustelidae; genus Mustela; species Mustela nigripes. Next base: position 45,670,346 of record NC_081564.1, on the reverse strand, counting down.
CTTTGAGACTCCTAGCCTCTGACTGGCCAAGGCTAGGGAAGCTAGTCATTGCATTGTTCCTAGGAAGAAAAAGGCTTAGAGACCTTACCTGCTTTTCTGCCTTGGGCGGGCTTGCCTCTATGCTCTATCACTTTGCATCTGCTCCTGTGACTTTTGCTTCGATGTGAACCTCACTATTGGCAATAAATTCTTTTACACCCTGACTCAAGATCGTTTTCTCAGCTCCAAACCTTTCAGTAGTCTTTGACCAAGATCATCATCACATTCTGCCTGTATTAGGGTGGGGCCACTTAGCTTGACATCACATTTTCCTCTCAATCCTTCCTTGACTCGTGCATAAATGGACTTTTTGCCTTCATCTTTAATCGATTGCTGCTTATACTTAAGCCTACCATCATTTCTGATGAGTCCAAGCCCATGTGAAAATTTTTGATCGTTAGGTAAGACTCCTTGTCCTATGTTCTAATCCTTTTGACCAAAATCTAAGTTGACCAGACCCCCTATATTCTCTTTTCGACAATTCCCCTTTACAGGTCTTATTGTAATTTGTATGTATTTATCTTTATGTTTATTTAACAGCTGTGTGCCCCTGACTAGTCTATAAACAACACGAGGGCAGAAGAATGTTTTATTCGCCCCTATGTGCTGAGTACTTAGAATGGCATCTGGGCCCTCAAATAAGCAATAAAAAAAAAATGTGTTATTGAATAAATTCCCTAAAGGATGAATGCCTCTTTTACCTGCTTTATTTTAAAATAAACAACCTCTTTATTTTATGGCCCTCTTCTTACCTCTATCAGCCTATTCCTGGTCCATGGTAAAGCTTATCTACACATCCACTTTCTAAAATTTGATTCTAACAAAAAAGGTAAAGAATTAAAGCCCAAATCATAAAGAAATGCTGTTTTAACAGAAAAGGGAAAATTAAAAAGAAATTCATTTTTAGCCATTATAGTTCCTTCCCTTCTTCCCAAATATAGCTCAACAAGAGAAGGGCCCAGAACAATCCTCAAATAGTGTTCTGAAGCTCACTGAGCTTGGACTGGGATAACTGGAAAGAAGAGGGGAGCCTCCCATACCCAGGTCTTCTTGGAAAAAAGGCACTTGACAGTCCTTCCCACTGGGATCTTCAGACCACCAAAATAGAGGACTCTCCTTCTCTCTGCCTAAAGTTGTTATGTATTTAATAATTGTCTTAAGGGTCTGAGGAATTCATAACTCACCTTGAATCACATGTCCCAGACCATGGTTTGTGTGGAAATTCATTTCTCCTGTGGACGCATGAATTACTTCAAGGGTCCTGAAGTTGGCGACCTGTCTATAATCTCTTTAAATCACTTTTCTGCTTTATCAAAAATGGGTAAGAACTGGAGGTCACCTTCTTCCTGACTAAACAGTTCTGAGTTCCTGCAACTAGCAATATTTCTCAGTCACCTGGGCACTAAGATCACACAAACTTGGGCCAAACTAAGACCAGGTTTCCCAGGGTTAAGAGGCAAAACTACTTCTAACACCTCCAGAACATCTGATTCCGACTGTGTCCTCTCTTCCTAGTTTGAGAGCAACATGCATACCTATGGCTCTTAAGTGCCATTGGATTCCTTCTCATTTCTCTATTACATGTTTACTGAAACCTTTATAAATTACGGATACAAGTCATAGGGAGGATTTCTTCCACCAACTCGTGAATGGCAATAAGGATTCCAATGGCAGTGCCTCCCCAGCCAGAGTTCCTGATGTAACTGGTATATAGTCAAGTCCAGGCATCAGAATGGCTTAAAAAGTCTCCAGGTGCTTCTATTCCTCCAGTGAGAACTCTTGATCCAGGGGGTAGGGGTGGGGAGATATCTCAAAATTTTACATATATGAGATTCATCTGGAAATCTTACAAAACTGCAGCCCCTGGGGGTTGGGGGTAGTGGTCTTGGGTAAGGCCTGAGATTTAGCATTTCTAATAAGCTTCCAAGTGATGCCAGGATTCCTAATCTGCAGACCACACTGCAAGGAACACGGTTGTTGAATAAGACAAAACTATTTAAATATGAAGTTTTATTACTCTATGAAGTAAAATGAAACACAAGTGAAAATGCAGGTTCTCAGTCATACTAACACATTTCAAGTGCCCAGCTAATGGCTCCTGTCTTGAACAGCAGAGTAAAAAAAATTCCATTGTGGAAAGGTCTACTGGACAGTACCATGCTAGACCTTTCATTTTCCTGTATTTCAATTTGCAAGAAATCACCCTGGCTGAGCCTATGTCTCCCATGTTTCTGCAGCACCCAAGGCTTTAACAGCATGTGTACTTTGTATGCATTTTTGCTTTGGACTTTTAAAGGCAAACTTCTTTCCAGAAGAGAGTGGGAGGCCCTACAGAAACCTGTGATTTCAAGACCAGCTTTTGGCCTCAGTAGTCGATTTATAATATTACTGGTTTTGTTGTTGCTGCTGTTTTTGTTAAGGCAAACTTTATTAACGTTTGAATGGGCTAGAGCACCCCTTCTTATTTGTATGATATAGAAGTATTCTCTTACACATCAGGCATGTATATATATTTGAAAATGGGCACATGGGTGGCTCGGTTGGTTAATCGACGGCCTTCGGCTCAGGTCATGATCCTGGAGTCCCAGGATTGAGTCCTACATCAGGGTCCCTGCTTGGCAGGAAGTCTGCTTCTCCCTCTGACCCTCCCTCTTCTCCTGCTCGCTCTTTCAATAAATAAATAAATAAATAAAATCTTTAAAAAAGAAAAGAAAGAAAGGTTTGAATGGGCGAATTTATCCTCTCTGCTTATTTTTAAATTCCATTTTAGAAAGTTGTTGTTTTTTTTGTTATTGTTGTTGTGGTGGTTGTTTTTGCCCAGTGTCTTGTGCCACCTATTTTACAGATGTTGCCTGAAACCCAGCTCTGTTGTGGTGTTTGTTTAGTGTCTGTGTACTCGGGTCTAGCCACCTACCTGCCCTTCCTTTAATCTGTTCAACTCCGGCAGGTCAGAGGACCCAGGTCCAGGGCTCTTCAGAGGGGATGGAAGATACAGAAGACAGAGCCATGGCGCTGCCCCCTCGCCGAGTTTATAATTGAATAGAGGACCTATGATGAGACAAGTAAAACTCAAAATCTCATTAAGTTGCTAGCAGTGGCTAGCGAGTGGTAACACATTAAAACAGATTAGTTTCTCATATTAACCAGCTATCACTGAGCAAAGGGCAGCGGCCAATAAAATGGTACACGGGAGAGGTAGAATTAATGGAGGGAGAGGAGGCCACGGTAAGGTCAGGGGCGGGCTACGATAGGAAAGGGCGGCACACTGAGTAGGGTGCGGCCCCCCTGGGGAAATGGCTTGGGAGGGCAGGTGGCCCTGGGGCAGAGGGGTTTGGTGGGTGAGAGACAGGGAGGAGGGAGGCAGGAAAGACACAATGAGGCAAAATGGGTGGTAATGGAGTAATTGACAGACTTCAACTGTTTTACATTTTTTTTTTTTACATGCTATTCATTTATCTTAAAGAAAGAGAGAGTGTGCACACCTGCGCACATGTTGGTGTGGGGCACGAGGGACAGAGGCAGAGGTAGAGTCTCAAGGAGACTGCATCCTGACCTCAGAGTCCAATCTCACCCCTGAGATCATGACCTGAGCCAAAACCAATGACTGGACGCCACACCAGGTAAGCCCCCCAGGCGCCCTAACTGTTCCACAATTCTATAGAAGGTTTACGGTACCTTCATGAGCCATCAGGCCCTAGGATGGGAAGGATGTAAGTATGTGGAAGCAGCTTCGTCCAGCCTCCTCCTGAGCCCACGTCAAGGGTAGGATCGGCCTGAACAAGGAAGGTGAAAGAGCACTGAAGTCTCCATAGCACAGGGCCGATAGGATGGACTGGAAAGACTAGAGGGACTGGACAATCTATTCTATTTCCAGTGTGACCCGCCAATCTTAGGGCGCCTTTGGTGTCTGGGCATCACCCCTGTGCCTGCTTTATACAGAGCAGCTCCATTTTCGCCTGTTTACCTATCAGCTTCCATACACCACGGATCAAGACACAGTATTTGTTAAAATACTCTCAGCCATGGCCCCAGAGCCCCTCTTCACCCTAAACCCTTACATTCATCTTAGAAATTAAACTGCGTGAGAGGAGAAGGTGGAAGGAGGTATGGGTGGGGGGAGGGGGGAGAACACACATGCAATTGCCCACCTGGGGCAGAAGAGGAAGAGACTGGATGTCTCCACTAAACCAAGCCACAGAGAGCCCTTTCCCAGAACTCCTACTAGTTAATGAGACGGGGTCATGAAGATCACCCACCCTGCTTTGTACAGGAAGCTTATAAAGAAAGTGGATCAAAACTTGTACATCCACATTAGCTATCATCCTGGAAAACTGTACACATACTTGAATGACCCTCACTTGGTTCAGCTTCTTTGGTTCCTTAAAATTCCTTCTTTAGTGCCTCATTAGCTTCCGAGCATACTGGTCCTAAACCTCTGTGAAACTTTGGTTTTCGGAGCAATCAGCATTCTGCGGCGCCCACCTCTGGAGTGATAGCCCTGGTGTGGGAAAGAGGGGAGGCATGTTGATTTGAAGAGCAGGTGGGAGCCAGTGCGTAAGACTCCAGTTCATGTAGCCAGGGTCATCACCTCCGGGAGAGACTAGCCCTCCTGACATATGCCCTTGGCCAGAAGGTCAATACAGAAAACTCTTCGCTCTGGAAACAGAGCCCTCCGGCTGAGAGAAATAACCCAACCATGATTTAGAGAGAAACCTATTTCTCTTTTCAAATTTTCCGACTTGACATGTTGCTGTAGTGCACTTCACATTTGATTACATTAGTCACATCACATTATGCCGTATCAGATGTGACATGATGCAAAGGGACTGTGAACTGTGTATAAAGATGTACCAGCAGCCAATAACGTCAACCCACTCCTGCGGCGGGAGCTGAGCCGCCTACCTTCCTGGTAGTCCTTTGTTAATTCAGATAAAGCATCCAATTCTTTCGTCAAAGGGGGAGGGGGGCAGAAGTTCTTACCTGAGTCATACGTTAGAACAGAAATGATTGTAGATCTCTTGCTTCAGTCAGGGCCACTTTTGCTCTCCTAGGACCAAATCTAGAATATGGGACAAAATTCTAGATTTGTCTCTTCCCAAACTCCCCAAATGATGCCTTCCACGCATCCTACATGCATCTTGCATTTCAATTTGCAAGGGACTTTCAAAGCCACCATCATCTCATTGCTATTCTGTATTTTTAGAAGCCAAAACTTAGCCGACTCTTCCACATTTGGCTAGGTGATTCAGAATGTTCAACAGTGTCTTTCTCTGACCAGAATCTCAAAAGCGGAGCGTGGGGCAGGACATAGCCCACTATCTGAGTCTCCCTATTTGTGGCACAGGAAAGTCGGCTGGCGTTTGCCCTGTATGACCTGCATCTTCATGATGGGCTGCTTGCATTTACCACTTGAACTGACTCAATTTTATTTTAATCTAAACACTGATTTAAAGGAAACTACTGGAGACATATTACAATGCTGGTAAACTAACTTTCAAGAAGAAAATTAAAATATGACCCTGGTTTCCTCAGAGGGGAGAGCAAGGGAAAGGACACATAAGTCTGACCAGCCACAGTATGGTGAGAACTAATGTCATCCAAAAATTGAACTTGACTCTTCCCACAGGACGTCTTTTTTTTTTTTTTTTTTTTTTTCATCATTTTCAAAGAAGCAACAGAAAACTCTCTGTCTCAGAAAGGATGGTTTTGGCTGCGAGTATCAGAATCTATAGTAAATTGCCTTTAAAAAAAAAAAAAAGAAGAAAATGTATCAAAAGAAGAAGTTCCAGAAATGAAGAGCTCCCAGAATCGATTACTTCAGTTGGTGAATCTTGGCATGAAGAACCCCCTATTCTGGCTTTGGTTTCAGCCTCGGGCCAGGAAAACTTTGTTGCTGGAGTTCCAGACTTGATATCCCCATACAATGACTTCCAGAGGAACAATACAGGCTCTGTCTTCCTTTCTTAGAAGAGGGGAAACTCTTCTAAGAACCTCTACCCTTACCCTAAAAGACATCCTTTCAAATGCATGGGCCAGGATCCTGCTACATATGCTTGTTTCTAAATCAACTTTTGGCAAGAGGAATGGGGTCAGTATAACCAGACAAGGAAAGCAGCCACAACCGTCATGATGCTGTAACTGCTGCAGAAGTATACACTGAGAAACACCACTTAGACACCAGAAATGGGTGATAGCAGTGGGATGAGGCCAACTGGAGAAAGTCTCTGGGTGAAATTCAGCCTGGGTTTATACTCTTACTCATGGTAGGAGGGTCAAGAACCAGGGGTCCACCATGTAATGATCACATGCCAGGAGCTATGTACTGGTGGTGGGCTCTCCCCACCACCTTGCCCCAGCCTGCCTCCATGTCTGGAAGACAGCCAGCATTCGGCTGCCCAGAACAGCATACTCTCTCCCCCACAGGGCAGGTCATCACCCTCTCTTATTTGTACAATATAGAAGTATTCTCTTACACATCAGGCATGTATATATATTTGAAAAGAACCTCTCTGACCCTCCTAAGATGATTCTTCTCCAAGCAAAACATCTCCAGTTTCTCAAAACATCCCTGCTATGTCTAAGGTAGAACTTCCTCTTGGCTCCACTAACTACAACACAGGCTTTTACTAGCCAACTGCCCTGAGTTGCTAGGCTTTGGCACTTTGGGGTGCATTAATTTCATCAAATTAAATTTTTCCCAAAGTTTCTGAGAGAGAACCAGGAGACAATGAAGAGTGAAAATATGCCTAGAACAGGTCGACATTGTTAAGAGCCTGCAGAGAAGAACGAGTCATTGAAGGCACATCTTGCCAATGACACCAATCTCCCTTAGATGAGTGATATCCTGGTTTGTGCACCAGCTCAAGGGAAGGCAAGGCAGCCTAGGGTAGCTGGGTAAGATAAAATAGGTCATTTCTGGGCAAATGGACTTAGCCAGCAAACACTGGGAAAAAGTCCTGGGTAGCATATAAAATGAAGTCATTCATTCACTGAAGAATTTTTGAACGCCTACTGTGGTCCAGGTACCCCTCTAGATGTTGGATATGTAGTTTGCTAAGTCCCCAACAATCAACATCTGTCTCTCTGAGGCTATCAGTCAGCAGGAAGTGGCAGGGAAAGAAGGGTGGACAGAGGAGCAAGAGTGTCCCCACATCCCTTTGAAGGATGACATGAAGAATAGAAACAGGCAATATCCAGTCCTACAGGAGTGAAGTGATAGGGAAGGCTATATGCCTCTTGACTGGATAGAGGATGGCAATAGAAAACCTCAGTTCCAAAAGAAAAAGTGGATTGAGAGCCACAAGCAGCAAGACAAGGACCCAGCTGCCATGATTAGGACATAAAGGGGAGACAGGATCTTCCACGCATAAGAGAAACGCCTTTATGCAAACCGGAGTTCAAGGTCACAGCCAAAGGGGTAACACCACTGATGTAGTGCTGATCCCCAAAGTCAGACCACAAAATCTTCCCAGGCTGAGATCAAGATTAGGCCTGGAGCCTGGAGCCTGGAGTGGAACTGAACCTCTATGCAAGGGTCACGTAGTTCCAGAGGCCAGTGTATTTGTCAGAGGCTACCACCCTCCTTCTCAACCACTCCTCTTCCTTGACATGCCAATCCTCATTTCTTCAATTTGGGAACTGTTGTGGCCCATTAGATCAAGCAGAATGGAGCAATCTGCTTCCTTAGGGCTGCTTCTAAGTAATACCCAGTTAGGCTTGAACAAGATGTTTTGCTTCTCAGCATTACAGGAACTACTAACCAAGAAGCAATACAATTACTGTAACCTAAAATTTAAGATGCACACATAATGCATAAATGGACCTCAAACCACTCAAATCTAAGCAGAACAGAGATAGTCATATAATTCATCAGGACCTACCCCTAAAAGGTATAAGGCAATATTCACCCCAAGTATAAGATGTTTGATAACAAAATACCTTCTTATTTATTACCATATTTTTCTCCCTTGTAAATATGTCAATAGTAGCAAACTTCAGGCAATTGGTAATTTTCCAGCCCCACAACATTCTAGAGTGCTACATAAATGCTTAATACTCATCAATTTTAATTAACTGCCTTGGCGGATTTGATTATTAGATTCTTGGAATATCCCATTCAAATACCAGCTCTTCATTTTTAAGATAGAAGGATATGGTTTCTCTTCTAACCAGAGAAAATTGCTCCACAGTATACAAATAAATTCTCTGCTTCCCAGAACCGATGGCAAATTCACAAAGCTCCATAAAACTCATGCATGACTTGCTGCTGCAGCTGCATAATTAAAAGAAAACTAATATATTGACTAGTTCTCCTCCGAAGAGCACTCATAAGTCACTGCTGCTTGAGAAAAGCTTGTTGCTAAAAGGATTACGGCCAATACCAGTTTTATGATTAAAGAGAAAGCATGGCTGTAGTCTGCCTTGTCCAATCCTCTCTCAGATAGCCAAACTACTCCACAGGCTGATTTTTTATGTACGTCCTGAACCATTCTGACAACCATAAGGAAATAGTTATCCAATGTACAGATTTACCACCAGACCTCCCGCTTCATCCTCGTTACCCAGGCCCTCTGCCTTCCAAACCCAACCCATGGAAGGCTTATTTTTAGCAGTGACTAAAGGACTCCATGCTCTAATTTATGCACACATATAAAATCAATAATTACTTAGTCGACCTTTTCATTCGTCTAAATTTGGCCTGGTATAATGGAAGCTGCCCACACGGTTCCCATTGAGAATGATAAATGGGAGACACTCGTGCATCTCTATCTTTTCTCTAAGGGTCAGATGAAATCAGAGGTAGCTCGAACCTCAGACAGTCCTTGAACGGAGCCCCACAAACTTCTCTTTGGGGCAGGTTTCATTCTGATGAGCATCAGGCTACCTTCCGAAAAGGATCCCTGACGTTGACTGTGACCCACTCTGGCCAGATGTGGGACTTATGCCTTAAGTACATTTGCCTGCCTGGTTGATGAGAATGGTTCTTGCAGTGAGTGCCAGCAGATAAAGAGAACACTTCCCAAAATGAGCACAAGGCAAAAAGTCAGCGACTCGCCCCCCCTGTGCAAGGTGTGGAATAAAATGCCCATAAGTGGGATACCTGGGTGGCTCAGTTGGTTAAGCCACTGCCTTCGGCTCAGGTCATGATCCCAGAGTCCTGGGATCGAGTCCCGCATCGGGCTCCTTGCTCAGTGGGGAGCCTGCTTCTCTCTCTGCCTCTGCCTGCCGCTCTGCCTGCTTGTGTTCTCCCGCACTCATTCCCTCTCTCTCTCTGACAAATAAATAAATAAAATCTTTAAAAAAATAAAATAAAATAAAATGCCCATAAGTGCAGGTAGACTTCTAGAAACACTTCTCCAGGCCTAACTTTTTCCAACCCCCCTGGCAATTTTGAAAGTCTTCCTAATATTGTCCAACACTTTTATGAGGCTGATTTCCTACTAAATGAACAGTAGTTGTACCCTTACTTTGTTTCTAAAGGCTGGATTCCTGGCTTCTAGAGTGGCCCTTTTTTTCCCCCTGAACTTGCTCAGAACAAGAAAATAACTTTCTTCATATAAGCATGACTTTGGGCAGAGATACCAATAAGCCTAGATTCTAGATTGAACTTCTCTGTTATCAGAGAAGACTGGACATGTCCATACCTGTGTTTGGAAACTCTATGCCATTGTTCTCACTGGGTGAGGTACTCGGCATCTCTGCCACACAACTTGACCAGACACGACAAAGAGCCCTCTCACCATGAACTATACTCCCGTGAGCCTAGAACTTGTACTGGAACCTCCAGTCTGTTCTCTGTGTCTACAGGCTGAGGACCTCTTCTAGATCTACTGAAGTAATTAAGTTCTAGAGAGTGAATTGGTGAGGTGCCTAATAATTATGATAATAACAATATTGCTATTTTAACTACCCTTTATTGAACATTTGAACATTTACTATGCACTTATTACTTGTTGGGTGCTTTAAGTTCTTTATGTGTATTGATTCCTTGAATCTTTATCACAGCCCTGGTGAGGGAGCAATTAGTGTTTTTATTTTGCTGATGCAACTACTGAGGTACAGATTGGACATGTGACCTTGCCAAAGGTCACAGAGATAGTAAGCGGTAGAACTGGGCTTTAAACCAAAGCAGTCTTATTCTGGGGCCCAAGTTCATCTACGGAGCTCTCACTCTTTTAGAATTCTGCATGCTTTATCTAGGGTAAGCCTCATAACAGACTCGGCTCTCCCATCCTGATTCCCTATCCAATACACTATAGAGCCTCTTTATGTTTTCTGCCTGGTAATATGGGACTTGTTCAGAAGGTTGGAACAAAGGCTCAGCCAGGAGGGCCTACTAAGTACCAGACATTCTCCGTCACTCCTCCCTGTGTTTATCAACCACTTTTTAGGAAAGTTCAGTATTCCTCGGCATGGATGCCTGGCATGGAAAAAGCACAGAGCACATCCAGCAAATGCCCGCACAAGGGAGTGGTGGAGAAAAGATCACACAGCCTAGAAGCCAGGAGGGGAGGGAAAAGAAGGCAGAGAAGAGGCTTTGGAACACAAAAGCCCCAGACTCTCAGGGGCTTGGTGGCCAGCTGCTCACATCTTTGCATAAAACATGGGCACAGGGCTGTCAGGGGACACAGTAAGCATGGCTCCCAGGGGCAGCCAGCAAATTGGAGAATGTGCCTTGGTGAAGAGAGGAGTTCAGGAAAAAGGGTAAAGAGGCTTTCCTCTTGCTTGTGCCTAAGAAACGCATATTGTGCCAAGCTGGGGAGAAAATCAGAACAATTCGAGTGCTAGGGAACTGCCTGTGTTGCTTTAAATTCTCCTGGCAACATCTAACATCCTCACCAGCGCAGAGGGGAATCTAGCCACCTGTCAACCCCAAGACGCACTACCGACTGTTCGGGGAGATATTCTAGACAGGAAGGAGCCTGCCACAATAATTACAGCACATCGCGGTGGCCTGAAACAGTACCCCACTCAGTGCATTATGTAAGGCCCTTTGTCAGCCCCTCTGAAAGCCATCATCTAACTGGGCATGCTTTATTGGCCAAAGAAACTGATGTTTGGCTTTGGGTGATTTGTGGATTCTGAATTCTCATTATTCTGAAAGTATTACAGTCCACAATTGAAAACCTCCAAGGAAGGCATGCCAGGTGCCAGAAATGACAGAGAAATCTAGGGACACTAAGATTGTTTAATTACACACACAGGATTTTTAATGCATTCATCCCACTTGAGGACTGTGCAAGTATTTTAAATTTTTAAATTAAAAATCAAACCTTAAATACTTTTTTCAGTGAAAGAAGAAAGCTTAAGAAGTTGACAATTATTTACAGTATAATTAAAATAGAACCAATAAGTTAAAAAAAATAAAAAAGTCTGCAAGTTTATGAAATGATCATTCCAGATCAGAAGACTGACCGGAGAAGAGGGGACATAGGTCCCATTCCTCAGGAAAACAAGGCTAAAAGCAAGAGGTCCTGTTCCGGCTTTCTTCATTCTTATGCAGGGAGAGGACAAGATATTCCAACCTGTGTGACTGGGGAGTTCAAGAAGTTGATTTATGGGGCTACATTAAAATAATTAAATATGTATAGCCTGGTTAAGTGATGACTGGCAAGGGATATGTTGTGTCTACTAAGTTTTGAAGGTGTGAACACTACGAAGATAAGGAATTGTTTACACTAAGTGAGATGGACAAATTATTAGGAGTAAGGAAATGTGAGCCCTGAAAACAGTCTGGAAATGGAGAAATCCTTCACAATGGGGAGGCCTGGCTAATTCATGATAAATCTCCGAGAGGGAAGTGGTGGAGCTGTATCAGCTGAGACTCTTCAGTGAGGTTTGTCAGAACGCTCTCAAGTCACATCACGGCCTGATGTGACTGGCAGACAGGTGCATCAGTGGGCCCAAACCTTCAATGCCCACCAGAAAGAAGATGGGTGCTTTCTAGCATCACCTGGGAGAGTCTGAATCAGTAAGTCCTTTCAGAGTGCTGGAATCTATTTAAAAAGCTCCTTAGGATTTCAGCAAAGCATAAGTCACAAGCATCACACTTACCTTCCTGTTATAATAAAACCAGACAATTCAAGCATTTTATAACATACAGAGAATGGGAACAGCAAAAAAGTGAGTTCCACATTTACCTCAGCTTTCTGCTTTGGGGCACTTATTAAATTAACATGGGAAAATGGGGCCCAATTACAGGTCTCGTAGGGAGGAGTGTCATGACCAGTAAGTGAGATAATCCATGCAAAGCAGTCCGCACAGTGACTAATATACACTAAAACTCCATGTTGTAGTTATGGTTAGAATTCATCTCCAAATTAATGATTTTCCATAAAAGAACATTGACATCTTGTACATCAGGAAAAAAAAACTATTATTAATGAGGCAGAAATAATATTTGAATTTTTATAATGCTAGAAATAGAATTCTTTTTGTTTTAATTGTTATATTGCCACTTATTCAGGGTATCTTTTATTTCTAAGTTCAGTTGGAGTTTGAGGTTGACAGCTGGAATTTGTGCAGTGGACACTGGAGAGGAGGCAACTGTACAGGGGAAGACCCCTTCCATATAGAGATTCCCTTACATATTTGGTCAAACATTAAGGTGCACACTAATGGCATTAGATTCTGCAACACCTAGAGAACAGCTACTGGTGAGTTGTGGACAGAACGGACATTTTGAAAGCTCACAGGACAAGGAGATGTTGAAGTTCTGACCAGCCAGAGTAGAAAGAACTCTCTGAAAACCCCAGGCATTTTGGAGTTAAGTAGCAGGATTATTCTAGACATATCTAACAGAGCCTGAAGCCAAGCCTCAAACAGGATCACACTTCCTGGGAGTACAAAGCTGAGCTTTCCTTGTAGAAAAGCAAAAATGATAGTATTTTCAATAATATCATATTCACGATGCCTAACACAATAAAAAAAATTATTAGACATCAAGAGTGCATACCCAAAAGAAGAACAACCAATATAAACAGACCCAGAGATAATACAGATTTATTTATTGGAATTAACAGAGTATTACTTTAACAAAGCCATTACATTTATATAATAATCTAATGAAAAAGACAGATATATGACTAAATAGGGATGGCATTCCTCTGGCTTGGTCTGGTTTCATCTTCTGTGCAGTGTTCCCTGATGTGAAGACGGTGCCCATAATTTTCTTGGAACAGCCCACAGTGTACTGAGGACCCCTTCAGAAAGAGATCAGTCACTTCTTTTTTGGCCCTTGCCACTGCTCATTGACCTAAAACCTCTCTCTGGGCAAACAGCAGGGGCTAAAACTCATTAGCTGCCTGAATACTGTATGATTCATGTTTCCTTTTTGATCCCACTGGTTCTTCATTTGGAGTCTTTAAACCATTGAGGATTTTCTATGCTTTTTCAGGTCTTCAGGGAATTTGCACTGAGAGGACACCCCCATCTCCTTAGTACAGTCTCTTCCTGCAATTTGTTCCAGAAGGTTCTTATTTTTGAAGATTAAAGAGATAGCAAAATGAGCCTTGGTCATTAGGATCATGGGTGGCTAGACATTTCAGGAGAAACACCAGACTTTCTCAAGAAATGTCTCATCATGCTTGACTCTGCTTCATTGGGAAGCACCAGGTCAGATTCTGCCAGTACCCAGCCAGTGACTGGCACTGTTCTTGTAAGTGATTCTCTTGGCACTTCCCTTATGTGGCTTGGAGGTGGGGAAAGTAAGCATGCCATCCTCCTCCTACCCATGGAAAGGGAAGAGAAAACCTTTTTTGCCACAAATACTGCCCCCCCAGTTGACCACCTCCACATCCCCTCACTCATTTACCCAGTGATTTTCTCATACAGATCTGTGGGGTGGGGTGATTGTGAAGGGAGCAGAGTATGCTTGGCCACCTTTTATGAAGGACACAATTGTTAGATCCTGCTATAGGCTGAATTGCATGCCCCCCAAAGTGGATATGCTGAAGTCCTAATCTCCAGTACCTTAACATGTGGCTGTATTTGGAGATAGGGTCTTTGAAGAGGTAATTAAGGTTAAATAAGATCATCAGTGTGGGCTCTAACCCAATGCTACCGGTTTCTTCATTAGAAGAGGGGATTAGAACACAGATATGTACAAAGGGAAGACTCAGTGAGAAGATAATCCATCTACAAACCAGGTAGAGAGACCTCAAAAGAAACCTGCATCGCCAACACTTTGGGTCTCAGACATCTAGCCTCCCGACTGAGAAAACATATTTCTGTTATTTAAGCCACACAATCTGTGGTATTTTCTTACGGAAGCCCTAGCAAACAAATACAGAACTCTTGAGGAGATGGAGATAATTAATGCCCTCAGGTTAGAGTCTAGTTTCGAGGCCACAAGGAAAGTGAATAATAATATCAATAATCAAGCATAAGAAATAGAAGTTAGCACACATCAATATTGGAGAAATACAGGAAGAGGTAGCCAATAGCACAAAAGGGATAGACTAAAAGAAGATTGAGAAGCTAGAAGAAAGACCGGGCTGAGTTTTCAAAGAATATACCAGCGAGATATGGAAACATGATGGTAAACAAACCACACTCAGGTAATGAAGCCAACACTCAATGTGAGACCACAGTTGAGGACCCTAGCTGTGTCAGAACAGGAAAGTCCAGCTAACTCTGGGCCTGATAAATAGGGACAGTTTTAGGAAGTTAAATGTGATAAACCACACAGGACATCGGAATTATAGAAAGCACGCAAATGTCACCTAATGAAATAAGAATTCTGGAAACATCAAAGTAACCACATTTTCTTGGTCATGATGTGGTCCTCATCAAAACAGGATCTATGATTAAAGACAGAAGAGGTAGTCCATCATGTGGCAGGATTTGAGGGACCCCCCCCCAAATCTGAAGTTGGTTTGATCAAAAAAGATCTATAAATCTGTCTTGAACTGAAAACTTGACTCCAAAGCGTTATATGTAAAAAAGAGAATTTTAATTGAGTTTATGAAATTATGTAAGTTTGCAGTGATTACATTAGAGTTAGTTGAGCATGGCCCCTGAAGCCAGACACAGTGAAATTCCAATTCTGGTTCTAATTTTCCTTGTTGTGTGCCTTAGGCAAGTCAATTAGGCTATAGGAAACTCAGTGTTCTCATATGTAAAATGGGGATAATTCATATGCATAACTGTGATTCCAATACAATAACATGTATGCCTTCTTAAATAGGGACTAATCACCATACGTTATTATTCAATCAATATTAACTCTCTGTTCCCTTTCCATTATCAATGTGACAGAAACGAGGACTTTCAAGGTCTAGGACAATGGATAACTCGATTTTGAGGCAAAAGGAAGGAAAGGAACCCCAGGAAATGGAGAACTGGTAGGAGAAGTTGATTTGGGGTCACAGAGAGGGATACCAAAACAGATGTTGCCAGTGTTGTCTGTTTCATGATCTCATTTGGGAAAAGCCCAGTTTGAGGAAGCGTATTTCTTCTTCAGTGGTTGGGCAAACACTGCCATCAGGTTTGGGACCCTAAGTAATGATGCAAGGATGGACCTAAGAAGATAAAACTATTTCTGCTGTTCAGGCTTGCTGGACAGACATCCCCTCCCACTCAGTATGCCATTGGAAGACCACTCCCAAATCTGTACCTCGCACTGAAGGGTATGACCCTCAGATAAAGGGTATTCATTCACCCCCAGATGAAGAAGAGTGGGTTCTCCAGTCAGTCATGGCAATGGCTGCCCTTGTCAGCTAGAAACCCCTCCAAGTCCATTTGTCTTGACCTTGATCAAAGTTTCCCTGCTGTGTATTGGGACATTGTGGTACAGTGTTTGATAGAAAGAATTTACTCTACAGAGAAAAATTCTAAAAGAGCCACCCAGAGGACACTGATTATGAAGTACTCATGTGACAGAGCCTGCAATCCGCGCATCCAGATGTCAAAAGCTGGTTAATTAAGATTAAGACATATTTGCTTTAGCAAGTCCAGTCAATCCAATTGCCTTCTGGTTCTTTTCCTATTGTTCATTTCTACAGAAATTTCTTTGTCTCTATAGAGCAGCCACAGTGGCAGAAATAACTGGAATTTCACAACAGTGTTTCTCAAGCAACAGTGAAGAATAGCTCGTTTATTGGAAAAAAGAAGGGGAGATTTTTAGGAAGGATTTCAATGGTCTAGCCTTCAAGCTATCATTCTTAAACAGAAAGCACATGCCACAACTTCCAATGGTGAAAAAAAGGAAAGCTAACCATTTCAATGGACCGTAAACACAATGGCGAAAAATGTGAGCTAAGGGCTGAGTCTCATTCACACCTTGGGTAATAGGCTCTGTCTTGACTCAGAAGGAAAAGTTCCCTACCGAGTCAGTCATAAATGCTGCTGCTGACATCTCTAGTTCTCTAGTTGCTTGACGATGGTACTAAGACCCCAAAAACACGGCTTGTACAATTTGCAAATTAAGATGATTTTTCGGCAGCCATAAACTTCAAGCTGAAGAGGCTATTCAAAAAGCTGTGGTAAAGGAGGCAGTAACTGTTTTATCTTTTTCCATAAAACTCTAATGCGTTGGAGGGAAAATAAAGAAATCCCAGGTCAAAACACTGCTATTGTAAGTTCAGTACACCAACCTCTGTGATCTGTCTACAACCAAGCTGAAGCTCTTGAATACGGTAATGATCAAATTCTAAACAGAACTCATGAGAGGAACCAAAACGATCTGGAAAAAAAAAAAAAAGAGTTTTTTAATGGGATTTATTAGCAAGACCATCCTTGGGAATTATAGTGACATACATAGAAGAGTTTGGCAAAGGCAAATTACACTATGTTGGGCATTATTCTACCTTAATTTAAAGGTAAAAGGCAAAAAACCAAAGGTCATCAGCCCAAGAGTATATTAATTTATATCTAATGTAGGGTTTTTTCCACACATGAAGAAGTCCAAAGGGGAAAAAATTATGGCTCCCACAAGAAACTTCAGGCAATAATCTTACATAATTTACAACATAAAAGGACATCTCCGTGTCCAGGAATTGTGGCTCATCAGCATTGTAAAATGGATCCATGCAACTCATTTGATGCAAAAGTCATATTAAAAATCTTCAGGCGGTGGGCTGCTCCGCACAGCCCTTTCTTCCCATTGTCCGTCACACTCACAACAGGTAATATTTATGGACGCTCTGCTGGAAAGACAAATACGTGATCTTTGGGGAAAAGAGAGCAAACTAAAAGGACAAGCCCAATTCTTCAGAACCCAAAGAAGCATCGCTCACTTGCCCGATGAGGCCGGTGCCAGCCGGAACCTCTATCTAGCCTCGCACAGGCTGAGGGAAGCCCTGAACGATTTCATTATCTCCTGTCTTGCAAAGGGAGAAGGAGCCTGCTTTCCTATTTCATGATAATTGGATGAAGAAATGTGGGTGGGAGCACAATTCATTTCAGAGTTTGATGAATTATTTACCAATTAAGGAGACAAGCGGAGAAAGGGGAGGGCTACATAACTTCGATATGAATGTTCCTTTTATTATATTATTTATACACATGAAATTGTTGCTTTTATTAACTAAGAGGTTAATCACTTGAATGGGATGCTTCACATCCTTTACAATCCCGTACACAGGCAAATTGGCTAATTTTATGTTAGGAGAATAACCTGGCAATTTTTCTAGTACTTATCTGTGTGGTGCAGTTTAATAACATTTTATAGTATGAAAAATGAGTAAAGCAGCTGGGCTGCTGGTGTTGCAAAGCCACTCTGTCTTAGTGGTAAGGGAAAGCAAGGGGTTCTTGTGCTTCCGGTAGAGAATGGACTCCAAGAAAATCACCTTTCACTGCTTATCAGGTGGCAACCGGAAAGTGTATGTTACACGGAACCAAAGCACACACTTGGAAGGTATGGTTAGAGACTCAGTCCCTGCCGCTCACTGTCTGTGTACTTTGGGTAAGTCACATGCTTTCTTCGTCTTCTCTTTATCTGTGAAATAAAGATAATCCGCTTGAATAAGATGTATCTCAATATATTTCAAGAGCATTGCACAGGGTACTGGGATTGCAGTGATAAGCAGGACTGGCAAGATTCTTGTCTTCTGGAAGCTTTCGTTCTAGTGGGGAGAATAATACACATGTCAAAAAACTAACCATTTGAAAGTTGTGATAAGTGCTGTTAAAGAAATATGTTAGGATGATATCATAATAGCGATGTAACAGGACAGATGACAGCGACATTTGCGGTGAATAGATCATGATGTATATAAACTTGTCAAGTCACTAAGTTGCACACCTGAAACTAATGTAACACTATGTCAACTATATTCCAATAAAAAAAAGAAATATATAGGGATAATTGGAAGATAACAAAGATACCTATTCTTGATAGGAGATTCTGAGAACTCTTTAAAGAGTTAAGCAAAGACATAAACAATACTAGGCAAAGGAAATAGCAAAAGCAAACGTCCTGGAGCCTGAATAATTCAGTTTGTTCTGGATCAAGTAAGAGACAATCAGTGTATGTGTGCACCACTGTGAGAAATAAGAAATAAGGTTGGTGAAATATGAGAAGTTAGAACACATAGGACTTTGTAGACCATGGTAAGGAATTTGGATTTCTTTTCTGTTTAAAGGGAAGTCATTAAAGGGAATTAACGTGATCTTGTACCCTTCTTTTAAAGATCTGTCTACACTGTGCTGAATCAATTGAGAGACACAAAAGATATTGCATAGGGAGTACAAACAGTGGTATTATAATAACTTTGTGTGATGACAGATTGTAGCTACACTTGTGTTGAACCTATGTCGTACTCCTAAAACAAATGGAACATTGTATGTCAACAATTTTTACTTCAATTAAAAAAAAACACACACACACAATAGAGATGGAGAGATTGTGTATAGAGCCATTGCAGTCATTTAGATGCTAGATGTCGGTGGCCTTGACTAGAATATTGGCCACAAATATGGAGACAAATGGGCAGAGACAGAGCTATGTTCTGGAGAATCATCTGGTACTGCTAAAGATAATATCCTATTGCATTTCCCATAAAATAAAGGGAGAAACTTGTAATGACAGTGACTTAAGTAATGAGAACACATTAGTGCTAAAAGCTGATACAAGACTGGAGACATCCAGGTTTGGCAAACATTCACAAGTTCAGTTCGCACGCCATTTTGAGGCATCTTTTTGAGACATCCGGGGGGATATGCCAGGTAGGGTAGTTAGATATATATGTGCAAGCTCAGGAAGGAACCATGAGCTGGGTATATAAATTCAGAAGGCTTCAGATTAGTAATGGTATTCAAAAGCTGATAATATCTTCCTTATATGACCCACAGACTTTTCATTATCTTGCAAACTGCCCGTCTCACTTAGGTAAGCTAAGTTATGCTACAGTAACAAAAATTGAACATATCAGTGGCTCAAAATGAGAAAGGTCTATTTCTTGCTTAGGCTACCTGTCTGTAGCAGGTAGTCTGGGGCTTGACTCTGTATCTTTGTTATCATCACTAGGACCCAGGCTGGCAGAGCTGCCAGATCAAGAGAATTGTTCGTCATGGCAGCAGAGAGAATATTGAAACTCGAAGGGCCTCATACTGACATTAATATTCCAGTGAAGAAATAACAGACTTACTTGGGCTTTCAACTCTCGGGCCAGAACCAGTCACATGACCCCATCGACCACAGAGGAGGCAGGAAATACAATCAGACCCTGTACCTGGAATGGGGAGAGTGGAACATTTGCTAAATAGCCCCAATAACCACCACACTAAGGAAATTCCATTCCCTTTGGGATATAAGATGTCAACAGGAGCTGATGGTTCTCAGCTGTTCTAACTTCTGGGTCCCACTTTGTGTTTTCTGAAGCACTTTCACTCTGTGCTACAAAATAATAAATAGGGAAATAACATATGGAAAGTAAATGGTAAGACTTGGGGAAAAAAAAAAAACGTATTTTTAAAGGTAAGTTCGAGGGCTCTGCGCTGAAATGTGATGGGGGAACTGTTGACACACAACACAAATCATTAAGTATTTAGTAACCATTGGTTATCAGGGCCTTGGCTTGACATCCTCATTTTGGAGACAGCTGTACTTGCTTGTATTGATTGAGGTGGTGAACACTAACAAAAGCTGAAACCTTCAGATTTAATGAAGGCAAAAAGCCATCCATGAGCAGAAAGCAGCTATCGAGCTGATTACAGTAGACAAGCCCAAAGTTTGATTAATTCCATGGAGAATTGACCCCAAGAAGAAACTCACTATAGTTTATATGAGTCAACTCAATCAGGATCAGGGAAATCTGGTAAATTCCCATTGGCTGGTAGATGGAGTAAGTCCAATAGGCAGGCAATTAGACCACAGATAATTCCTAGGTCAGATTACCCCACGGCCCCTCCGTGGTAGCAAGGTAAATGTTTAAGGAGGCCTACGTACTTTCTCAGTCATTTGGATATTCTTTTTTTTTTTAAATTATTTTTATTAACATATAATGTATTATTTGCCCCCCGGGGTACAGGTCTGTGAATCATCAGGCTTACACATTTCACAGCGCTCACCATAGCACATACCCTCCCCAATGTCCGTCACCCAATCATTTGTATATTCTTGACACCTTCTCCTCTCCAAATCCCTTTACCTTGCCAGGGTAAAGCTGTGAAAAGTCCGCGCTCTCACAGAGCCCATTCTGTTCTGAGTCAGATGCTATGCAAAGCTAAAGCTCATAAGCCCCAGTCCTTGCTCTGAGAACTCTGCAAGTTTAACATTGCAGACCACATTCTCTTTTCAATTACATGTTTTTAATTAGTTTGCTTATTGATCTTTTGGAAATAATCTAAGTTTTAACTTGAGGATGCAGGTAGCATAGAGGCAGATAAGTTGTAGGTCCTAGAAAAGTAAGAGGACTAGGAGGGCAGGTGGGTAGCGCTGTTCCAGGGGGTAAAGTACACTAGAGAAGGAAGAATTGTTGAGTGCTTGGCACATAGACCCTGAATCTGGGGGATACTGGCCAGTAGCAAAAGGAAGAGGCCATATGTGGCAGTGAGAGTGAGGAAAAGCAAGACGCTCTGACTCACCGGGATGGAAGTGAGGTGAGAAAGGGAAGGCTGGAGAGGGGAGTTGGGGCTGAGAGTAGAAAACTTTGATTGCTACCACACAGCTTCGAGACCTACTTCTTTGAGGAATAGGAAGTTATTAAATATATTTCTGGCTGAGGGTGACTTGATAGAAGTAGGTTTGCTTTTTCTTTCTTTCTTTTTTTTTCTTTAAGAATGCAGGGAGAGGATTGGGTTGGGTGGTTGGACTGAAAGAAAGACCAGCCATGGAAAGGACATCAGTTACGAGGCTATTGAAATGATGTACATAATCATCTTTTCAAACTGGTTTCTAGCTACAGTTGCCCAAATCACCAGCAACAGATGACCTTCATCTGCACACCAAATCCTTCATTTTCCCCAGAGATAGTTTCTTTCTCTAAGAAATTGAAATGGTTGTAATGAGTCACTTCCTCCACACTTTTCTTGTCTGTTATAGGCCCTTCTTTCTAGAAAGAAACAACTAGGAAACCAATCTTAGACTTTTGTTATTATTACCTATTCTGCTCAACTCTGCCCAAGAAGAGCAACTATTTCTTTGACTTTTGCATAGAGCCCCCATAAAATACCAGGCACTGTGCACAGAGCATACAAAGCAAATCCCTGAATCATTGTCTGTACATGCTCAGGGGTAACTATAGGGACAACAAGCAAACTGCACCACCAAAGATAATAAGCAGGACTGTGCAATGTGGACCTTCTGGTCCCTTCCTCTGGTTAATGAACAGAACTCCATGAAATAAGGTGACCACACCGAGAGGAAATCAGCTCCACACTGAGTCCAGGAGAAAAAAAAGAGGAAAAACATCAATATATTCCTGGGCTTGTCGAGAAATTGGTCTTTTAAAAAAAAAGAAAGAAAGAAAGAAAAGAAAAGAAAAAAGGAAGCTGCTAAGTTCGAAAGGCTAAACAAGGAGAAGCAAATTCTAACATGACACAGAAAGGTCTTGGGTGGGGAAAAGAGATGAAGATAAATGTGTGATATCAAAAGGAGACTTTTTGGTTTACAAGAAGCAAAGCAAAGACACATTTCATACACCCTTGCCTTCTGCCATGTACTCCACCTGTCTTATCTCAATCCTCTGCAGGATACCATAAACAGGTCCTGTTATTATCCCCCTTTTGCAGAGGAAGAAACTGATGTTTGTCCAAGGACACACAGCTAATGACCAGTGGATTAGGAATTTCAACATAGTTGAGGCTTAAAGCTCATGGGCATTAACAGCACACTCACACTATCTCCACAGTATTTAGTCTCTAAAGTCTAAGGATTAGATGCAGTGATTCAACTCTCCCTCAGAGTAACTACCTCTGAATCACCTTTCCCTGTACTTCCCAAATATTTACGACATGGATAACCTGTAAGTACTTTATTTAGAAGTGTCTAAAGAGATTTCACTCTCTTCTACCGCCCAACCCACTCCTCTTCCTGCTTCGTTTAGCTCATAAAGGTAACATCTTTCTCCCAGTTAATCAGTTATTCTTGAATGGGGTGATATCTCCCCACTAGACAGCCAGACACTAAATCTTTTTTGGCCTCTTTTTGAGATATTTCACATGAATCTGAAGTCCTTTCCTAGCCGGCCTTTCTGTCCCCATCATCTCCCTACTGCCAACCACCGTCCAGCTGTCTCATCCTGTCAGTGGGCTAATTTTCATCAGCACCAATGCTGGGAATCCTCAGTGATGAGTCAGGTAAGCCCACAGACTCCAGAGTCAGATAGTCAGGGCTCAAATCCACTCTTCTTCACTTGACCAGCTATATGACTTGGGCAGTTAACTGAAATTCTTTTAGTTTCAGGGTTTTTTTTTAAATCTATTAATTTAGGATAAAATAGAAACTATCTCGTCAGATCATTGGGAAAATTAAATGAGGCTCCTCAGCTTTGGTCACAGAGTAAGGACCTTGTGAAATGTTATCAAGATCATTTATGTTAATGATGGTGTCTCTTCCCTGATCAAATCCTCTGTTGACTCCACATTGCTTAGGAAATGAAGTCTGAGAAACTTTTGGGTGTGGTAGTCCAATCCCACCAGGAAATTGTCTTAACCTGCCTCTCTGGACTTCTCTCCTTTCACCCAAGCTCTCTTCTCCAGCCAGCTCTAAGAATGGAGTCCACTCACAACTCACCCGCACTCTACCATTCCCCCTTCTACATCTTTGCTCAAGGTGTTCCTTGTGCCTGAACAGCCTTCACTCATAGTGACCTATCAAAACCCACCCCCACTCCTCTTAACATCAACATCTCTGTGAGGTGTACATGCCTCCCCTTGTTCCAGATACTCCCAGCAATTTCTCAGAGTGCTTCACCTTACCTGGGCTTATATGTCCAGATTTCAGGTCACCTTACTAATGGCCCTGTCTCCCTCGTGATGATGTCACAGGCTTTACACTATACTGTCTTTAGGGGAAGCACACATTCAGCTCCTGTCCATCCTCCACTCTTATCTGGAAACATCTCACTCTATGGCCAGGAGCACACCCACAACTATAGTTTCTTCTATGAACGGGAACACTGAGAATGATGCTTGACATCCCCCACTCATGCCAGCCATGTCAGACACCTGGTCAACACGAAGCCACGCTTTAGAGGATGGCACAGCCAGTGTGAGCAAACAAAGGCAACGACCTACACCAGCCCTAATCAAAACTAGGGTACCCTACAGAGGTTGATTTCCCCCCATTCACACAGCCAGTTCTTAAGGAAAGAGATTAATATATGGCAGGGGTTCTCAAACCGGTCTGTACATCAGAATCAGTTGGGGAGATACTAGTTTCCTGGGGCTGTCATATCAAACACCTATAAACTGTGGCTTCAAACAACAGAAATCTATTATCTTGTGGTTCTGGATGCTAGAAACCTAAAATTCAGGTATTGACAAGGTCACACTCCCTCTGAAACCCGAGAATCCTTGCTTGCCTACTCCAGCTTCTGATGGTTTGCTATTGCTCTTTGGTATTCTTTACCTTGTAGGTACAAGGCTTCAAGCTCATGGTATTCTCTCTGTGTGTCTCTGTCCTCACCAGCCCATCCTTTTTTCTTTTTTTTCCCCCCAATAAAGATTTTATTTATTTATTTATTTATTTATTTATTTATTTATTTATTTAAAAAAGGGAGAGCATGCATATGTGAGGGGTAGGGGGACAGAGGAGAAGAGGGAGGGAGAGGAAGAGGGAAAGAATCCCAAGGAGACTCCGCACCGAGCACTGAGTCCAACGGGGCTTCATCTCATGACCCCAGCCAAAACGAAGAGTCTGACACTTACCTGACTGAGTCACCCATGCACCCCCACACCATCTTCTTAGAAGGACATCAATCATACTGGAATAAGAGCACTTCTTACTCCAGTATAACCTCACTTTAACTTAAACTGATTACAGCCTGAAATGACCCTATTTCCAAACAAGATCATATTCTAAACTAGCAGGGGCGAGTGTCAGGAGCCAGTACAGGAGGCCTACTATAAGAGCTGTAAGGGACTGAATATGATTGGCTGTTCATTTAGGTCCACTCACGCGGGAGGTGCATGAGCACTGCGGTGATTGGCTAGGCGGGCTAAGCTGCCGGTGTATATATGCTTGACTGTACTTGTAGAGGGGCGGGCCCGCCGGGAGCCAGACCGCGCCGCGCCGCGCGGGCCGGAGGGGGCCGCAGCCCGGACCATGGCGGCGGGCGGCGGGCGCCGAGGGGCGGCGCGCGGCCCTGGAGGCGGCGGGAGCTGCGTGCTGTGCTGCGCCAGAGGGGGAAGAAGATAAAAAGAAGCCATTAAAGAAGTTTGCCTCCACGCGTGTCTCCGTGTCGTTCTTGCTGGCGAGAGTGACAGGCGAGGGTCTCAAAATAAAAATTTCTCTTTGTGAGTTGAATTGTGTCTTCCAAAACAGAAATAGAAGAATTTTTTTTAATACTGTCGGTAATGGCCCATCCCCAGAGTTTATAATCTAATTGATTTGGGATGTAGACTGGTATTCTGAATTTTTAAAAAGTCCTTAAACAATTCTAAAGTACAACCTAGTTTACAATCCAAGTGTCATGGGTTAAGATCAAGGGGGTTAAGATCAAGATCAAGATCAAGCTACCTGGGGTTGATCTATGCCTATACCACCTAGAAGCTTTCAGAAATTTCCATAACCTCTCTGTGCTTCAGTTTCCCCAGCTTAAAGTGAGGATAATAATAGGACCTGACCCATAGGGAGATTATAAGGATTAAATAAGTTTATCTAGGAAAGCATTTAGAACTCTGCCCTGAATGTTATTATCCTCATTATTATCATAGTTCTAATAAATTTGCATCCTAAGTTTTAAAACCTTAAATATAATGTTCAATGAAGAGTATTTAGTCTCTATTTTAGAGATAAAACAAAGGGAGCAGCATAGATATTCAATAGTTTACGCAAAAGTCAGTGGGGAAATCTAGAAAGAAATTTATATCTCCTGTGTACAGATCACAGCCCAGCACATCAGGAAACCAGTGACTTTTAACCTTGGTCTCAGGGGTTAACGTGATGGGGTGAGGGGCCGTGAGGGAATGGAATGGTATAGCTCATTTTTATCTCCTTCACATGTTAATTCCCCACAGGATTTTGCTTGAAAAGAACAGGGGATGAGGGTTTCCATGGTTTAAAAAAATATGGAGAGCCTTGTGTCAGATTATGTTACCATAAGCTTCCTAACCTGCAGAAATTTACTCTAGCTTCTGCTTTCGCACTTTTCCTCCTAGAACAGAAAAGCTCAAGAGAGTTTCAGGTGGTTGAAGACACTACAAGAAGGGAGATGAAGGTATGTCTTCATGTCCGGTAAGAAGAGATATGCAAAGTGACCTCGCTGTAGCATTTCATAATGTCCGCTCTCTGCTGGTTACTAAAATTTGTGTGAGGGAGGCAGAGAATTAAGACCTCCCAAGGCCCCAATCAGAGTCGTCTCCACTGAGAAATGCAGGGTGAAATGGACAGAGCGCTCTCTTACCCTTATGCTTCTAATCACCGGGAAGCTCAGGAAATTGGAAAGGCCCCAGAAACAACATGACATATCAAATACCAGAGCCTGGACGATCCATCACCATCTTCATCACTGTAGCCATTACCATTCACTTCCACTCCATGGACAGCCCGTAAATCAGTCTGTGGAGCTCTTTGGGATTGCTGAGTGAAAGGCACTGAATAAATGTCAGCTGGGATCATTAGAGATACCTTTCACTTTAGACAGACAAATGTTAGTGAGTCCATGCTCAAGGAAGCACCAATCGGGACCCTGGATATTTCCAGGGGCCCCAAGATGCTAATAATGATTCACAGAGTCAGAAAATTAAGATAGAAAAGGAGAGGGCTTCCTCATCTCACAATATTAAAAATATTCCAGAAGCATAAAAACTCATTTTCTACACTTGGCTTGTGCAGGGACAGATTTCTTGCCCCATGTGCTTTCTCCAAGATCTGAAAACAATGAACTGAATAGTTTCTGATACTCCAATATATCCAAAGGACAAACCATTGGAGCCCCCACCAAAGACACAAGTAGCAAGCCAAAGATATTTGTAGGAAGGGTTTATTCCATTCTGCCACACTGAGCCCACTTGTGTCTTTTCCATGAATTTTCCCTTCACAAGCAATGGCTCTCTGCAGTGTGCCCACTCTTTATAAAGAGCCTGGATCTCCTGCAACAGCTCTGGAAACTCAGATTGGGTCTAGAGATGACGACTGCTCTCATGAAAGACTTTTCCAACACTTCTCAGCTTTGGGACATTGTGTTTTCCAGACCCAAATCAATCCATCTCTCTTTGCTTAGAAAGTGAAAGCTTCACCTCCTGGCATAATCCCTTGCATGTTTTGCATCTCTGGTGGTTTTCCATTGACTCGAGTACCAGGCCCAGACTCCCATGCACATGGAGGAGGGCAGTCAGACTTTTTAGTAGCTTTTCTATTGTTCATTGTTCGCCAAGTACTGAAAGCATTCTCAGTACAGCATTGGATGGATCCTCAAGGTCCCCTGAGGCAGAAAGTCCAAAATAAAGAGACAGAAGAGGTGACTCATACAGAAAACTGTTCTACTGAGAAAAAGAGCCAAGTTGTTCGTGGCCTGTACATGAGCCAGGTGGGTGGGAGTATGTTTATGTTAGAACTTCCAAAGACCAACTTCCAACAAGGCCCTCTCGGGACATGAGACTCTAGTCAACTCAGTCTTTGGGGAAAGACTTCTTCCTGCAAAATAGGAGGCAAGGCCACAGGAGGATTCTGGAATTTCCCGTTTAACAACTACATGGATTGTATTTGTCACTGGAGCACAAACACCTTTTTTCAGAGCTATCTTTATTTAATGCTTAGAAATGGGGTGGAATTAATAAGCCTGGAATGGAGAAGTCCAGAATTTCAGGGTCGGGGGGTGCATATTGGGTTCATTTCTGCTCTTCAAGGTTTCTTTTCAGCAGGGACTGGGCTTTCAGCTTTCAGATCCATTCTGCCTTCTAAGCTGCATTCTGAGAGTTGCTGTACAACTGCCGTGTAGAGCTGACTTGAACTCAAGCATCAGTGACACAGGTGTTTATCCACTGAAACTGGGCTAGGAAAACCTAGTGAATTACTGAAAAGTGTAGGTAATTTCTTGACATTACTATTTGCTCTTGCAGTGAGCATACTGCAGGCCAGTCTCTTAGTGAGAGAGAGGTCCTTCTTTTCTTATTTTTCTTCACCATCACTCACATTATCTATTTGCTGTTAATAATCCAAAACATGTTGGAGCACAGGCAGGAAAGAAAGGATAAGAAATCCATTCCCTTACTTGAACTAGTACTGCCCTAAGATGGTATCACAGTCAGTTTAGGCTGTTATAACATTATTGTAGACTGAGTGGTTTAAAAAACAGAAATTGTATTTCTCATAGTTCTAGAGGCTAGGAAGTCTACGATCAAGGTACCAGAAAATCTGGTGTCTGATGAGAGCTTTCTACCTGGTTTGCAAAGGGCCATCTTCACATGGCAGAGAGCAGATAACAGGGGCAAGTTCTCACGTCTCTTCTTATGAGGGCACTAATCCCATCCGTGAGTGCTCCATCCTCATGTCCAATTACCTGCCAAAGCCCCCACCTCCAAATACCATCACTATAGGGATTAAGATCCCAACATATGAATTTGGGGAGGATATAAACATTCAGCCTTTAGCAGATGCCTTCTTGTTCTTTGGGCCAAGTTGGTGTTAGAGCCAATTCTTGGTCTCTCAGGGGTATTTCTGTTGATTTACTTGAACTCCCTTGCTGGGATTCATCTGGCTGCAACTTCTATGATTCTAAGTTTTTTCCTTTTATTGTCCATGCCTATCTTCACCACCATCCCTGGTTTTCTTGTAGTCTACTTCATACAGACTCCTTGCTGTGGATGTTCCATTGTACTTCCACTATGAAAGACCAAAATGTTAGATAGAAGGAAAATACATAGAAATGAGCACTACGCTATTTGCCACTTGTGCCCCTCCAAGCATTTTCCAGTTTTCTTCATGGAATGTAGGGGCTGAACAAAGAGTACCAGCTACAAATTTATAACAGTCTCATTGACAGGGGAGTTGAAAATTGGTGTAGGGGGCTACCAAGGCTGCTAGAACTTGAAAAGTCATGATCTGAGAGGAAATCAAACTGCAGAAATGTAAAGTGGATATTATATGTGCAATTTTTCCTTGAGGTAATTTTCAACTCCTAAGCTGCACATGTGTGAGGCAAATTGCCAAAAAAACAAGCAGAAAACAGCTGCTAAGATGCTAAAAATCTAAGCAGACATTTCAGTAGTCTCCTGGTTCTCAGAAGGCAAAAATTGAAGTTCATAGCCTGCCAAGAAAGAGAATCTCTAATAATCATACCAGACTTATCCCTGAGATGCTTGAAAAGGTAGGCTCTAGAAATAAAGACAAAGCTGAAATAGAACAGATCTCATCAGCCCTCACATTGAGTCTGGACCCAAGTCCAAGGGATCAAGATGATCTCCCCGTGGTCTATTTGCCTGTCAAAAGAAAATTAAGTCCCCTCTAAAGGAAGATGTTATCTATAGTATCTACAATTTTTCATACATAATTCTTGACATTAGATCAAATTTACAAAGTAAGCCACAATATAGGATCATATGACCAAAAACCAAGAGGAGAAAAAACACACAGGCTTTAGAAACAAGTTCAAAAGTAAATATTTGAATTATTGGGTCTGGAGTTTTATATAACTATAAACAACATAATCAAAATAGGAGAAAAAGATGGAAATTTTCATCAGAGTGGTGTAATATATATATATTTTAAAAAACAATTAGAAAATATGGAACCCAGTATTACAACAGTGAAATCAAAAATTCAATAAATGGGAGTAGTAACAGATTAGACATAGTGGCAGAGAGGACAAGTGAACTGGAAGATAGATCAGAAGAAAATATTAGAGTTTATATTTTTTCAAAGAAACAAAGAGAATAAAAAACACAGGGAAAGAGCTTACAAGACAAATAGGATATGATGAAAAGGACTTAGAATCTGAAAAGGAAAGGAGAGAGGTAATGGAACAGAAGAGATACACTTCTTTCTTTTTGTTTTGCTTTCCAAAACAAACAAAAAATAGTAACACATTGAAGAAACACTACAAATTTCAATCAGGATAAAACTATATCCATGAAACTGCTTAAAACCAAAGATTTTTTTTTTTAAAAGGGTATCTGATAAACGTAGAACATACATACATGTTTGTTAGGGTAGCAACAGTAGAATTCTGATGGACTTTTCAACACAAACTATGATGCAAAAAGACAATAGAATAGTGGTTTTAAAGTGCTAAAAAATTACAGCCAACCTAGAATTGCATACACAAGATAAATAGCTTTCAAAAAATTAAGGTTAAATAGTGACATTTTAAACAAACACAATGACACTGTAAACAGCAGGGGAAAACTTTTAAAAAATAAACATAATTTTAAAAAACCAAGGCCGAAAGAGAATGATCCCAGATGGAAACATGTTACTTCAGGAAGGAAACAAGAGAATCAGAAAGGCTAAGTATTCAGTAATTCAAAATGAATATTGTTGGGGCGCCTGGGTGGCTCAGAGGGTTAAGCCTCTGCCTTCGGCTCAGGTCATGATCTCAGGGTCCTGGGATTGAGCCCCGCATTGGGCTCTCTGCTCAGCAGGGAGCCTGCTTCCTCCCTCTCTCTGCCTTCCTTTCTGCCTACTTGTGATCTCTGGCTGTCAAATAAATAAATAAAACCTTGAAAAAAAATGAATATTGTTTCTTTGTAAGAATAATAATAATGTCTTTTATAATTTAAAATAGCTGTAGAGTCAAAATATGTAATACAATACCACGAAAGTAAGTAATGGATATATGGAATTAAGGTATTATAAGACTTTGACCATAAAGTTAAACTTACTGACTTAAGTTAGACAGTCATCAGTCTAGAATGAATATTGGAATTATAAATAAATAAATAAAATTGTATAACTTCATGTGCATGGTGGAAATGAAGTAATTTTAACAGTTTATGTGATTGAAGCAAAAAAAGACCATAAATGGGAAAAAGAAAAAAAAACATGCTAAAAAAACCCAGAAAGCAAATAATAAGGTGATATGTTTAAATCCAGGTATGTCCGTAAGCACAGTTACTAGAAAGAGAACACTCTAATTAAAAACAAGTATGATTGCAGTAGATAAAGGAAATAAAATATAGTTATGCATGCATGTAAGAGACAGATGCATACCTTACAAGTTAAAAATAAAGGGTTGGAAAGTAAAGGGTTGGAAAACCAATGCACTATCTAGCCAAAACATGTCTGCTGTAGCTATAGTAATATCAGACAAAACAAACTTTAAGGCAACAAGTATTACTATAGACAAAGAGAAACTCCATAACAATTAAAGTTTCAATCTAAAGAATATATAATAATTCTAAAACTGTATGCAGCAATTTATATGGCCTCAAAATATTTAAAGCAAAGCTGGCTGAAGTGGAGAAATATATAAATCCACATATTTGTAGGTTTATAACTTTTCTAGCAATTAATACAATAAGCCAATGAAGAAAATTCTTAAATATACTATAGGCGATTAGAATAACATAATTAATAAACCTAACCTATATGCCATAACAAACCACTGCATCCAACAACTTCAGAATGCACATCCTTTCTATGTGCACTTGGGATAGCAGCCACAATAGGCCATATGCATGGCCATAAAGCAAATTTCCAACAAATTTCAAAGTAATTTAAATCAGACAGAATATATTCTCTGAACTCAATTAATTTAAACAGAAATCTAGAAATGCTTGCAAATTAAACAAATTCTATATACATATATATATAATTATATACAGTATAAAATTATAGAATTTTATTTGTATAAAAATGCATGCATATATCACAATAGAAATTAGAAAATTTTTAATTCATTGATAAAAACTAACATAGGAAACTTGCTTGATGAAAGGAAAGGAGTGCTCACATGAAATGTGTAGCCTTTATGCATAAACTAGAAAGGAAAAAAATCCTCAAAATATACAATGTAAGTATCTATATCAAGAAGTTAGTAAAAGAACTGCAAATCAAACCAAAAGAAAGCAGAGGGTATGTGGTAGAAAAGATAAAGATGAATGCAGAAAACACTGAAATAGAAAACAGACATACATCAGAAAAAATCATCAGGGCAACAAAGGCATCTTCAAAAATATTAATAAAATTAATGAATGTTTAGCAAGACGTATCCAGAATAAAGAAACTAAAAATTACATTACCAATAGTAAAAACAATAAATGGGCTATCACTATAGATCCTATATACATTTAAGACAATAGTAAGAGGTTACTATAAACAAAGTTGACTCTAAATTTGAAAATTTAGATGAAATGGACAAATTTCCCTCTCTCTCTGCCTGCCTCTCCATCTACTTGTGATTTCTCTCTGTCAAATAAATAAATAAAATCTTAAAAAAAAAAAGAATTAGAAAATCTAAGAAGTCCTATTTTTGCCTACAAAACTGAATCTAATTTTACCAGCTCGCTCTCAGCTCCAAACCCACCCTTAATTACTTTGTGATACTGGAGTAGTACTCCTTGGCAGGCTGGCAACAATGTTAAGCTTTGCCAATAGAGGGCGCCGGTTGCTTGGAGGGGGGAGCACACTATCCTCCTGGTTCCCGTGTGCTCTTCCCCCTTTGTTCCTATGTGCACATGACCAGCAACATGCAGACACCTACAGGCACTCATCCACCAGCCTGCTAGCCTTGGCCCCTGGTTCCCTGCCCATAAGTCCTCAGTCGGCTAGCATCCCAACAGGAGGTTCCCTCTTCAACTTTCCTATGTGCCAGCCTTGGCCAGCTAGCACTCCAGCTAGAAGCTTTCAGACTGCCTTTCCTCACCCATGGTTCTGTGCCTGCAGCCTCAGCCCATTAGCTGTGGACCCGCTCTCCCCTAAGGGGACCCAGAAAATTTCTCCAGTACTAGTAGGCTGTGGTCATGCCTACTTCCACAATATCGGAGTCCCAAACTGGGAGGGAACATCCCACTTCCTTCTGCCTTGGGTATTTTACTTCAGCCCTAAAGTAACTTTAGAGAGCTCTCTTTTATTCCCTTGTAACAGCTGAAACACTGTAATAGTTAATAATTCTTATCTAAAACTTCTATTCAATTTTCTCTGTGGTTAATATGTCTCCTGTTTGGACCCTGACTGACACACAGTCAAAAAAAAAAAAAAAAGAAAGAAAGAAAGAAAGAAAAGAAAGAAAAGAAAGTCAGAGCCAGAAGGTTTCACCAGTGATTTCTTCCAAACACTGAAAGAACAACACTGACCTTACACAAACTCTTACAGAGAATAAAAATAGAGGTAATCCTTCCCAAGTCATTATCCGAGGCCATTATATTACTGCAATTTAACAAGCACTATACAAGAAAGAAAAATTAAAAGCAATGTCTCATAAACATAGACACAAAACACCTAAATATAAACTTGGCAAATATAATCGACCAATATTTGAGAAGGATAATGCATCATGACCAAATTGGATTTATTCCTAAAATTCAAGATTGGCTTAACATTTTAAAAGCAGTCTGCAGAGCTTATATTATAAAAATGAAGGAAAAAACATTCATGTTCATCTTGATAAATTCAGAAGTTTAACACTAATTCAAGATATTGAGAAATACTGTTAGAATGATTAGGTGACTTCAGCAAGGTTGTTGTAAATATATTTCTATATGTTAGTACCAAAATTGCATTATTAAAATACTACTTAAATTAACATAAAAATGTCAAATATTGTGACAAATCTGACAAAAGAAGTACAAAGCTAAATATATTGTAAAATATTGTTAATAGAGATCCAAGAAGAATAAATAAATGGAGGAATATACATGTTCATGGATTAGAAGACAACATTGCAAAAATGGGGTTCCCCCCCAAATTTATGTTTAATTAATTTAATATTTGATTTATAGTTTCAATGCAATTAAATTAAAATTCCAGCAAGTTTTATGGAAACCAAATTTATATAGACTGCGAAAGATTAAGTATAAAGACGATTTTGAAGAACAATGTTGAAGGACTTAACAGGTATCAAGTTTTATTAGAAAGCTACGGTGATTAAAACAGAGTAGTTTGGGTGCAAAAATTGACAAAGAGATGAAAGGGACAGAACAGAAAGTCCAGAAACATATCCACATTTACACAGTCACATGATTAATGACAAAGGCCCTCTGCAATTCAGTGGGGAAGGGATTGTCTTTTCAATAAATGGTGCTGGAGTAACTGAATATCCATATGGGAATAAAATGAACCTTGATCCATGCCTCAAACCAAACATAAAAATTAATTCCAGATGGAAGATAGACCTAAACTGCAAAAGGAAAAGCAACAAAGCTTCTAGAAAATAACACAAGAGAATAACTTCCCAATCTGGGAAGTGAACAAAGTTTCCTTAATCTGAACACACGGAAGAACACTAACCATACAGGAAATAATTGCTGCATTGGACTGTGTAAACATGAAAACATTTCTTTCTTAATAGACACGATCAATGGAGTGCGAATTGGAGTATTCATTTATAATACATATATCTGCCAAAGGGATTCATATAAATGACAAAGAAAAAGACCCTCACAATTTTTTAAATGGGCAAAGGACTTGAACAGGTACTTCACAAAAAAGAGTATCCAAATTGTTGGCAGTGAACATATAAAAAGTACTCAATTTCACTAACTATCAGAAACTGCAAATTAAAAATCACAACGAGACACCATAACACAGCCACCAGAATGACAAAAAAAAAAAAAAAACCCAGAAACAAAGAAATTGACAGTACTGTGAATTGGAAAGGATGTGGAAGTGAAACTCCCATTCACCACGGCTAGCAATGGAAATCAGTATACCCAATTGGGGAAACTAGCAGTATCTACTAAGGATAAGAATAAGCATATTCTGGGGCACCTGGGTGGCTCAGTTGGTTAGATGTCTGCTTTTGGATCAGGTCATAATGTCCTGGGATCAAGCTCCAAGTCAGACTCCCTGCTCCAGGGGGAGCCTTCTTCTTCCTCTATCTGCCACTACCCCGCCGGTGCTTGCTCTCTCTCTCTCTCCCTCTCTCTCTCTGTGTCAAATAAATAGATAGAAATTAAAAATAAAAAAGAATAAGCATATCCTATGACCTGAATTCCACTCCTAAGTAACCCAACAGAAAGATAGCATATATTCACTGAGATGTATAAAAATATGTTCTAGCAACACTATTTCTAATGACCCCAAACTGGAAACTGTCCAAATAAATCCTTTATTAGAACAGAATAGATATGTAAATCAGGGTATGTTATTAAAATTTAATAATATTCACCAATGCAAAAAACAAACTACTGCTATAAGCAATAACTAATATGAACCTCACATACATACAAGACACATGAGATTCTTTTATATTTCCAAAGTTGGCCAGAGATTTACAAGTGTAATATCCAGGTTTGGAAAAGAGAACTTAGTGTCCTAATTTGAGATTTGCCTCACCTATGGATTGCTGGTTTAGTAATTACCTGGAAACACATTTTAACAACTTGTGCATATTTATCAATATTACCAAAAATTCAAGTTAAAAAAAAAATACTCAGTAATGTTGCCTAACCTCTAATCAACTAAAATAAATAAATAAATAAATATAAAGAAAGAAAGGCAGATGCGTATTCCTTCTGCAGATTTTTAATTTAATTTAACATTATGTTTTTTTTTCTTTTCTTTCTGTTCATTGGATAGGTACTGTGTAGATTCTTTTTTTTTTTTTTTTTTTTTTTTTTTAATGTACACCACATTGCTATGTAGGAAGCTGGAACATGAAGGCTACTTAGCCCGTAGACAATTCACCACACAGTAGAATTCACCAATGTCCAGGATTTGGTTGTCAGAAATGTTGCTAATGCCTAGAGAATGATAGATGGCTCAGGGGCACACTCACATTAATAAATCTTGTAGAGTCCAGATAGAAGAATGGAAAAATAGGTAGACCAGATAAGATATTCATATACAATATAAAAGCACCTTAACCAAACTCACAGACAGATTCATTTATCACATAAGAAACACATAATGTCAATCTATAAATCAGATGTTTATTGTGAGCTTCCTGTACCTTTTTGTGTTGTAATCAAAATAGATGTGGAATCAAGTTGTCAGAATGCAAATGGATGCAAATGAAAAGAGGATGGGAGGAATTGGGTGATTTTTTTTTTTTATTTTTTTAAGGAATCTTTCTTAGGCAAGGTAGTTTGCAACACCACCCTCCCAAACAGGTATGCACACAGGGTCTGCTTCACCAAAACATCCTCATCTCTGTGCCAGGCCACAGGCAACACTTGCCTCTGTGATGCTCTTTTTAACTTTGTCTGTGACTGTCCCAATACTCCTTTCGTAAGCAGAATAATGGTTCCCTAAAGATGCCCACATTCTAATCCCTGGAACCAATGAATAAATTACGTTGCATGGCAAGGGGGAATTAGGTTGCAGATGGAATTAAGTTGCTAATCAGATGACCTTAAAGTAAGGAAATAAATTATACTAGATCATTTGAGTGGTTGAATGTAATCATCATGGTCCTTAAATGGGGCTAGAAAATCAGAATCTGAGTGATGGCATCTTGAGAAAGAATAACTGGCCATTGCTGGCTTTGAAGATGGAAAGGAGCCAGTATCCAAGAAATGTGGGTGGCCTCTAAACACTGAAAAAGGCAAGAAAACAGATTCTCCCTAAACCCTCCTAACAGAATGCAACTCTGCCAACATCTTGATTTTAAGCTCATGAGTTCAGATTTAAGATCTCTGTAACTATATGACAGAACATTTGCCTTGTTCTAAGCCACTACCCAGTGGTAATTTGTTGCAGCAGCAACAGGGAACTCATACAACCCCGCACTCCCTCTCTGAACCTTGTGACTTTTCTTTAAATATGTTCCATAAAGATCTTACAGCAGTTCATCTTGGCGAGCCCAGAATTCTTTCCCTCTCTACAAACTGACTTTGCATCACTCTTCTCAGATCCAATGTGTATTGAATTATTCTGGTTTCACTCACAAAGGATTTTCCTGTGAGTCTGGAGGCAGTACCTTACACAGGACTTCTGCACTAATGAAAGATATATTCTCTAGAGTTTATCAAAAGTGATTAACTCTCAGAAGAGAAATTTTTAAGCAAAGAATTCTTAACTTGATAAATAAAAGACTCTGCTCATCAAATGACATTGGTTAAAATTTCACTGCTGACACAAACTCATGGATAAAGTATGTAACATCCCAACTGTTCATTCAGAAAAAGACTGAAGTTGCTCTAATGGCAAATGTGACTTTTCAGGGTAATGATCCCAGTAAACACTGTTTGGGGAGCAGGAAAGCAGAACAGAGAAGAAAATGAAGCCAATATAGGTCACCAGTGTGGGTAGCTGGGGCTCAATCCTACTGAGAATCTCTGGGAGCCAATATAGAACACACACCTCAGAATTATCCCATGTGAGGGGTGTGGGAGCAGGGATATTTATACTATTGGTCATTGATTTGTCATTGATTGACAGCTGCTGCTGGAAGGCATTCATTCCCCAGCATTTCCAGCTTACAGAGCAAGTGGCAAAGTAGGCTTTGGAAGGCAGAGGAAGCCCTCAGGCAAAGAAATGCAGGTGCTGGCAGATGAAAGGTGAGCAAAGCTGGGACAACTGACGTGATAAGGGATGCAGGCATGAGTAGAGCCCTTACAGCAGCTGCTAGAGTCCCACACTTAGAGGCACTGTTCATCCATCAAAGAGATAATCTTTCTAATAATGTTTGCAAGGATAATTTCACCAAAGCCTAATCTTTTAGAGTTGATATTCAAAAACTACCATACATGGTATAAAATTTCTCAGCATTCACATTGCTTGTTGTAACTGAGGGTTGCCAGACAGAAGGGGTGGGTGGGATGGGCAGTATGGGGGAGGAGGAGTGGGAGACATGGGCTTCCAGTTGTAGAATGAATATGCCATGGGAATAAAAGTTACAGCATAGCAGAGCATATAGAGATATTGAAACATTATGTGATAGACCTGAAACTAGTTTAACACTGTGTGTCAACTACACTCAAAACTTTTTTTATCTTTTTATTATGTTCAGTTAGCCAACATATAGTAAATCATCAGTGTTTGATGTTAGTGATCGATGATTCATTAGTTGAGTATAACACCCAGTGCTCATCACAACACATGCCCTCCTTAATATCCACCACCCATCTCCTCCACTCCCCTTCCTTCTATAACCCTCGGTTTGTTTCCTGGAGTCCAGCATCTCTTATGGTTTGTCTCCTTCTCTGATTTCTTCTCATTTAGTTTTTCCTCCCTTCCTCGATGGTCCTCCGTACTATTCTTTATGCTCCACATATAAGTGAAACCATATGACAATTGTCTTTCTCTGCTTGGCTTATTTCACTTAGCATAATCCCCTCCAGTCCCATCCATGTCGATGCAAATGGTGAATATTCACCCTTTCTGATGGCTGAGTAATATCCTATTGTATATATGAACCACATCTTCTTTATCCATTCATCTGTTGAAGGACATCTCAGTTCCTTCCACAGTTTGGCTATTGTGGACAATGCTGCTATGAACATAAGGGTTCATGTGCCCATTCTTTTCAAGGACATGTATATCTTTGGGATAAATACCTAGTAGTGCAATTGCTGGGTCATAGGGTAGCTCTATTCTTAACATCTTGAGGAACCTCCATACCGTGGAGGTTGCACGGGTGCACCAGCTTGCATTCCCACCAACAGTGTAAGAAGTTTCCCCTTTCTCCACATCCTGGCCAACATTTGTTGTCTCCTGTCTTGTTAATTGCTTGTTCATGTGTCCACTATTTGCTCCTTGTCCATTTATCCATTTGTGAATTCATCAGACATTGGCCTGAGGATCTCCAATGAGCTCTGAACTATTCTACATGCTGGAGGAACAAAACCAAATAGTATGTGGCCTGTCAGCAATTGTAGAACAGATGCTAAAAGTTTTGATAGACATTTCTACAGATGCTGGGGCCACACAGAAAACAAGAAATCAGAAATCAGACTAGGGGATAGTTGGGGAAGCCTTCTAGGAAGAAGAACTTCTCTTTTTTTTTAAAGATTTATTTATCTATTTGACGGGGGGCAAGGGGTGTGGACAGAGGGAGGGGGAGAGAGAGAACCCTAAGCAGACTCCACACTGAGCATGGAGCCCAATGCAGGCCAATCCCATGACCCTGAGATCACGACCCAAGTCAAAACCAATAGATGGACACTTAACTGACTGAGCCACTCAGGTACCTCAGGAAGAGGAGCTTCTTGAGCTGAGTTTTGAAAGATAAGTAGGAATTAGCAAAATTCGTATGGGGAATAAAGCATTGCAGGTAAACAGAAGAGCATGTGTAAAAATGCGGGGGCATCAGAATGTTAGTCATGTATACCTTCAGCAAAAGTAATATTTATGACAAAGGAGAGAAGGTGGCCAGTCCTAAAAAAGAGAACATGTTTTGTAAGCCTTGTCTATTCTAGACGCTATAGGCAAAGATGACTTAGTTATAGTCATGGCCCTGAAGGAATCCACTGTCCGTAATGGGATATGTCTGGTAACGAAATAAGGCACAAAAAGAAGCTGTAATAGTGAAAGGTACAAAGTGCCATTTGAACATGATTTCCACATGATTCCTCCAGCTTTGACTGATCCTTGCTCTCTTTGGTTGTAGTAACTATGATTTATTAACTGTTTTCGGGGGTTAGGATTTCTTAGGACATGTAAATTGAGATCAATACAGGAAGAATGTGCCTTACCCTCTTCTTTACCTACTTTTCGCCCAGCCCAGCTAACAGCACTTAAACAGAAGAAAGTACCTTTGTCCCAGTAGGAGCCATTGCCAAGTGAACACAACGAGAATTTCAAGATTACTAAATCTACACCAAAAATCTTTCATATTTGTCTAAAAAGCATGTAATTATAAAGAAAAAACACACCTTGGGAATGAATAATTGGATCAGAAAAATCCATCAAATGTCATTTTTTTCATTTTGCCCAAGTGTCTCTTTGAAACCATTCTAAGCGCCATGACGTCAGTATCTATTGAATGCTAACATAATGCAGGGAAGCGTAAGTTAGCCTCCAAGAGAATTAATGGCACATAAATATATCTCCATTAAATATGTTTCAAATTTACTTGTTATACGTTCACTAGATGTATAGGCTTTTAAAGCTACAGCTCTGGCCATGTTTCTTTCAGAAACCGCAGGATTTTTCTTCTCTTTGGAAGATGCAGGGGAGCCCCACACCAGGTCTGTCATGAATGGTGATGATAGCAGGCAGCTCAGATTACCACCACTATGACACCCAGCCCAGAGCCCAGAGGGACCGGCGACTGCCAGGCTGCTAGGAGTTACAGGCCTCTTTGGAAGTTCTTGGAGTATTTCTCTGGGAATTCTTTGACGCTGTGCTCTCTGTGCGTTGGTTCATCTGGAGTCGATGAAGAACTATTTTGGGACCAGAGTCTACAGTTCTACACAGCCTCTCACAGACACCTGGATGTCCAGGCCCCATGGTGGGTGGCTTTCCTCCTCAACCTGGAGAAGCCTGGGTTTCATCCCTGTCACTCTGTCATGTTACACCCCGTGGTCAGCCTGTCTCCCCTTTTGTTGTTGGAGAAATATATTTTTCCACTTTTACTTGCTAAAATGATGATCATCATTAAAAAGAAGAATCCATGATGTTGGATTTTTTTTTTTTTTTAATATTAAGCAACTACAGGAAGGGAAAGACAACTGTCCTTGATGAAACACCTAATCCTTTCAGTCTGCACACAACTCCCTGGTGAGGCAGGCATTGCTGCCGGGTCTCAAGCAGATAACAGTCCTGAAAACCACTGACAGGGGAGAGAATTGCATGGATTCAGATCCTGGTTTCTGTACCTACTAGCTGTGTGACCTTGGGCAAATAAGGTAATATATCCATCACTCCCTTCCTCATTTATGAAATGGGGAAAGAAATGTTGTCTCTATTTCCCAAGATTACTGTAAGGATTAAAGAAATAAAATGTTAACAGCACATAGAAGAGTACTTGGCATATAGTATACATGCAAACAAGAGTTATTGTAATTATGTTATTTTATATATGAGGAAACTGGAATCCAGTAATTCCTAAAGTTACAATGTGAAGAATAGAGATTTGAGCCCAGATCTAGATTGCTTACTCATTCATTATTTCAATATGCTCTCTCTGTTTCCCAGTATTAGTTGTTATTGGGACACAATTCGCCATGGGTCTCTTATATTTCAGCTCCTCTTACAAGTGGGGCACTAACTGCCTTTTGTGCTGAACTATCTACATAAGAACATCTATAGACCAAATAGCCTTAGAAGGTGGAGATAGTGTTTCCCTCTGGAACAAGGGTGGACATGCTTTGGAATCCTCTCCTGTAATATACCTACTGCATCCATCTGGGGCTATTGTCATGTCCCTCATGGAACTTAAGGAACAGGGGCACTGACACAAATATGTTGATGTCCATGCAGTATGCATTCTGTGACATGCTGTCTCTGACCCAAGTCTTCTGTTAGCATCCATGAAACTCTGAGACGCTAATGTCTTAGTCCATCCTGACTGCCATAACAAATTATCATAGACCAGGTGGCTTATAAACAAATTGATTTCTCATGTTCTGGAGACCAGAGAGTTTAAGATCAAGATGCCAGCAGGGTCACTTTCTGCTGAAGGCCCTCTTTTGGGTCCATAACTGGCACCTTCTTGCTGTGTCCTTACCTGGTGAAAGGGGTGAGGGGTTTCTCTAAGCATCTTTTAGTAAGGCACTAATCCCATTCATGATGGCTTCACCCTCATGACCTAAGTACCTCCCCAAAGGCCCCATCCCTCCTAATGCCATCATCTTTGGTAGTAGCATTTCAACATATGAATTTGTGGGGGGAACACTCTCAGGTCATACCAGCTAAGTTGTTAGCTTTGCAAGTATAGTAAAATCCCAGACTCTTATCAGATCTTGGCAGTACTGGTGATGAAAATGGACTTTGATTTCTATAAGAGGAGAAAGGGACATTCAGGGCATGTTTGGAAATGTGGGGAAACTCTCTGAGATCTAGTAGAATGTTCTCTCTGAAGTGGTGGGAAAATGGGGAAAAATAAATGTTACTGAACATTTAGAAGATGAGAAGAAAGAGGTAGGGTTGAAGAAGTACCTAAATGGTGTCTTAGTTTTTGAAGGGAGGGAAGAAGAATGAATGTTAACTACTATAGACAGTAAAGCTCAAGGCTGCAGCCCCAGTCAAAAGGCAATAAGGCTAGACTGCTGAGCAAGGAGTCCCCATAGCTTAAATGAATGGTGTCAACAATGAGTATATAGAGCTTTAGGTAGACTGAAAACATTAGAAATGTGTTTGTTGGTCTGGGAACAAGCAGCCACTAGAGAGTGAAAGTGGATGCAAAGTCTTATTTATTGACCCTACATGACCCCCATCTCTCCATTTCTCTCTACCCTGACCACAGTTGCTTTAAAGGAAACAGATGATGAATGGTGGGACTTAAGGCCATATGTACCCATCTGAGTATACCAAGGAACTTTGGGAAGGAGAAGGAACCTAACTGTATGGCACTGTTGGATATAGGTACTCGTGTCACTATCATACCTGGTCCCAGGAGAGAAGGGAGGACCCAAATTCAATGGATGGGATTTGAGGAAGGTTCACAGTAAGCAAGAGAAGCTAAAGTGACCTTGAGTATCTGTGACTGATGATTTTGCCTAGTGACAAAGGGAGGTAGCTTGCACTCAGAGGTGTCCTTTGAGATTATGGATGCTTGTCACCTTCCCTGTATGAATAACAGATACATCTTTTCAGGAAAGCAGCTATGAGATTGCTACATTGCTCTTCTCAACACTGAGTACCCAACCCATGGAGGCCTTGTGACTCTCTGATATTCTTCTTTTGGTGTAGGTCAACTAGAACTTAACAACTATCAAGGTACAAAGAGTCCAACGTATCCCGCTATCAAAAAAGAATGGAGTCTGCCTGGGCCCAAGAAGTATCTTGGCTTTATATGAGAAGTGGTAACTACCCCTTGGGGAAATTTCACCCCTCATTTCACCACCTGAAGAAAAAACATTGGCTTATGGGGGCCCTTGGTTCATAGAGGCTTCCTTGATAGGGTCCACTGGGCTTGCTGGGGCTTTTCAACCTCCCTGCCAACTATACAGAGCTAGGGTATGGTTGCTCTGCTCAGTGGGCAGAACCCAAATTCATTCTCATATCTCTGGCCAATAGTCCCTTTAATGAGCCCATTTTATATTTTTCCTGTCTCTTGGGCTATTGCTTAACTATTTGCTCTGCCATTTGGAAAACTACAGACTGGCAGATTAAAGACACTCCTCTTAGGGGCCATGAAATGTGGAAACATATCATGACTGTTAATCAAACCATCTGGGTCACTCTTGTAGATGCCCACAGTAAGAGCCTGTGCTCTGATGAGACTGGCTGGAATCAAGCTTTTGATTGGGTCAGTGATGTCCAGATTGCCACTGTTGTTGCCTGGATCTGTCATCTTCCACAAATGGAAAGGGTCAACGCATTGACTATAACAACATGTCCACCATCATGGACTAGGCACAAAGGAAAGGACTCTGTTTCTGATGGATAAACTACCTCTCTGCACACCAGACCTGTGATTCCTGCCAAAAGCTGAATCATTTATCTCTCAGTGAGGTAGAACACACTGT
Source organism: Mustela nigripes (assembly GCF_022355385.1). Lineage (NCBI taxonomy): Eukaryota > Metazoa > Chordata > Mammalia > Carnivora > Mustelidae > Mustela > Mustela nigripes. The sequence goes on along the minus strand of NC_081564.1, from coordinate 45,627,029 downwards.
AGCCCTTAAAGCTAATGTGTCATGTTTTTTGATTCCTCTACCAATTTCAGTCTGATAATGATGAATCTTTTATCATAAAAGCTACCCAATTATAGGCTAATGGTCAAGATATTCAATAGAACTTCCATGTTCCCTATCATCCACAGGTACATAGAACTGCTGAGACTTGGAAAGGCATCCATCCCCTCCTCCTAGTCCATACATTTTCATAAGGCAATTTGGTCACAGAATGTGTCTGTCCCCAGAAAGGAATCATTTCCTCTTGGCTATTCCTGGGTAATAATTAGGATGAAAATTTGGGGAGGGGAGGACAATATATAAATGTATTTTGAAAATTCTGGATTCTACCTGATCATTCTTAGGCATGAAGCTCTTTTCTTTCTTCTAACAGAAACCCCAGGCAACCCAGTTGGTCCACCCTCTCAGTGACAACACAACCAAAAGGGGGACATAGGGACCCAAACTTATTCTAGTTTAGCCACCAAGATTCTCCTGTTGGATGGACATGGTGGCAGAACATAAGGATGATGACCACTTGGTGTAGTACTATTCACTGAGTCCCCCTAGAGTGGCCCACACATGCCAAGATGGGGGACATGATAAGTGTTTAAGATTTATTGAATGTCTTTGTGCATCTCATACTTGACCCCCCCTGAAAGAAACATCTGGGTGTGAATAGGGGATGATCAAGAAAAAGGTGACATTATAGCTCCTAGAATAGCGCACACAACTTCTGTGGCCATGAAAAGATTATAACTATGTTGGCTCTTGAGGACAGAATATCTCAGAATCTAGGAGAAATGGGAATGATGGACACTAAAGATATCCGTTCTTCATAAACTTTTCTGGATTCCTCTTAATGAAAGAAAACACCTTGGTGCCATCTTTCCAAACTCATGCAAGCACCTTAAATTTAACTGACATTTAGGTCTGTCATCCTCCACCAATGGCTCTAACAAGTCTAGCAAAATAGCAGGGGGTCATCCCCAGCACTTATCCTTCACATGCAAATACCTGTCTATCGACACTTGTGGGTGTTTTCTTCCCCACTATTTCCAGTCAGTAGCTGTCAGTCATTCCATGGGGCATTTGAATGTTCCCCTCTGAGAGCATGGGCAGCCAGAACAGGCTGGGCTAATTGTGCTCAGGCCAGAAATGTGGGGCAGACCCATTTAAACTGAATTGTGAATTTTAAGGTTTATCAGTCAGTTGGGAGACCAAGTTGGAAGTATAATCAGCCTATGCCCTCCAACTGATACAGGTGTCACCTGAAAGGGACAGAAGGCATCAAATGTAAATAATGCTTTCTAGGCAGAGGGACCATGGACACTCCTGGGACTGTACTTCTAGTGTAGAAGCCAGGTACTGCTTTGCATCTCTGAGGTAGTCATAGGAGACTTGAAGTCGGACGTTTAAGGAAATGTTCCCAGCATATCACATAGCCCTCAGATGACAGTGGCGCTCTCTCCAAAATAAGACTACACTTGGCTATTTGGGGGAACTTCCAGGAGGGATAAATGCCTTGTTATTTAAGCACACCCTTTGGACAGCTTTCTCTATGATAGGAGTCATCAAATTAGAAAAGGGGGAAATCTCTCCATGGGTCTGAAATGCTTCTGCACCTCTTATAATATTCCAAATGCCTTCCTCCCAGACTATTTTCCCAAGTGTTTGTGAAGCAAACAACCTTGGAGGATAGGCAGGGTCTCCCTCCAGAACAAAAGGCAGGTCCAAAATGTGTCTTTGAACCCAGCTGAAGAGATTAGTGATGCTACTTTGGATCTTGAAAGCCTTGAAGTAAACCCCAACTTACTGACCAGGATTGTTACTGATAAGAGAATTGCCCTTGACCTTCTTCTTGTGGGCCAAGGCAGAGCCTGTCAATTACCAATATAGTCTGCCTGCCTGGATTAATTCCTCAGGCCAAGAAGAAAACTCAATTCAGAAACTTGAGAGAGTCGCTTGACTTTCCAAGTCAAATGCTATAGCTTCATGGGATTTGCTCAGCTGGTTGGATGTGAGACAGTAGGGTCCTGGTGAGGTCAATACTACAAGCTGCCTTCATCCTGCTGCTTGAAACTGTCCTGTTGATCGTGGACTTAATACTGGATGGAACAAATTGATTGGAGTTGGCCCCAGCCTCTGTCAGATTAATCAGAACAGCCAAAGTGTTACCATCCACATAGAAAGTTCACTAGAAGCTAAGATGGTGTAAAACGAGGGATGGATATTGTTAGAGAAAAATTCTCCATTTATCTCACATGTTTCTGCACCTCTTGTGAGCCGTGCATTAAATGCCTTCCTCCCAGACTATTTTCCAGGGTGTAAGCAAACAGCTTTGGAAGATAGAGACATCTCCTCACAGAACAAAAGGCAGATTTGTTTACAGTCTTAAAAGATGAAGATAGTATCTTCCTCTGGAGGAAAAGACAAGTATGTTTACTGTCCGTTATAAAAGATTCAAGCTCCCTATGCTCAGAAATTCTCTCCTGTAACATGTCCCTCTGGGCCCATCCCCATCATCCCTGTGAGACATGGGGAGAAGGAAGACAGATGCTTATGCTACTTGCTATTCTGTGAGTAATAAAGTCCATTGTCTCTGACCCAGAAGTCTCATGGCTTCTGCCAGAATCTACCAAACTGTGAAAAGCTAACTTGTTGGCCTGCAAGTAGGTAAAAATCTCAGACTCTTCTAATCCTTGACAGTCATGAAATATGATTTGGGATAAACAATCCCCTTTAAAAATAGAAAATAAAAAGAAAAATTAAAAATAGAGGAATTCTGTGATAATCTAAATGTGCCCCTCTCTTCCGGCCCTGCCCCCACCACTGCCTCTCCCTCTCTCTATTTCTCTCTCTCACAGACACACACTTTTAAAAAAATCATGTAGCACTCTTAAGGATGTATTCAACTTGAAAGATTATGAAAGGCCATCAAGTCCAATGTGAAACAAAGATAATATGTTACGTGCTGGTTGGACTCTTCGGGGGAAATAGCCAGGTGTGAGTGGTTACTGATTCAGGCAAAGAGACTGAGAGAGGAAACTTGCTCCTGAAGACAAAGAGAGTAATGGTAACTGAAAACATGTGCAGTAAGACTCCCAGGCTCAGCAAAAGAAACCCCAGAGCATTCCTTCCCCCAGGACCACATCAAACTCTCTCCCCAGCCGGACTGCCCCTTGCTCCCTATGGGATGTAGTTATTGCCTGTAGTTATTGCCTCATGTCTCATTGTGGGGAAGCCCTTTCACTCCTATGAGGAAGTTGGGCATTCAGTGTGTATGTTCAATGTGTGTGTGTTTCTGTGTGTGTGTGTATGTGTGTTTGTGCACACACTCATGTATGTGCATGTGTGTGTGTGCTCCAGCCCGCCTCGCTTCTGGTAAGGAAGCACTCCTTCCATGGGCTTGGAAGGCAGAATGTTAAGAGTGTGTGGGGGTAGGGCTGGAAGAGAGGGGCACTCCAGGTGAGAGAATAGGACAGTGCCTTTCCAGGTCACACGGTGTCCGTACGCCTCGTGTCACATGCCGCGGTGTTGGGCATGGCAATTCCTAAAGCAGAAGTTGCGGAAGAACTGGCCAAGGTTATTCTGGTGCCATGGTGGTCTCCGTCTCCCAGCCCAGATGGCCAGGAATGCTACGAGGCAGAGAACTCAGCTCCCGGTGGAGAGCTGAGCACTTGGCACTGCTTAAATCATGACCACTCACGCCCACTTGGACAGGTTGGCCTCCCCGTCTGAAGGGCAGGGGGTAGGCAAGGGCCCTGGAGAGGGAGTTCTCATTGAGAGACCGTGGAACGGCTGTGCTAGTTCTTTCTTAGGCCTGCTAGGAATGCCCACAGCCCAGGAGGGGGCTGAGCAGGCAGGAACACCTGCAAAAAGCAAACGGGGCAAGGATTTCAAGATCTGATGCTGATGGAAATCAGCCACCAAGTGGACATTCATTTTAAATGACTTTTATAAAAGGAGGAAAAAGAAACTGTCTCCAGTTATATTTAAACAATAGTCAAAAAAGAGAACAAAGCTAACATATATTATTATTCTTATGTATCATGGGATACACAGCATTTTGTACATGGCTACTTCAAGGCTTTTGATGAAAAAGAATTACTCTAGCTGCCATTCCCAGTCCCAGCTCATTCACAGTGACATACTGAACCCCTCAATTTGCCTTTGAGTGAAAATGGTTTCACCATCTTTAAGATATTAGACCAATATTTTGACAATAGTTCTCACTGTTTTTTAAGGCCAGATGCTCTGGTTGGCTTCTTCTCATGCAGTCTTAAATACCTCCAACACCCAGGGAGCTTTACCCAATACAAATAACGGTGTGTGTCCCATAAGGGCAGACTGTTTCTTTCACTGGAATTTCCTTGGAAAGTTTCTGTGTGATGCTACTCCTGGGATCCACTTCCAAAATCCTGGGCAGACTCTCATGCCCAGGTAATTATCCAGAGTCCCGGCCAATGGAGCATTATAGCCCTCACTGAGTGGACATCCTAATTTCACAGGTGTACATAGACTTCCAAACCTATTTAGTAGCCCCTTATGACTTCAGAACTGAAGGTACACAGAGAACTTTGAGAAAGAAACATACAAGTACATTGGATCAGCAGGTGTTTGTTTTTGGTTGGTTGGTTGGTTGGTTGGTTGTTTTGGGGATACCTGCCCAGGTTGAAACTTTTTCTCTCCAGCCCTCTCACCTCACACTAGATAAATATCTGATTGAGAGGCCTTCCTGACCAAGTGGTCTTGTCCAGGTTTTAGGTGTGTTTTAGGTAAATGACAAACACAGGAGATCTGTGCTCTCTCCTCATGCAAGCTAAAAGGTTATTAGGTATGTGTGATGGTTCTTTTTATGGATCAACCCGTGAGGTAACCACTTTTGATTAAATGTTATTTCTGGGTGAGTCTTGTATCGGTCAGGATATTTCTGAATGAGACTAATGAGACTAATACTCAAATCAGTAGAATGATTTCCAGTGTGAGCAGACTCCACTGAGGTCTGAATAGAGTAAAAAATCTGAGTCCAAACGAATTCTTTCTCTCCTCCTGACTGTCTCCAAGCTGGGACATCAGCCTTTTCCGGTCTTTAGACTTGAACTTGGACTTGGACTTACACTATCATCGCTCCTGGGTCTGGAATTCTCAGTCTCTGCAGTCGTGAGAGTCGATTCCTTAAAATCTGTTTGATTGATTGTTACACCCACATCCTGAGAAACACCTTCCAAACCTTCCTCTAGACAAGAAGTATAAACACAAATGCCTATAAACAAACCCAGAGGAGCATAACAGTCAGAGAGAGGATGTCAAGTCTAAGGTTCCCACACAATCTCCTCTTCTCTTGACTTCTGTTGTGTTGGATTGAAGGCACCATTGTTGTCAGATTTTTCCATTTTTTAAGAGAAATAAAAAATATGGATACTCTTGTCAATGTTGGCGACTACCTTGAAATATGTCAGAACCCTGCCTTAGCCAACCAGCCCAACCAAGGCGGCAGGGGTGGGAGGAGACCAAACCCTAATTGCTGGCCTGCAGTCCATAGCAAGTGTGGGGAGAAATCTTTCTGAATCGAAGGAAAGGGGATGGTGAGAAATATTTTCTGGGGCCCCTGTGTGGCTGAGTCAGTTAAAGATCCAAGTCTTGATTCTGGCTCAGGTGATGATCTCTGGGTTGTGAGATGGAGCCCCAGGTCAGGCTCAGTACTAGACTTGGGATTTTCTCTGACCCTCTCTTCCCACACCCCACTGCCTCTAAAGAAAAAAAGGAAGAAAGAAATATTTCCCTGTTTCTAAAATTGGAGCCACTGCTATGACTGAGGTAGGAAAACCTTAATTCCTACACAGATTGTTGATTTCAGGCTTCTGTAGGAAGCCACTCCCCTGCCTGCTGATCCTGTGGGGTCTAGAAGGACTGGGAGACTAGGAATGAGAACAAGTATTATAATCTTCGTTTCTATTTTCTTAATGGAGTTAAAGACTCCTCTGATGGAGCGTCCCATAGAAACATGACGGGAAAAAATTATCCAGTGTCAACTAAATTCCAGACCTCATACTCACCCCCAAAATATGAACTTCACATGAATCATTCCTGATGCAACTGGTTCCTTCTATTCTACTCCACCATGCTGACATTTGGTTTAAAAGTCTATAAATGCTGGGTGAGAAACAGACATAAATATTAATTTCAAGAACACCCCCACGAATAGGGGAAAACATTAATTTTCCTATGACTTACTGGATCTTTTTTTTTTTTTTTCACTTCGGCCATTATACATTTTTCTTTTAAGCTAAGTATTGCTCTTTAAAGATAGCTTCCCTGTTCTTCAACCTCCAAAGAATTTCCTCTCCCATTAAGCTGGGCATCCAGTGCCCCCAAGGAGCCGAGCAAGGCAGAAAGGAATACCCAGATGGCTCGGTAGATGTTTATTATGGGGCCCTCCATTGTATTCAAATTAATGGCCCCACATTAGCATGGGCTGCCCTTTGGTGCTCATTTGTTCCTGCACTCCAGGGGTTAAAGGAGCCGCCTGCTCTCCAGATGTTCAGCAGCTCTTATAAATGAAAGATTAGCGATTTTTTGCTGCCGCTGCTACTTCCTCTATTCCCTTTTAAAGCTGATATTTTCTTTAGGAACTTGCTTAGTGTCTGAGTCAGAAGACACTCCTCCCCGAGGTGTATCAATCAATAGCATGCCCAAGAAGAAGGGCAAAAAGCAGAGGAGGTAGACCTGGTCTGTGTTAATTTGTTGACTGCAACCCCCTCCCCATGACTCATGTACACAGCCCGGGGTGCCGCTCCACTCTCTGAAACCTGATTCAAATGCATGTGACATTCCTCTCAACTAAAAATGAAAACCAAAACAAAAACAAAAAACTCCTGTGCGCAGGCTCGCTCACTCACTAGCTCTCGCTCTCTCCCGCTTCGTCCCTCCCTCCCTCTCTGTTTTTGTGAGAAAAGCTTTTGTCAGTGCCATGACGGGAATATCAAGTTCATTTTCAAATCTGGCCTATCTTCCCTCTACACGAGCGGTCTAAGTGTCTGAAACATGAGCGTATCTAACTCAAAGCGAGCCCCGGCGAGGTCTTCCCAGGAGAGAAATGAGAAAAGTACCCAACATGGATTCCGATAAATGAATGCCAGTTTAACATCTACCATGCTTGCCTTTTGTATCCAGAGACACTCCCAGGTTCCTGCTGTTGCGAGAGCTGTTCAAGCATTGAGTAAGTAGCGTTCCAATGAGACGAAAACTTCTGCCCGGCTGGTGTTTAACAAGCTGTTTTCTTGCGGCAACTCAGTCAGGACTTCTCCAACCTTAGCAGAATTACCACATTTCACATCTTCTCCTAACACGTTCCCAGTGCTTCTTTCGCCAAGTGTAGGGGGGTGGGGGAAGAGATCGACTAATTTGAAGAGAAAGGGAAAGCTTGGTGGAAAGACTCGGTCTTGTTGCCACCTTTCCAATGATGGAGAAGAAAATAATGGACTGGCTGAGGGGGAGCCATGGGCCCTCAGGGGGTGGCATCTGTGATGGGATCAGAGCCGAGAATGTTCCACATGCCCCTCGTCCAAGGTGGAAAGCATGGAAGACAGCTGGAGATGGCAGTCACACCTCACGTCTTGATGTAAACATGGACCCATTTCCAGCATGGGAGTCTTAGTGACACACACACACACACAACACACACACACACACACACACACAAACATTCTTGAAAGGAGTAAAAGGAGACTAGAGATAAATTAGCTTATATTACAGGGTAAGTTTGACGTCTTAGGGTGGAGCCACATCGAGGGCGCCACCTCAGAATGAATTGCTAGGGCCTCTGTAGGAAGGAAAATCTTTTTCCTTCTGCCCTCCTACTTCCAACAGCTGGGACCTGAGAACCAAGCTGATAAAAGATTCACAGGAGGAAAAAAAAAAACAGTTTAATTAGGTGATACTCAAAGAGGCAGCCCGACGATTGAAATTTATATACCATCCTAGGCTAAACACAGGACAAGAGGGGTCGGGCCTCTGGGCCAGGCAGGTGGGTCACAGGCAGAGGAGGGGAGGAGATGTGTGGTAAATAAAGAACACCCCTTAGGAAGATGTGAGTCTCTGGGTAGTAAGAGTTTTCTCCAAGGAGCAGCTTTCTGACATATCTCTATAAATGAAAATTTCCTTTATACATGTAAGTTTCCTTTACAAACAGGCAAATATATACTTTATTTTTAGGTAGTTAGGGGAGGTGTAGAGTTTTTCTTGTATATGCAGGGTTTTAAGTGCCTTTAGTTCCAAATAATCGTCAGGCTATAGTGGCATAACATGGGGTGGCAAATTCAGGTACCCTTGACCCACATTCTCGGTGGTGGGGTCATGGTGTTGCCCATAGAGACCCTACTGAGGGCAAAGGTTTGTGCTTTACCTCTAGAGTACACTGCTGACAACTAAGGAGAGGCAAGTTTGCAGTGCAGAAATAGCTAGGAGGAAGACCAGGCAGGGAGGAAAAAGTGCTGAAGAGGCAGGAGTCCAGGAGAAGGTGCACCAGACTATGGGCTCAAAAGGAGGAAACATATGCAACAGAGTGGAGAGTCACCTCTTCTCCTTCACCCGAGAGGATCCTCCAGGCAAGGGTCATTACCAAAGGACTCTCCCACCACCCCTCTCTGGCATGGCTAGGGCTTGGCATCTGTGCCTGGCTTGGGGGCATTTCATGGATCAACTCAATGAAGTAGGTCGTGAAGGTTAAGCTGATGGAGAAGATTTAAAGGAAGCCAAGAGAAAGGGATGTGATCAAAGCCAGGGAAAGGCAGCGGTCAAGGACAGATAGGAAGGTCAAAAATAAAGTGTGCCCTACAAAGATCTCAGAAGATTGCCTTCAAGAGTTCGACTGGAAAAACTCAAAGAAACAGAATCACATCGTGCAAGCACTAGTGATTAACTCTATGAATAGAGCTTCAGAAAGAGTGAAGAAAGCGAAACGAGATTGTTGGGCAAGAGAACTCTCAAAGGAGGTAACTCAGCTGAGAAAGGAATGCAAGCATTTGTTCAAGAACAAATGGGAATCCCAAGAATGAAGGATCCAAACCTGAGTTTGCTTGCTTCAAGGAGGAGGATGCGCCAATGAGTCTTCACCCGAGAGATGTGAGAGGCCTGGCACCCCTCTGGGCCCCTAACACCTGTCACCCCCATAACCTGCCTGTCCTGGCACAAGAACCCCGCGGGTCCCGGAGGTGGTCATGGAGATGATGCGAGCTTGTTATGTGACTGCAAAGTGTAGTGGTCCTTAGTCTGTGGCCAAGGCAAACACATGCATGCTGATGTCCTGCTTCTCTTCTCCGTTTTTATTAGCAGAGAGAGTACAAAATGATGGTCAGGACTCAACAGTATCCAGCTTGAACCCTCTCCCTTACGGCCATGCGAGAGGATCTCATAGCAGCAGGCAAGGCCCAATGTTCACCACTCCACTTGACTGCCAAGCAGCTAACATTGTTAGCACCTGAGAAACTCATCTCCTTTCCCGCACTTCTAACTCCCTATCACCACCCCAACACCATCTCTCACCCCTCACCCCCCACAGTAGTGGGAATTAACCTGACCCTCATGGCTTACTTTGTGAGTAAACTAGTATAAATAATCAGATAATGAGAATTTGTATTCTATTTTTGCCTTGGTCCCAGAATTCTTATTGACTATTCTTCCAGGCAGGAAGGAAATGCAAATTTGGGTCGCTTGCAAGTTTTATAACCAAGCCTGTTTGAGTGTAGATGGGCCAGTGGATTGATTTCCATCCCTTCTCTTGTGCGAGTAAATAAATAAATAAATAATCGATGGGGAAGGTGGGAGAAACGTGATGAAATACCCAGTTCAGCCTGTAGAAGCACACTGTCTGAGGAGGCTTTGTTCAGCCAGTGGTCCAGATCCCCAGCAGATACTCCAGAAAAGCAGAAATTGTAGTTCAAGCTACCAACACCTGCGTATATGGCTTCTTCTATCTATCAGACCCTAAACAGTCTCATTCCAAGGGAGTCCATTCTGTTCCAGGAAAAAGGACCATAGCTAAGAATCCAAGTGATGCACCATATTTGTTCCCTCCATGGAATTACTGGGGCTCTGCCCACAAAAGGACATCAGAACAGTCAGGGACAGAACTGTCCTCAATGGGACACAGAGATTCTACAGACACAATTCAAATCATCAATAACACAGGTGGCGTATTTTATAAAGACAATGTATACCAATCCTAATACTCAGTACATTCCAGACAAATGGATTGTTACACGTCATGATGACAATGAAACAGAGTTTATAAAGCAGAATAAGAAGAAATAGAGGGTAGGATGCCATCCAATGCGGCAGCATGTAATTGGCGCTGTTTCTCTTCCTTCCCCATGCTCCCTGAGCTCCAGCGGGGGACGGGGGGCAGGTCCTGTTGGCATAAAACAATCAGCACCTGACAACCCCTAGGCGTAGCAATTCAGCAATTACTTAGAGACAGGTATAGAACGTAAGTTTATCCAATCAGATTCTGGGTATTTACTTCCATGGTTCTGATACACACCCCCACAATAAAAGACAGAGAAGAAAAACTCACTTGAGTGTCCACCTATGGAAACTCTCATCTCTTTCTCTATAGAGAGGTATGCGGCCACTCCAATGGCATTGGGAGCCCCTTCACGACCAAGAGTGAACTGGTCTTAAAACGAAGAAGATAATTTAGTAAGTGGAGCAGAAAGAAGGAAGGACATGGGTCCCCATTTATGCTATTGGACCCTTGGAGACATGCTGAAGACATCCTACTTACAGGCTGTACAAATTCATCTAATGTTTAAGCCACTAGAAATTGGGGTTTCTTTCCCTTGGGACCAAAAACATCCCTACTGATACTCAGGAAATGGTAGAACCTTGTATTTCAGCCTAATAGGAGAGCTTTCTGTGCCTTCTAATGTTAGCTCAATGTTAGCTCTAATGTTAGCTCGAGAGCAACGAGAAGGGAATGGCCAAGTCCTAAGAGCCGTCCAGCCACCAGAGCCTCTCTGCAGCTTGCTTTCTTTCCCATGAACCTGGAGAAAGCATAGTGTGGTAATGAGGAGGGGGAGGAAAGCACTGGGGGGAGGAAAGCATGGGAGGGGGAAGAAAGCATGGGGAAAGGCGCCAACTGGACTGTGCTAGCATCATCTGTAGGCTGCCCCGGAGCTTTCCATATGGGCATCAACTGATTACATGAAGCACTTTCTGGAACCACATTCACGCTTCTGGGCCACATACTCAAAAGTGTAGCTATTAGTGTATAAAACTGGGTTTATTGTGTTTTCACAAATAAATGTGAAGTGTAATTAGCTCTGTTATTTGCATAATCAGAAAGTTCAAACATTTGTTGCCCAAAAGAGATCCCTGTCCTGCGCATGTCCCATGAGCAAACTGGCCCATCTTCATATCGTCCCTGCCCCAGCGCGGAGAAACAGGGAAGGGCAGTCAGTCTCATTGGCACTGCTGGCCCAGGCTTCACGGGACTGGGATAAATAAACCTCCGTCCAAGCAAGTAAAAACGTGGTTTGCTTTATTTCTCTGCCTTTTCATCGCTGTAGTGGAATCTTCCAGCCAAGATGCCTTTCAAATACCCTCTAAGGATTTCAACTTTGTTTTTCCCCCAGTGATTACAAGGGCAGTGATTTCATACCCTGTCTTCAATAGACACTGTGACGTTATTTCCCCGTTATTATTATCGACACCTAAGCGAACCTATCTTCCAACAAATTGCTTTTCTTTTATAGCCAGGATGTAGGAAATCCATCTGTCATTTAGCACAAGTAGAAACTGCGGTGAAACGGGGCGGGTGCCCAGAGGCATGAAGAAATTTGTGAGAAAATTGGAAAGCAAAAAAGTTTTTGAGACCAAGTCAGTAAACGTCATCTGGGTAGACCAAGAGCCACCCCCAAAACTGGGAGACACTAAGAAAGGCAGAGAGAAAAAGAGGGAGAGGAGAAGGAGAAATACAAGAAGTAGTCAGAAAATGGAGAGATTGAAAAAAGTATCGCTTTGGTCCGCACAGTGGGCTGATCGGCTAGGACAAAGGTGCGAAGAGCTGCAAGCCGCCCCTTTCATGTTCTCCGTGAAGTCGCCTCTGGACGAAAGCCCGAGACTTTTACCCTTGGGGAGGAAACGTCACCTTGCCCTTTTTCTGCCACTAGACAGAAAGTCAGTGAAACCATTATTGACACAGGAATTAAGTTATCATGATTTTGGAGAACTTTAAAATGGCCTAGGAGAATACTCAGTGCTGAAAGTCTTACTTTTTACTAATCCTCTCCATTCCCTTCCTTTATTGGCATTTTCTTGGCTCACCCAACCACTGTCCCTTCCCTTTTGTTTCTTCTGTTCCATTCGAGCATGGCCATCAGCTCTGGGCAGCCCTCACATCTCACTCTACCGTGGCCATGCCCGCACTGGGTGATGGGCAGTGAAGGCGTGTGTGCATACCTGTACCACACACACACACTCCCCAGCACATACACACAAACCACACACACACACA